>NC_056728.1:327515419-327522919 GCF_019279795.1 Protopterus annectens
TTTTGTAATGAATAGTCTGAGTATGGTGCTTGACTCCAGCTGGTGATTGTGGAAGGCTGATTACCTGCAGGTGTGTTCTGAGAGTTTTGAGATGACTGGGGCTAGGGCTGCAGCTGCAAGTAGCGTTGTGGTGTGAATGGACCTCTGTGATGCTGGCTACCGTGAAGTGGTACAGAGGCTTGTCACAATGGTGGAATGTTGGTGAAGAGCATTTGCACTTTGTAACCAAAAGCCAGCTTGTGTGGATGCCTACAGAGTGGGTAAGTATTGGTCTGCATGGATTGGTGCATAATTTAAAAGTTGAGTAATGTTTGTGAAAGTTCTCTTAACTTTTTATGACCAGTAATGAGTGACAGCTTGAGGGGACTAACCCAGAAACTGGCGAGCTTTTCCACATTTTAAGAATGGATGACTGATGCTAACTAACTGATGTATTGGACGAGCTAGAAACACTTGGTCATGTCCTGAAAAGAATGACTACAACTCTGGCACCCGAAGGATTAGGTTGTGGAGTCAACATGGGATGAAGGTAAGGGGTATCTTTTCTATATCAGTCGTATTCGCGTAGTTGAGTAGAACTGATGTCCTTCAAGGATGCATCTGCAGTCCTAACAAATGGGTTGTCCTGCCTCAGGCAGCCCTTCGGTCGGCCGGATTCCAAAGTCTGGGTCTGTTCTCGGCTGATATCGCACTTCACCCGACGTCATAGCTGCTGTGAATTGGGTATAAAGGCATCAGCCGACGCCATTTTCCTCAGTCTTTCTTGCCGCTGTGCCAAGCAGAAGCTGTTCGCAAGTGCCGGTCGGTCAGATCCAGAGATTACTACTACCGAAGACTTCTAAAAAGCTAAGTACCCCGTTGGGGACTCTTTCTTGCCTCAGCCGATGTCAGAAAAAGTAAATAACTGTTTAACTTGTGGGAAACAAATACCTCATAAGGATTTCCACTCTTACTGCCTTCCTTGCTTAGGCCCAGACCACGACGTAGCAGCTTGTCTAGCCTGTGCTTCCTTCAACCGACGGACACTTAGACGCCGGGTCAGAGTTTGCAGAGGAGTTTTTCGACCGCTTTTGCTTACAAAATGCCGCCGGATACTCCGACTTCACAATTAGCTAAAAGCGTAAGGGAAAGGACCGACCCGGCGGTCCGCGGTTTCGCCGAAACCATGGTTAAGCTAACCACGGTGTCTCGGTTTCGCTGAAACCGAGTCCACGGTTCTTCCTTCGCCGAAAGCATACCTCCTATAGCCGAGGCCTCACACAGCATGGCTGAATCTGCTACTGAAATTTCCCTGCTGTTGCAGGTTCCCAGGATTTATCAGATACTATTCCTTTAGACATATCTACTCCTGCACGTGAGCTGCTAGGCCCCTGCATCTATGTCTATCAAGGCTTTTCCAGGGCTAAAGCAGCTAAAACTTCTAAGGCCTTGCCTGCTAAAATCCCCTCACACAGGCCTACCTCTAGTTCCAAAATGCTCAGCCTGGCTGAGGATCTCATTTCCTTGATCAGGGGATCCCAACCTCACCCTGACAGGGCCTCTCAACCCCCTCCAGAGAAGAGGCCTAGAGCAGAGCCCCCTGAGCCAGTTTCAACTGATTATTCCTCGGATGATTCAGAAAACTCAAATCTTCCAGAAGGCCCTTATTCTCCATATGAGGACTCTGATGCAGAAGATTCCATCCCTTCTGCCTCTCCTCCTGAGGAATTTTCTTTTGGGGAAACCCTGCATGCTATGAGAGAGCAATTTCAATGGCAGGGCCAGGATTTTTCAGATTCAAGGAAAAGGCTAAGGACCTTTTTACATTTACCACAGCACAGGCCTTTAGCCATTCCTCCAGTACTAACAGTTGTGGATGATGCATTTAATGATGCTTGTACTGCCCCTGACTCTCTACCCCCGGCCCCTGCTAAGCCCGACAGATATTACAGGGTCCCGGACACACACTTTCACTTGTATAAGGCTCCTATTGCAGATCCTGAAACTATTTCACAGGGCCCCAAAGCTGTAGCAGCTGCCTCTGCCAAAACCCCCCTCCCCTCTGAAAGAGAATCTAGGGCATTAGAGAGATGGGGTAAAAAAGTTTATACTTCTGCTACTCTTTCGGCTAGGGCCTTAAACTGTCAATTCCACATGATTCAGTATCAGGAATTTTTGGTAGACCAGCTAAATAAAAAACTGTCCTCTCCTGAACCTATAGACCATAAGTCCCTTCAGGATTTGGTACATAACACTCAGCAGGTCAGTAATCATTTCTTAAAATGCGGCTTTGATGCACTGGAGGCTTCCTTTAGATCAGCTATGACTGGTACAGTGATCAGAAGGCATGCATGGTTAAAAGAGCAATCCTTACCAGACCATGTAAAGTCAAAGCTCCTAGATGCTCCCATGGAGAAATAAAGTTTGTTTGGTTCCCCTGCGCAGCAAGTGCTAAAGAAGGTGGAAGAAAAAGCAAAATCTGTCCAAACAGTCAAGGATTTCTTACAGGTCCAGCCTCCGTGGTTTAGTAGAAATTGGCCTTCGAAGAATTGGTCCTTTCCAGACACTTCCAGAGCACAGAGGGACAGAAATAGGCGCCCAAGAGGCAGAGGCCAATCCAGAGGTGCCTACAGGGGACGTCAGTGGCAGCCTAACAACCAGAGAAGTACTGCCACAGATCCAGCTACTACCACTTCCACAGGACAGGCACAATGACTTGACTCTGATACCGCCTACCAGGGAACAACTGGAAGCACCCTTAGGCGGAAAGCTAGCCTTATTTTCCATAAACTGGCATTATATTACAGGAGACAAATGGATTTTACAGACAATAGACAGAGGCTACAGGTTTCACTTCCACACTCTACCAAAAAAGAGAGGAATGCCAAACCTACCACCAAACCAAAAAACAAACGCTCTAGAACAAATCAACCACTTACTAAGGATGAGAGCTATAGAAAAGGTACCATCTATGGAACAAGGACGAGGATTTTACTCCAGACTTTTCCTGGTACCAAGGAAAGAAAACCAGTGGAGACCTATTCTCGACCTGTCCGCTCTGAACACATATCTCATTGTTCCAAAATTCAAAATGCTGACCCTACAGCAACTTCTTCCCATGCTGGGCAAGGAGTCTTGGCTGGTGACTCTAGATCTCAAGGAGGCATACCTGCACGTCCCTATATGACCAGATTGCAGAAGATACCTCAGATTTCTTGCAGGATCAGAGCATTATCAATTCTCAGCATTGCCCTTTGGCTTATCTACTGCGCCCAGAGTATTCACGAAATGCCTGGCATCAGTAATTGCTCATTGCAGGCTTCAGGAATTCAGATTTATCCATACCTGGACGACTGCCTAATACAAGCGGACAACAAGACCAAATTAACAAAGATTTGGAAAAGGTTATACAACTACTGCAAGCCCTGGGATACACAGTCAACATGAAAAAGTCAAGGCTGGTACCATCCCAAAGGATAACATTCTTGGGTGCAGAACTGGACACTTCAAATCAGATGGCATTTCTCACAGCAGAAAAGCAAAAGCAACTACCACTCTATTTCATGGCATTAACAACACAGAACCAGCTTACAGCAAGGAAAGTCCTGCAAGCCCTGGGTTACATGGCATCCTGTATAATATTGATTCCACATGCCAGACTGCATATGAGGAAGTTGCAATGGTACCTAAGGAATTTATGGTCTCAACACAAGCACAGTCTAGAAGCCCAGATTCCAATAATTCCATGCCTGAAGCAAGAATTCCTGTGGTGGGCTCAGGCCTGTCAGTTGAACAGAGGACTGCCTTTCCACAAGCCTCACCCAAGCCAGACTATCACCACGGATGCCTCAGACCTCGGTTGGGGGGCACACATGGTGGACAAGTGTATACAAGGCCTATGGACACAAGACCAGCTGAACCTACACATAAATCAAAAAAGAGATGCTGGCAGTGAAACAGGCAATTCAGACATTCAGACCGTTTCTTCAACAGGGTCATTTGCTGATAAGGACGGACAACACCACAGTCATGTGGTATATCAACAAACAAGGAGGCACACACTCATATCCTCTATGCCGGATGGCAATGGACCTGTGGAATGTGGCCCTGAACCTCAACATTCAGCTCCAGGCCATATTTGTGCCAGGAAAAGAAAATATACTAGCAGACACCTTAAGCAGAACTACCACGGATGCCCACGAATGGATGCTGCTTCCAGACATCTTCAAATCCATTACAAGGAAATGGGGACTACCAGAAATAGACCTGTTCGCATCCCCTCACAACCACCAATTGAGGAAATTCTGCACAAGGACATACCACCCACTTGCTTGGAAGGTGGACTCCCTCTCCTTCAGTTGGGAAAACCTGACAGCATATGCATTCCCACCTCTTCCTTTGATGCACAAAGTGCTACTGAAGATCAAAGAAGATCACCCAAAGATCATCCTGATAGCTCCAGACTGGCCGAGGCAGCATTGGTACCGCTACTTAGGAGTATGTCTCGACACACGCATGGCCTCTACCTCTAGTTCCTTTACTGCTAACACAGAACAACTTCAAGATCCTACATCCAAACTTGAAAACACTGCAACTAGCTGCTTGGAATATTACATAAAACAAAATAACCCAGATTTATCTCAGAGGGTTAAAGACATTATCCTGGAGGCTCGCAGGCCCTCCACAAGGAAGACTTATTCAGCCAAATGGAAAAGATACCTCATTTGGAGTGCAGCAAAAGGAGAAAATGTATCATTAGCAAACATAGCTAACATCCTGGAATATTTAGCAGAACTTTTCCACAATGGCCTGTCTTACTCCTCCATTAAGATTCATGCATCAGCAATTTCAGCAGAATACAACATGGATCCTCCAGTCTTCTCTCATCCTCTACTCAGACAGTTCCTGAGAGGAATTAAAAATGCAAAGCCTCCAAGGAAGCCACCTTTGCCTACATGGGACCTTAACTTTGTGCTGGAAAAGTTAACACTTCCCCCTTTCGAACCAGCAACAACAGCAGAATTACAGTTCTTATCTTGGAAAACTGCTTTCCTGCTTGCAATCACTTCAGCAAGAAGGGTTTCTGAATTACAGGCATTAATGGCAGTACAGCCCTTCCTTATCTTCCATCAGGATAGAGTGTCCTTGAGAACTAACCCTACTTTTATGCCAAAAGTGGTCTCCAGGGTATCATTGAACCAAGCAATCCACCTACCAACATTCTTCCCCAACCCACAGAACAGGGGGGAAAGATTACTACATACCTTGGATGTGCACAGGCAATTGCGCTACTATCTGGACAGAACCAAGAACAATAGAAAAACTGACCAGCTTCTGGTAGCATATGCAACAGGAATGGAAGGAAAAGCAATTTCAAAACAGACAATCTCAAAATGGATAGGAAATTGCATTAGATTTTGTTACTCTTTTCATGGAAAGACAACTCCAAAAGACATCAGACCTCACTCCACAAGGGCTACAGCCACTATTACAGCTTTCTTACGAGGAGTGGCTACCAAAGACATTTTAGAAGCTGCTACTTGGAGCTCCGTGCATACATTTGCCAAGCATTATAATCTACCTTTATACTCCAGATCCCGAGCAGGTTTTGCAACTGCTGTTTTGCAAGGGATCTTAACTACACCATAATCATCTTAGTGCCTCCTCCCCCAGTTTGGCTATGGTATTCTACCCATATGTTAGGACTGCAGATGCATCCTTGAAGGACATAGTACAGTTTTGTACCTACCATAAATGTAGATGTCCGAGAGGTATGCATCTGCAGTCAGGATTACCCACCCTCCTTCCCTGCTGTGGTACTCCTAGGGTATTTGCCCATCTTGTAGCTAGCTGGGGGAGTCTATTATGGTGTATTTGTTTGTATATATGTATATACATGTTTATTTTTGTTTGTTCTCTACTGTTTGGAATCATTTACATTTATCCAAATTTAGCCTTCCTAGAGGGCACCTGGCATCTGGGGCAAGAAACACTGAGGAAAATGGCGTTGGCTGATGCCTTTATACCCAATTCACAGCAGCTATGACGTCGGGTGAAGTGCGACATCAGCCGAGGCCAGACCCAGACTTTGGAATCCGGCCGACCGAAGGGCTGCCTGAGGCAGGACAACCCATTTGTTAGGACTGCAGATGCATACCTCTCGGACATCTACATTTATGGTAGGTACAAAACTGTACTTTTTAACGTCTCAATGTTATGAGCTATTCTCCACGCAGGACTTTTAATTTCACTGTAATGTAAGCCATTAGATGGATGGATACAGTAAGTAGCAAATGTGATATAAATTGTAAGGAACTGAGAGCGGACTCGATGCAATTTATTTGCAATTGTGTGTCTAAAATATTTGGCTCTACTTATGGGCAACTACAGCACTGCGGTGGTGGTGCTGCTGTAGCATTGTCGCATGACAGCCAAACTTTGTCCCATTCGATTCTCTGGTAAAGCGTCGTCCGTGTAGAGACATGTGTGAAGGGGCGTACCTTTGTTGAAGGTTGTATCGAGGCCGGCAACTCGCCACATAAAAATCTTCGGGAGACCGGAGTTCCGATGTGGCAATGCCTAACCGAGAAAAGCCGGAAGACCCAAGTTATGTGTAACCATATTTCAAGATGTAATGTTCAAGGTTGAATGACTGAGATATTGAGCATGAGGTACCACTAACTGAGAAGGAACTTATGAAGTCAGGATTGGGAAGGAACTTGTGAAGTCGCATGGTCAGTATGCAGGCCAGTAACAGTAACAATATTAAAACACAACAGGACAGTGTTATGAGTTGACCAAAAGGTAAGGGAGTTTATCCTTCTAAAGTAATGCTTTGGATTTCGAGGAAAAAGTGTTTGTAGATGCAGGTTCAGAGGCTAAATGTTAATCTTCAAAATGTCATTCAAGGTTTGTGATGTAGTCTGACAGTGTTTCTATTGATGAAATGTAAGCATGGTGATTATAAAGCCAATGGTTGGTGGTGTATTACACTCGTTACAAGAGATCTGTGTGTTGCCAAACAATCCAATAAGTAGGTTGATTTATGTAGGCAGCACTGTGTTAAAACATATTTGGTATAGTGATAAAGTATGACACCACAGATTGCTTGTAGCAACAAAAAAAATAAGTTGGTGAGCAACAGTTTTGTATAGGCATTTGCCAGCTGGTTGAAGGGTTGGTACGGGTTGCAAGTACATAGTCCCATGCTTTGGTGAACCATGTTAAGGTGTGTGAAAATGAATGGACAGAACTAGGCTGGCAAATGTTTAGAGGCCTGTGACACTATAGTAAACTAAAGAAACTTTCCATGACAGGTAACAGTGAATAAGTATTGCATTTTGTCTGAGATAGTAAAGTCTGGACAAAGTCTGTGCATGCAGTGGCCTCTGTATGATGGGTATTTATCTTGATGGCCTTTTACTAAGCATTCTTGACAATAACTGACCTGGAAGCATCAGACAGCATCCACGATGGTGAATGGGATGTTACAAGAGGAAAGGGTAAAGGTGCAGCAGTACT
>NC_056728.1:327527919-327675419 GCF_019279795.1 Protopterus annectens
TGGCATCTCATGTTCACAGCATGACAACTTCTTTGCCCCACTCCAACTGTGTATGTCTGTCACATGGTACAACAATGACAGCCATTTCTCTTCCAGAAGTACTCCATCCCCATCACATGTTTCTGCACACCACCAAAGGTGATTAGAAATGCTGTGGCACCACCGTAGTAAGTCACGTTTACCCTGCCTTTTTCCCGCTTCCATTATTTTCTTAGTTAAACTTTTGGACATATGCCATACATCAAACTGATGTTCAACTTCCGGGAATTCCTTGCGCATTACAAATCCGATTCCACGATGTCTGTATGTTGCCACTAGGCTGATTTTCATATACTTACCCTTCAAGTTATTCATGCACCTCTTAAATGCTTTTTTCTCCAGTGCCACAGAAGTCACTCCCATGGAAACCTGCTCTACTGCAAAATCGATTATGTATCCTGAATCCAGATTCATCATGCTATAGCAGCAGTACTTTGCCAAATATCCAGGACTATTGCAGTGTCCGTCTCCAGCTAACCTTATCTCTTTCCCGTCTTCATTTGCCAGTAACAGATTCTGATGCTGTGTCCAGGTATGCTGTAATACAGGGAACAAATATTGTCGTTGGATAGTGTAGAAGGTAGTCTCGCTGATAAATTCGACTCCAAGGTATGCGCAGAATCGAGCAATGTGGGCATATGTACTGCCACTAAACAGAACAGAGGACGCAAGTAGTAAGTTGCCCGCCGGCATCCGTCCCAACACTGGTTGACTTTGCCACTCCAGTACTTTATGACCAGTGATGCAGGATACCTTCACATATACACACACAAGAACCGATCTTAGATTTTTTTTCAATTTCCATGGCAGGTGTTTGGCATTGGGGACAAGTCAACTTCAACAGTAGTGAATCCAGGCAAGACTCAAACACGATGTACTTTGGCTCACTTATCATCCTTTCATCTTCATCCACTTCTACTGTGTCTTCCATGTCAGAGGTTGATACAGTGTCTGAGGGGTAGCACCAGTCAGGATCCATTTCAATGTCATCATTTCCACACCTTGATATAGAGGAGTCACTTTGCATGCTTGTCTGCAGGCTTTCTGGAGGACACTTCTTCGGCGTGCTGCAAGCCATCACTTGAAAAGGCACTGATGCACTCGATTTGACTTGAGCAATGCAGCTGTCTTCCACTGGATGACTACAGCTACTCATATGTGTGCTGCTTGTGGCTAGTTCACTGAAAATGGGAACTCCCTCCGAATCAGGGTGTCTTGTTTCGGTTTGCACCACCTTTGACCGCTTGCAGTAAGTGTGGTCTGTCCATTTTGACACCACCTCAGGAAACTGTACTGCTGCATCTATCATCTTCACACGCTGACTTTTAACTTCGGAAAACTTTGCTTGCACACCTATACTGCAACCTTTTTTCGGAATCTTCGTTTGGCAACCCACCGTTTTCTGAATACACTGCGGAATTTCCATAGTGTACATCTCAATGGTTTCCGCTTCCTCATACAATTCAGGACCAGGTACCTGCAAGTAAAACATTGTCATTACTTATGAGGCTGTGATGCATGTCTGCAAACAACTTCTACATCTAATGGTGCTGGACATTAGTTGCATTACAGCATGTCTGTCCCTAAATTGACATTCTCCAATACCATACAGAATACGGGCTAATATTTTGCAAAATAAACTCCATACTGAAGTTACCGAAGCACAACACAGTTATTAGCTATGCTGTTAACTTTACGACTGTTAACCTCAATACACTACTCAATGTATAATTACTATATGACTTTACATTTTTTACTTATGACAACCGGTACTTCTCCACTGTGAAACATGCACCCTCTACAGGGCTCATTTAATTGCAAGAATTTATCATTGCTTACCTGAACACGTTCCATGGCCACATCACAATCTCTGTTTGGTTCTGTACACACACTTCCTTCTGCTCCCTCTGCCAACGAGTCTGCTGCGATTTTCTTCTTCTTTCGCTGTTGATGGCTACAAGTCTGCAATACAGAATTTTTTGTCAAATCAAGATGCACCATTTACATCAAATGTGTAAAGATGAAGTACTGACTGCTTGATAACGTGCACTGAATTGCAGTACATAGACTTACCTTACGCTGTGCACAAGCTTCAGCATCGACAATTTCAGGCAAGGTTGTTGGTGGTTTGTTCAGAAGTTCCTCTATAAGCTGTAGAATAAAGGTCAAACTATTAAGAAATGTTACGTAGTTGTCTGCACACCTAATTCATCCCATTTATGGTCACTCAATGTTAAATCAACATTGTGTCCACTCTCCCTAGTCTGTCACGTACAAATAAGTATGTTCAAGATATGGCTACATCCGTTCATGCAGTCTAGGTCTTTTGCTGAATTGACCCACATCTAAAACTGCAAGTATCAAGCTGTATCTCAAATAAGTCATGACCGGTGCACACTTCAGACATCTGCATAGTCCAACTTTTTCATGCTTAACACACATCATGCACAGACCATCTACTTACATTGCGCCGCTCTTTCCGCTGTAGACGTTGTAGTCTCGATGTCCTTTGATTTTTGTTGGCAAAAGAGAAAATTGTAGGCACTGCTTCTTTAATTAGTCGCCGAATTGGTCGCCGTGGCTTCATTTCTGCCGGAAGAAGCTCGTACATATAGTTCTGTTCGAACTGGCTATCCTCAAAGTGTTTTGAGCACAGGAAATGTCGCGGCTTTGGTCTGCTCACCTCTTCTTTGACAAATTTATTGACATTGCCGACGTCTGTACCACAGTTTATCAACCACTGTGTACACGTTTTAATATCCCGGGGAAAACGATGGAAGGACACACCTGGTGGCAGACTATCGCGGCTAATGCGACACCCGTAAGCAAAACACTGAGGCATAGTGGCAGTCACCTAAGGAGAGAGGAAAGAAATTCTGTCTCAAAATTACAACTACCGCTACTATACTTACAAGGCACATTTGGTAAGTTATTGACTATAAGCACACCTACTACAGCATCACAGACTTTACATGCGACATAAGAGCAGATAAATCATGCACAATTATAAACTGCCTTACTGTTAGGTTTCTGAGTGTCAACCACCTACACAGCCCTATCAAACATCACGATAGGGAATATCAAGGACTCCCATGCACAGGTTCCCCTGTCACTTTGCCCTGTCAATACTGCTAATTAGCCGTGCATAACATTGCCGCACACAATGGATTTCATTACCTTTGTCGTCCAACAGGAGTTAAGTACAAGAACCTGTTTTTTTAAACTTTAAGCCAAATAACTGATATGGCAGCCATAATCCAGACAATACTTCACCATCCACTTTCTTCTTGTACTGGAAACGCAAATAGGATTGGTATTCTTGCTTTTATGTTAAATTGTTTCCATTTGTGAAGATCACCTACTGTTATTCAATTTTATCATGGTATAATAGCTATTCTTTAGCCAGGTACAGTCATGCAACCACATGCAGTATACAGAAAACTTTAACCTTTTGGCTGAAGCCACACCGTTTCCAGTGAATAAACAAATGTGTATGTAATGTCTACTTCAGTTTCACCACTGCAGTTCAAACAAAGTCTTGCACTTAAAACTAAATACAATGATTGCCCCACACTGCATCTACTGCAGTCAGCTAGCCTTGTGCTGCAACTCCTGCTGTAGACTATAAAGATAATTAAAAATGAGAACATGTAAAAATACAAACACTGACGTTACTCATGTTTTCACTGTTGCAACCATTACACTAGCACTATCTGCTTCCAGCTAGCCCTCAGCCTGATTAACAAAGTCTTGTGTCCTGCGTCGATGGCTGTCCCATCTTCCAATGTGTCAGGGATATACAACATGCAGCTGATGCCATTACATTAGTTTCTTGTTGTGCAGTGCCCAAAAAAGAAGCATTTTGCAAGTGATGGTCGGCCTACCACTGAAATTGTCAGTCTCTAGTTTCAGAAACAAAGTCTACTAAAGATCAGTAACCCATTGGGGAAACAGTTTCTTGCCCCTTACGATGTCAGTAAAAGTTAATTGCATTACTCGTGGAAAGCAAATACCGCAAAGATTTTCATTCGTACAGTATTCCATGCCTAGGCCCTCACCATGACGTACCTTGCTGTTTTTGTGCTTTACTTAATCAGTGCACGGTCACCTGTATATTTTAACCTATAATTATTTGGTTTCTCTGTTTAATTATCCAAGAAATGATGTCATTTAGCCATCGGACTACCAGTAGTGAAATATAAAAAAAATAAAGGTCACATTTAAAGACAGACAGGCCGAGTTCCAAAAATGCCGACCTTTCTCCGAAGCCAGTCGCAATTCCTCAGCGAGTCACTTTCACAGCACCCCATACCAGCTACTTCGGATTCACAGGCCTATACAGAGATCCATCCAGAGTCCAAAAGGCCGCAAGATGCTTCAACTATGCAACCCGCGGTAGTCTCTACCTTGGATGGGTCCAGAGCTGCTGTGCAGGCACCGGCACATGAGGGTGTATTCATGCATATGGACTTGCATATTAAAACAGACACTTCCTTCTTTACTTAGGCCCAAATTGGTAATCATGCCTTAGAAAATGACAGCCATGCCATATGCTCATGCCTCTAAGCCTAAAAAACAAATAATGGCTGAAGATCTAATAACTCTAATCAGGGTTACTGAGCACCACCCTTCTAAGAGTCCTAGGACTGGATTTGATTATGAATCTTTGGAACACGATTCGGTTTTGTCCGATTCTTATGATGACTTGCATTTGCCCTTATCTACTTAGTAGTATTCTGATTCAGAGGACTACATTACCTCTTCTTCCCCTACAGAGCATTTTTCTTTTGTGCAAACCGTACATACTCGAAGCATTTCCACTGGTAAAGCCAGTACTTTTCGGATTACAAAAAAAAAGAGGCTTTCTGATTTCTTACTCCTACCTCAGCATCGGCCTTTAACTATTCCTCCTCTAACACATTCTTTGAAGCTTTGTTTTGGAATATAGTTTGGCCCCCAATTCCTTGTCTCCTGTTCCCAGAACACATGACAGATATGCCAGGGTCCCAGAGTCACACAAGTTCCTTTTTAAAAAGCCTAATGCAGATCGAGAGACTATTTCACTGGTGCCCAATGGCTTCTACTGCTACAAATCATAGCACTTCTGAGAGTCCAGGGTGCCGTATAGATGGCTTTACACTTCTCCAACCTTGGCCATTCGTGCTTTCAAATGACGTTAAAGTATCAGCAACATGTTATAGCACTGCTGAAACAGAAATTTATGTTGATTCATCACTGTTTGTAACATAAAAGATAAGATGTAATGCATTATGCTGAACAAGTTTGACAACAGTTTGTAATGAGGTTTTGAATCATTAGACGTCTCTGTAAGGGCTGCTGTTACTGTGTCAGTGGATCTTGTTAAAGGTAAATTTTCTGGAAACGTCTGAGGAAGTTCTCAAAAAGATGGAAGATCAAGCAAAATCTATGCAAACAGTTTGTTTTCTTACAAGTTAAGCCTCCTAGAATTAGTAGGCAGTGGCCTCCAAAGAATTAGTCCTTTCCAGCTTTTTCCATGTCTTCTCAAGCCAAGCACAGATTCAGCAAAAATCCCAGGGTTCAGCTCCAGGGGACACACTGGACTAAGCAGTGGGCTGCCTCCACTCCCAAATTAGTAGGTACCAAGCCCCCCCCCCAGGTAAACTGTCTAAATGCCTTTTTAATATTTCCAGCCACTTCTCAAATAACTGCCCCTTTGCGCGCAAAGAATGCTCTTCCTGCAAAGAACTTTGAACTCATTACCCAGGACAAATGTGTTTCAAATAGTGCCCCAGGGAAACTGATTGCACTTGCACACTGCTTACACCAAGGCCAAAATTCACTGGCCAGAGGCCCAACAACTATTACTTTATCTCAAGCATGGGGGCTATTACAGTGGGACCAAATGCAGAAAAGGGACAAGGTTTCCTCTACAGTCGTAAACAATTAATGCCGTCCTATCCTGGTCCTGTCTACTTTTAAACACGTTAATGGAAATTTCTAAATTGAAGATGCTGACTATTCCGCAATTCCTTCCTATGCTAGGCAAAGATGACAGGTTGGCAACACAGATTTCAAAGAAGCATACCTGCACATCCCAATCCGTGAATCGGCCAGAAGATACCTACGCTTCAAAGCGCCCTACCATCACTTCTCAGTACTGCCCTATGGCTTATCTACTGCACCCATGGTATTCACAAACTGCCTAGCTACACTTATTGCTTATTTCTGGTAAAGAAATATTCAATAATACCCATACCTGGACGATTGCCTAATTCAGTGAGAAAGCCCGGACATACTATTGAATTAGATGGACTTTGGACAAAGGTTTCACACTTGTCTGGGGTACACCATAACCTAAAATTAAACACCCGTTGGCACCCTGTCAACAAATTCAATTCCTAGGAGCAAGCTTGAATACAACTTCCTAGATGGCTTTCCTCACGCCAGAGAAACTAATTTCACAACCAACTTGAAACTAGTGGCCACATAAATCTTGCGATCTGCCAGACATACTGCCAGCCTTGGGGTTCATGGCCTCCAGCCTTCTTCTAATTCCATATGCAAGACTGCATATGAGGAAGAGTACAGTTGTGTACACTTACCTTAAATGTAGAGAATGTATTCACTGTTGAAGTCCCTACATTTGGCTAATTTGCTGGCAGGTTGGCCTCAGTCAGACTGGACTACAAAGTCTTAGGTACAGTGTCAGTTGCTATCTCCTCTTCCATGACGTGGCATTGTCAGGGGTATAAAACAAGCAGGCGATGCCATTTTCCCCATCTCTTGCACCGATGTCAGGTGAACACAAAAAGATAAAAAAAAAATGAAATGTTAAATTAGAAAAACTATACCCTCATCTACAAGCAAATACACCACATAGGTAGTAAAAGAGAGAAGGACAGTAACTGCAGAAGTAAGAAAAGGGGATGGCAGTCGGGTAACCTGGACTGCAACAGTGAATACAATCGAACATCTACATTTACTGTACGTGTACACAACTGTACTGTTCTTATTGTTTCACTGTTGCAGTCATTACATTTAGGTAGAATCACAAAATTATGGTTGGGAGGCTGGAGCAAAACAGGATTAGGTGCTGCTATAGGGCCCGGCATTGGCAAAGTATGCCCTCGATTTAGAGTAGAGAGGCAAATGATGATGCAAACAGAACTCCACGTACCAGCCTCTAGAATGTCTTTGGTTGGTACTCCTCTGAGAAAGCATGCCGAAGTAGCTGCAGCTCTGGTGGAGTGAGTCTAATATCCTGGGCAACTGGTTTACCATGCTGTAAGTAGCAGAAACAAATGCAGTGGCTTATCTGCTTTAAAACAGTCTGCTTTTAAACAGCCTTTCCTTCTGATCCTGCAGCATATGCCACTAGTATTTGCTCATTTGTTTCTTAGAACTTTATTCCGGCTTATGTAGAATCTAAACTGTCTCTTTACATACAAGGAATACAGAATTCTCTCCCCCCTGTTCTGTACATTTTGATAAATGGTTGGCAGGTGAATACTGTAAAACCACCCTTAGGCATAAATATCGCATTTGTCCTCAGAGATAC
The DNA here is from genome assembly GCF_019279795.1 of Protopterus annectens. Classification (NCBI taxonomy): domain Eukaryota; kingdom Metazoa; phylum Chordata; order Ceratodontiformes; family Protopteridae; genus Protopterus; species Protopterus annectens. The sequence goes on from NC_056728.1 coordinate 327,535,499, forward strand.
CCTGTCCGGCTAAAATTATAAAAGGCTCCACCACCATGAGATCCTGTAGCTATGAGATACATCTTTCAGAAGTAATTGCTAATAGCAGTGTCCTTTCTTATTCTGGTACTGGCAGAAAAGAAAACCACTTCCATGACGGATGTAAACCTCTGTGCCTCGGACCATTGATTTTGTGAAGATCGTGCGAACCGTTTTCCATTAGCATAGTTTGAAAATGTAATCTGTATTCCTTTGATATCATCTTTACCACACACCAGTCCTGGGATAGTAACTGACAATTTTGAGAAAATAGTGTAAATTGCTACCAGGAGAAAGGTGCTTGGTGAAGGAAGATGGAATTCATTGGGAACATATTCGTTAGGGTTGCGCTTTATCTCCTCCAGATTTGGAAGTAGAAGCGCACCATTGCTTTGACCATTGCTTTGACCTGTATGAATCCTGTGCCTGGTATCTGTAACCCTTAGGCAGCAGCATCCTTAGGTCAACTCGTGCCCTAGGCAAAAGGGCTCCACGACGGCCACCACCACACTACCTGGTGCCCCATCCTGGTCTAAGTACATCAAATAAATACTAGAAAAGTGCCCATGCTAGACCGGCGCCCTAGGCGGCCACCTAGTAGGCCTATGCCTAAGGCTGGCTATGCCCTTAGGTCATCTGCATTTGCACTTTTGAGCTCTGTGTGACACAGGAAAGGACCAGTTTTGGTCAGCCAGTGTATACTGAATCTAGGTGGGTGCCCTTGCAAGAAGTCTTTAACAGTTTGCATAGACTTAGCTTTGTCTTCAGTTTTCTTTACAACCTATTCTGCCTCAATACCAAACAGAGTATCATGCTGTAAACGTGCATCTAGTAATTTACCTTTAACATGATCAGGCAAATTTTGTTCCTTTACTCAAGCATGCCTCCTAATAACAGATCCCGTAACTGCGGCCCTGCAAGAGGCCTCTAACGAATCACAACCACCTTGCAAAGTATGAGTTACAACCTGTTCAGCTGCATGCAATAATTCCTGCATTTATTGTCTGTACATTCAGAAATTGAGCATTTCTGTTTCAAGGGTCCCATAACATGTTGATACTTGAGCATATGACAGTGGCAGTTTAAATCACAAATTGCCTAGGTTAAGGATGTTTAAACCATCCCCCCCCCATCCACTGCCCTAGAATATGTCAGAGAGTGGAGGCTTTTTTGCTGTTGAGGCCTACACTCCCTATAGAACTAGTGAAATACTTTCTGGGTCAGCAGCAGGGTTGTCTAAATAAAAATTTGTTAGTCAGGGACAGTGTAATAACAGTCAGGTGTACTGGGAGCCGGGGGTAAGGAGTCAGGGGTCAAGCTACACTACAAAAACACATCATCCACAATGTCTAAAGACAGGGGATATGGCTAAAAAGCCATCTGCTGTGGGTGAAGAAAATCAGAGGATCTTTAGATTTTGGAAAAATTTTACTCTCAGTGAAAATGCTCCCTCAAAAGTATGCAAGGTTTCGCCAAATTAATAATCCTCATGTGGTGATGCAGATGGTATAGATGACTCTGCATCACGAGTACTCATAGGGAGATGTAGGTAAATTCCTGATCAGAAAAAGTATCATAGGAAATAGAAACCTGATCTCAGGATTCATACTCAGTGTCTTGCCTAGGCTTCTTATCTGTAGTGGGATCGGAACCCATGATCAATCAGGTCTTCAGCCATTTGTCTGTTTTTAGAAGCCTGTGCTTGCGGCTCATGCCTTTTTTTGGTTTTAGAAATTGATTTTGTCTATGTCTTTCCAGCGGTTTTTCTTAAAAATGTTGCGTCCTACATACACCCTCAGAAGCCGGTGCTTGCTCAGCCACTCAGGACACATCCAAAGACGATACACCCACGGGTCCAACACTTTGGGAGTATCTCGTGTCATGACGTAATCCACATGGGTGTTGTTAGGTTCTTGAGACTTAAAAGTAGCTGGTATCAGGGGCTGCGAAAAGCTCCACACAGAGTACCGGCGACTAGCTTATGAGAAGTAAAGTCAGTTTTGGATCTGTACTGTCACTCTGCCCTTTTCTTTGCGTTTTTTTTGTACTCAGGCAGTCTGGTTGCTATATTTTTCGGTAGTTACATCTGCTTCCAAAACACTGAGCCAAAATTACAGATGCTTAATTGTGCATTGGTTAAATATAGCACAAAACTGACAGCGAGGCATATTGTAATCAGGGCCTATGCAAGGATTACATTATAACTTTAAATCCTTAAGACTTATTTTCTTCCCACAAGTAATAGTGATTCCAAAAGTGAAACTCCCGAGAACATCTACAGTGGTATGTAAAAACACGAGGGTTGCAACATTCTCAGGATCCCGAAGCAATGGTTCCGGTCATACTTTAACTATACCTAGAGATCCTTTTGTGGGCAGATGCCTTCCACCAAAACAAGCGAATACCTTTCACAAAGTACAGTTTTGTACCTACCATAAATGTAGATGTCACAAAAAAATATCCAAACAGGATACACCACGAGAACTCTGATTTCTTCACAAATGTCCTTTATTCCAACACGATAACAAGAATGAGCGCTTTCGCGTGCTTCTTGCACGCTTCTTCAGATACAAATTACAATATCTAACCTGGTTCCTTATATACCTCTAATACTTCTAATTATCATTAAGCTATTAGACAATCAGTCAATTCAACATTGATTAATTAGTCAATAAAGAAACTTCCAAATGGGCTTAGAGTTCAACGCGTTTGCGTTAGACTCAAGCTCCAGTTTCTCCCTATCTTATACACTTACTATCATGTTGCTTATTCATACACATATTCTTTCCTCTTAGAATGGAAGAGGAAACCTTGTAAACGCCATTTCTGATATCAAACATATAAAAACATTAACAGAGACATCTCGAGTAACTGGTGCTCTGCTGACTGAATATTAAAATCTCATCTTACTGCTCTTTAAAACAAAAACAATTATTGACATATATATGCAAAAAACGCTGCTTGTGTAAAACATCATGTAAACATAACTTGTGTCAAATAAACTTTCATCAAGTCTATACATATAAATTAGGACAATGTATCTTAGATGCTATTTATACATATAAATATAACATATAAATCAAAGAAATCGTTTAAGACTTCACCTAAGTAGCATCAACATTGCCTTCGACATGTACATATTGCATAACAGTCTGACCACATAAATACATGAAGAAATAAATAAACGAATAGACTGCTCACGGGAGATTAAAACAGCGCCTGACTGTCTGCATGGCAATTAATTCCTAACTTCTTGTCTAAGGTCCCATTGTAAAGTCACTGGATAAATCTATAACTACCGTGGACCTATATAAGAGATCCATCTTCCGTACACAGGTTGTGGTTGTCATGTTTATTATCAAATTTCTTATTTCCTGCAGAAGGTCGTGTTTTCAACTCAACTTTAAAACAACACAACTAAACTTATGATGTGACGTTTACCCCCTCCCCCAAATTTAAATGAATATCTAAATCTACCTTGCGTGGATGCTGCGCTATTAGCGCTATTATATATAGAAACCTCCTTGTTCAAAACATCATAAATAGCTTAAAAACAAATCAAAGAATCGTTCACTCATGTTAGGGACTGATCATGGGTATCCATTCTCTATGGACTCTATTGTACTAACTAAGTGCTCAAAGCTGTCATATAAATACACTTCTAGGCCACTTAGGCTTAGAATCTCTGAGCACACTAGTAACATCAAAAAAGGCAGACTAAATAATGCATTATATAAACATCAACTCACACATCCATCTGCTAATTTTCTTTTTACTGTTATTGATATTATCCGTGGCAAAAAATCCAACAAAACTGGTTGGCATTCTTTGTTAAATTCAAAAGAAAAAAGTGGATTATCAAACTAGGTGGTCTTTTCCCACCAGGATTGAATGACAAATTTTAGTTTTGACCAATCACAACTGTGTGGAGTGTATTTATATGACAACTTTGATTTTGCTTGTGTTACACTGATGAAGGCTGTGTATGTGACACCAGCCGAAACCGGTCTGTGCAATTTTTTTGCTGTCCTTTGGATGTACTAATTAAATTTCAGTTTTTTTTACTGGGTCATGTCTTGCTGGCTTAATTTTTTCTGATTTGGCTTTCCCTGAGCCGTGCAGTTGCTTCCGGGCAAACTTTCTTTGGTACATGACCATGCGATTGCCAAAACCGAGTCGCCGATTGTTACAGACCCAATTTACATATGCTCTGTAGGCCAGCAGACGGTATCGCCTGAAACAGAAAATAATTCCTTATTACAACTAAGGCTGGTTTACAGATGCGTATTTCATGTTTTGATACCAGCAGTCTGGAGCAACCGTACATGAATGAAATAAGAGGAAAACCAGACTGGCCAGCCAGTACACATCAGCTATTAACTCAACATCCAAAGTAAGTTTGCAACATCAAAGGCCACTAACCTATAAAGACATGGCTGTCAACTAGCTAATTCTTTCGACCTGCACATTATTAGCAAGCATGTCTACCCCGTTTACCCTAGCCCTTACATTAGTAGTGATGCCAACCACCTAGGTAGTTGTATACCTGTTGGTCCACTCTGTCTTGCAATCCTCTGCGAACTCTCTGTTGATTAAACAGCAATTGTAGGATGTGCCGAAATATGCAAGTTGATGCGAATTCTGGATGTGTGGTGATGCACTGATTAGACTGTGGCAAGTTTATTTGTCTCCACTTGTCTGTAGCACGTGGTGAGGACCCACAGCAGAGGCATTCACGTCCACTCGTCATCATAGTGCAATGGCTGCATACGCACCAATGCATATCAGACAGATTGCTTTCGTCTACCTCCGTCGCTTGCTGTTCCTCTCTCCTCTCCATACCCACAGAACGCCGTTGCCTCCTTTGCTCTCCAGGATGATAAGTTGCTCAAATTGATATCCTTGTCTTGACCTCTTTTGGGCTTCTGATGCCATGTCAGCCAGTTGGTAGATTCTGAGAGAAAATTAACAGCCAGAGAGAGTTATGAATAGCCCCCATCCAGAGAAGGTCCCAGCCGTACTTTTCAGGTGGAACTCTTAACATTAAACAATGGCCTATCATCAAGACACACCAACACACACCCTTGCTTGCATTAACACCACTAAAAACAAAACATTTTCACCAATGAGCCCTTCAATGTGGTTTCGCAGGCTATGCACAACCATAAAACATGCTACATCTCCACAAACAACCTTGAGTACTCTGTCCAAGTATGCACAAGCACTTCCGAATGCGATACATAGACTACACCTAAGGGTGACCTAATTCTCCTTGTATGCACTAATATGTAAAGACACCATCTCCAGTACTCTGTCAGTCCACAGTAAGCACCAAATGACAATCCAATAAATGATTTTCCCCATTGTTCCATTATGTGCTTTGGCCAGGTATGCATAACCACAAAAAGTATACATTTCCACCAATGACCCCTTTTTCTACTTGGTGTAAATGGCATCAATAAGGATACCTTTTCTGCAAAGACCTCCTTCCGTCTGTTTTCTCCATCTATACACAAACACCACACATGAACATTTTTGCCACAAACCTCAGTAGTCAGTCTGTGAATGCACAAGCAGTCCCAAATGACATCAAAATAAATTTCTCTAAGTATTCCATAGTTAACTAGGTCCATGTATGCACAATCACAAAAATCGGACAACGCTTCAGTACTACACTCAATACATGGTAAGCAGAACCAAATAATCTAAATGACTAATTTTCAACTAGAATGCCTACCGTTTTCACAAGCACAATAAGTAAACATTTTCACATGTACTATGGCCATGTGTGCACAAGCACAAACATTACTCTTAACACAATAACCCCTTCATCACTGTGTGTGCAGAATATACATAATGGAACATTACCTGCCAGGAGCGACTGTCCAGAGTTTAGATGTATGGACAAGCACCAAGGTTGAACATCGGTCTAGCAGACACACGCTGGCCGAGACAAAGAGACGCACGTGGGCAGAGACAAAGACAGATGTAGGCAGAGAAAGACGCACACAGCGCTCTCGCCAACACAGCGCCATCACCCACACATACACAGCGCCCTCGCCTACAACCACACAGCGCCCACACACACACACACACACACAGCGCCCTCGCCAAAACACACAGGTATGCACTCTTACAAAAAATTAACATGTTTGAAGATGATTCTTCTTTCAGAATGACCGGTTCATTCAGGTTTGTCCATGTATGCACAAGCTTCAGCAAACATCTAAATGAATCATTGCCCCCGAGGTTGCTATAAGTATGCTTTGTCTCAATTTGGAGAAGCAACAGAATGAAACATCTCTCCAAGGACACTTCCATTAGTTTGTGTACGACAGGACAAGTACACAAATGAAACCTTTGCTGCAATGATCAAATTATTTTACTTTGTCCATGTGTGCACAAGCAGCGACATTGGTGAAATTCAGGCCAGTTAAAAGTCAAGTTCCACAGTCACATACTCCTTGCTTGCATGCACACACACGCAGACTCCTTGCTGGCATGCACACACACGCACTACACTCCTTGCTTGCATACACACACACACACTACACTCCTTGCTTGCACACACACACACACACACACACACACACACACACACACACACACACACACACACACTACACTCCTTGCTTGCATCCACACACACACACACACACACACACACACACACACACACACACACACACTCACACACACACTCCTTGCTTGCATCCACACACACACTTCTTGCTTGCATGCACACACATACATTACACTCCTTCCTTGCATACACACACACACATTACACTCCTTGCTTGCATACACACACACACACACACACACACACACACACACACACACTACACTCCTTGCGTGCATCCACACACACACACTACACTCCTTGCTTGCATCCACACACACAGACAATCACACTCCTTGCTTCCAGACACATACACAGACAATCACACTCCTTGCTTGCAGACAGAGACACAAACACACACAGTCACACACCAAAGTGAATCTTTTTCAACACAGCTACAGTTTTCAGTGAATGCACAATGATAAACAAACCATGTTATGCAATGACGGGCAGCAGTGTGTTAAAGCACACAGTAAGCAACAAATGAGATCAAAGTGATTCATTTCCACCAGGGATCACACACACACACACTACACTACACTACACTCCTTGCTTGCATCCACACACACACACTACACTCCTTGCTTGCATCCACACACACACACACACACACACACACACACACACACACACACACACACTACACTCTTGCTTGCATCCACACACACACTACACTTCTTGCTTGCATCCACACACACACACTACACTCCTTGCTTGCATACACACACACACACACACACACACACACACACACACACACACACACACTACACTCCTTGCATGCATCCACACACACACACACACACACACACACACACACACACTACACTCCTTGCTTGCATCCACACACACAGACAATCACACTCCTTGCTTCCAGACACATACACAGACAATCACACTCCTTGCTTGCAGACAGAGACACAAACACACACAGTCACACACCAAAGTGAATCTTTTTCAACACAGCTACAGTTTTCAGTGAATGCACAATGATAAACAAACCATGTTATGCAATGACGGGCAGCAGTGTGTTAAAGCACACAGTAAGCAACAAATGAGATCAAAGTGATTCATTTCCACCAGGGATCACACACACACACACACACACACACCAGCTTGCTTAGTAAATTTGCTTTAAGGCACTCCCTAGTCTGTGCTAATTTCGAGTCTAACTGCTAAACTGGTCATATACTGAAATGTCAATTGGTAGCTGACACTACTAAGCCAAACACAGTTATTCATATTTTTTTACAAGACGATGTTTGTTTTTCAGATAAGGCATATAAAGGAAAAGTTTTCCAGCAAAGCAGGCACGCATGCCTGTAGAGTTGTTGAGAAAAAAATAAATCCAGTCACGCATCACTTAAATCTCCTAAAAAAGGAATCCGTGTATTTACTGGTCAGTTACCAAGAGTAACAAATATAATAATTATTGTCTTAAAGGATGATACTATAAATGACTAGAGACCTAATAAATTTGTGTGCACCAGTAAATGAATAGTCATCATCCCATGTTTTCCACATATTCAGCAGTTGCAAGGGTATATAGAACATTTTGCACAATATCTACAACTACACAGTCATGCACTCATATTGTAAAGCAGTAATTTAAGCACAAACCAGGTGGACCACAACAGTTAGCCACCATGCACTAGTTTAAAGTACAACCGCTGTAACGCTGCAGGACCATTTTAGAAATTATCATTAAATTATGTACCAATCGAAAGGCAAAGAAAAAAATAATTGCATCTATTACCAGGGCATACACATACCTTATTTGAATCACTGACTGTGTTGAAACATACAAACACATAAAACATTGTAGAATAAGAAGTTATGTACCTACCATAACGTTCCATGTTAGTTGTCTTCTTCTCGCCTTCTTTCTTGCTGGATGGGTTTGGAGCCGATCCTCGGCTCTGACTCGGCCTATACTGTAGCTCGAGAGCTATTTTTACCGGCTCGAGGCAGGCCTATATCACACAATACCATGCGCTAACTCCCCAGATCTTGTTTGGCAGCTAACACATAGTATAGTTTTTTTGTTACCAAAAAATAAGCCAATATATAAAAAGACGGTCTCCCTGCTGGTAGTACTCATGATACGGTAACATTGAATAACTAAGTATCATGAAAGAGAAGGACTCGGAGACCTTCTAGTCTGTCCAGGCTAGAGGGCAGGAGGGAGGGATGCAAGAAAGAAGGCGAGAAGAAGACAACTAACATGGAACGTTATGGTAGGTACATATCTTCTTAATGTTAAGTTGTTATTCTCACCTTCATTCTTGCTGGATGGGACAGCGTCCCTAGCACCTTGGTCCTGGGTGGCTCAACAGAACAGACTCCAGAGTACGGTGGAACCAAAGTCAGCTCTACTTCTGGAGGCTATATCAAGTTTGTAATGGGTAATAAAAGTATGTTGAGAAGCCCATGTAGCTGCTGCACAAATGGCATCTAATGGTAACCTTGCTTGAAAGGCTGTTGAGGTTGATAGTGCCCTGGTTGAATGAGCCTTAGGTCTTGAAGGAAGTTATTTGTGTCTCAACTCGTAGACAAAGGTAATGATGGATGCTAACCATCTGGAAAGAGTTACCTTTGATACTGAAAGTCCTTTCTTTCCTTCAGCATAAGAAAGGAAGAGCTGTTCTGACTTTCTGAATTGTTTTGTCCTGTCTAGATAATACCGCAATTGACGATGAAAATCCAAGGAATGTAGTTTCTGTTCAGCCCTGTTTGAATAATTTGGGAAGAAAACAGGCAAGTCAGTGTGATTCAGATTTGATTCAGAAGAAACTTTTGGTTGAAAGGAAGGATTCATTCTGAGAGCTACCCTGTCTTTATGAAAACCCAAATAAGGGGGACGGACAGACAAGGCCTGAAGTTCCAACACCCTTCTGGCAGAAGTTATAGCCACCAAAAACAGAGTTTTCCAAGAGAGAAGCTTGAGGGAGCAAGAAGCTGCAGGCTCAAAGGTAGGGAGAATTAATGAAGTTAACACTAAATTTAGATCCCATTGTGGAGGAGGATCCTTAATGGGAGGTCTGAGTAAGAAGATGCCCTTGAGGAAAGCTTTACAGAGTTTATGGGACATAATATTGGTTTCCAAGAGCCCTACATGAAAATTGGCAATGGCCGCTAGTTGTACTCTGACAGTGGCCGACGACGACCCTGAATGAAAAAGCTACGCCAGAAAATCTAGAACTTTATGAATTGGAGCATTAAAGGGATCTATGGACCTAGCTTCTGGCCAGAACGAAAAACGCTTCCATTTACTCACATAAGCCTTCCTAGTATTAGACTTATGGGAGGCAAGAATGATATCACGGAGGCATCCGTTGTCACCGTGGCAACTGGAGGGGGAAGAACAAAAGGTCTGCCCTGAAGAAGTTGAGGGGGGACCATCCACCAGGAGAGGTGTTTTTGGCAAGTTGGGGTTATCAAAATGTTGTGAGTCATTGGGAGCTGTTGAAAGGACCACTGAGAAAAAAGCATCCACTGGAGAATTCTCATGTGGAAGCGGGCTAAGGGGAGAAGGAGAATTGCCGCTGCCATGAGGCCTAATGTTTGCAGTACTAACTTGACTTGAATTTTGTTGGACTGAAACAGAAACTGAACATTACACCGTATGTCTGTCACTCTCTGAGGTGGTAATGTTGCAGACATTTCTGTGGTGTTTAACACGGCGCCTATGAAGTTTATACATTGACAAGGAGGATTTTGCGAAATTTATGGAAATACCTAGTTTGTTGCAAGTGTGAATGGTGTAATCCCTGGCTATGACAAGATGCTGCTTGGTGGTAGTAGTAATGAGCCAGTCGTCTAAATATGGAAACACTTGGAATCCTTTTTGTCTCAGGTGAGCCGTGACCACTGCCAAACATTTGGTGAACAACCGGGGGGCTGTGGTGAGACCAAAGGGCAGGGCTCTGAATTGGTAATGACTGGCTCCCAGCCAGAAGCGGAGAAACCTCCTGGAGCGCCTATGTATCTTTACATGATAGTACGCGTCCTGAAGGTCTAACAAGCACATCCAGTTGTCTCTGTCCAAGAAGGGCAGAATGGACTGCAGTGTTACCATCCAAAATTTTGTCTTCTGCACAGACTTGTTCAGTCTGCTGAGGTTCAAAATGGGTCTCCAGTTTCCTGTCTTTTTTGGTACCAAAAAGAACCTGGAGTAGATTCCAGATCCTAGCTGGTCTGCTGGGACTGCCTGGATGACTCTTTTTTTCTAACAGCTTTTTTATCTCTAGCTGTGCATGACCCCTTTGTCCGGGTGGTACGTCTGGGAGGGGTCTTGGCGGTTGGATCGGAGGGGAAATGAAGGGGATTTTGTAACCCTCGGATATGATCGACTGTACCCATTTGTCTTGAGAGAGAGAGATTGCCAGGCTTCCGGGAACAGAGATAATCTTCCCCGACTGCCTCCGAAGGTGGACAGTTGGGCAGCAGCTTCTCAGGGATGCTGAAAGGGTTGGTCAGGGAAGGATTCCCTGGAACCCTTGTTCTGGGGACCCCCTCTGCCCCTGGGGTGGCATCTATTATTGTTCCCCCCTCTGCCTCTGGGGGGAAGTTCACCACGTGAGGCAGGCGCGACTCCCTGTGGTTTGCGGAACCACATCTTTCCACCCTTCTGACCTTTAGGGTATGGTCTAGATGGTGTGGAAAAATGGACTCCCACGGCAGAGAGAGTCTTACCATCTTGCTCGCACCTGGTGAGGGTATTCTTCACCTGAGGTCCAAACAACTCTGAACCATCAAAGGGGGTGTTGGTGAAGGACGCCTTGAAGGGATCAGCAAAATTACAGAGTCGCATCCAGGCGTGACGTCTCAACGCAACACCTGTGCCTGCGGCCCTACTCGCTCCATCTGCTGCATAGGAGATAAGCCGCGTGGAGGAGTTGGCAATGTAAATTCAGGGTAGCCAGCTGGGAGTTAATCTTATCCTGATAACCCGCAGCAGAAGGATCCTGTATGGTTTCACCCAGTTCTTTGAGCAAATCTCTCTGAAGGCGGCTGAAATGAAAAATAGTTTAGCGACTGCATGGCAAAGGTCGGTGACGTAACTGTCCGCTTACCGTACCTGTCCATGGTCTTGGACTCTTTATTAGGAGGATGAACAGGTACAGAAGGACACCTTTGGTCAGAAATGATTTGTCTATTTATTTATTTATTTTATTTATTTTACATTTGTTGACTGGGCTAGTCCAGCTGGATAATTTCCATTTTCAGTGGAGGCCCGGGGAGAAAAGCTCCCCAGATTAAAACAAGGTTATAGAGATTAAACAATTACAATAAATGTCTGAGACACAGACAGTGAGCAACAATGCATACATATTAGTCTAGATAAAGTAATAAAAAACAAGGTTATAGAGATTAAACAATTACAATAAATGTGTGACACAGACAGTGAGCAACAATGCATACATATTAGTCTAGCTAAAGTAATAAAAAACACATAGTGCTATCTACGTATTGAGAAAGGCATTAATTCTTTACAGTACAATTATGTGAGAATGGGGTAATTACATATTTTAAAAAATGTATATACATACTTATAAAGGACAATGTTTGTACTTTTTTTTTTTTTTTTTTTGAGAACAGTAGTAACAGTACAGTCATTAAGTCATTTGTGATCACAGAGAAAGATTGCAGTTTTGAAATAAGGAATTATGATAGTAAAATGAAGAAAGTAGATTAGTCTGGATTGGTACAAGAGCAGAGCCAGAAGTTGTTCAGATGTAAAAGAAGTTGTTTTTTAAAAAGATGAAAGGAGCCGAGAGAGGTAATGTGTGAGGGGAGGTTATTCCATATTTTGCCTACTGAGTTGGAGAAAAGGCAGTTACCTGCAGAATTTGTGATTCTAGTTGTGTTGACTTGTAGCTTTTCGGAGCGCAGCTGTTTCAAGTTATTATAGGGGGTCAAGAGGTTACTAAGAGCAGGTGTCTTTGATGGTTGATATAGAATGTTATGTGTTATTAATAGTTGTTGATAGATAAGTTTATTAGGAAGTTCCAACCAGTGTAACTGTTTTAAGTTTATACAGTGGTGTGTTCTATACTGGGATGCTGTGGCAAACGAGCTATATTGTGGTAGGATGTAGACAGTTTCCTAAGGTTGCTTTTAGAGAGGTTAGTGTAAATAGAGGAAGCATACAGAAGGGTAGAGATAAGATGTGATTGTGCTAAGGTGGTCCGTGCTTCTGGTGTAAGGAAGGGTTTAATTCTGTACAGTGAACCAATCTTTTATTAACTGCTTTTATAGTGTTATTGATGTGATAATCATAGCTTAGATTATTATCAATAGTGACACCAAGCAGTTTGGTAGTAGAGTCAGGGAGATGAGGGAATTATCACTTGCAGTAATAGTAAAGTTTAGTTGAGAAGATTTGTGGGTAGGTGAGAATAGTAAAAGTTTTGTTTTCTTGGGGTTGAGGAGAAGACATCTTTTTGAGAACCACTGTTCGACAGTAGAAAAGGTAGATTGTGTCAGTGACTGGAGTTCAGATTGAGTGGAAGCTGTGCAAATAATGGTGGAATCATCTGCATATTGTATACAGGTAGTGTTTTGGATAGATGATTGGAGATCATTAATAAAGATAGAGAATAAGAGTGGGCCTAGTATAGATCCTTGAGGTACTCCTAAAGAGATGGGTAGTAGAGCAGATAGAGAATTTTTCCATAGTACTGCTTGTTGTCGGTTTTCAAGATAGGATGAGAACCAGGTTAAGGAAGAGAAATCTAAGGCAAGGGATTTTAATATGTGTAGAAGAAGTGTATGGTTGACCATGTCGAAGGCTTTTGACAGGTCTAGGAAAAGAGAAGAGGTTAGTTTGTTGTTGTTACAGTTACAGTTGATGGTGTTGGTAAAAGAAAGTAGTGCAGTAGTAGTACTATGTGAAGGTCTAAATCCATGTTGAGTGTTAGCTAGTAGGTTGTTATGAAGGAGATGGTTAAGTAGTTGTTTGTGTATACATTTTCCATGATTTTAGCTAGTGGAGATAGTAGCGCTATAGGGCGAAAGTTAGAAAGGTCAGTGGATTTACCTCCTTTGTGTAAGGGTATGATGTGTGATATCTTCCAAATTGATGGAAAAGTACTTTCTTGTATGGATCTGTTTATTAGGATAGAAACAGGGTAGGCAATAGATTTAGCTGCTACTTGAAGGAATTCAGCAGGAAGCTTATCTGCTGAGGGGGTAGTGGGTTTAAGTTTTTGTAAAAGAGATTGTATGTAGGAGGTGGGTATGGGTTGAAGTTGAAGGGGAGGAAGGGAGTTGTTGATGTTACTTAAGAGCAGTTGGGAAGCATCAGGAGATAAGTGGTTAGCTAGACTTTGTATGGAAGTAGTAAAGAAGGTATTGAAGTTATTAGCTATTAAAGAGGGATTATCAGGGTCTAAATTCTGTGGGTTGGGTGTAACTACTTTGCCTGGGGTAAGTAGATTATTGATAGTAGACCAGAACTTTTTTGGTTCTTTTTTGGTGGATTGCTGAAGTTCAAAGTAATAATTCTTTTTATCAGAGAGGATGGCTTTTTTGGTATTGTTTCTGAGCTCTCTAAAGGTTTGATGATCTGTTGTGCTTCTAGAGGAACGTCATTTTTTCCAAGATTTATTTCTCAGTTTAATTTTTTGTTTAGTATTAGAGGTTAGCCAGGGTGCTGTTTTGGTCTTTGTTCTAATGGTACGACTTGGGGCATGTTGATTTAAGATTGCAAGGAATGCTGAGTTGAAATGTTCAACGGCATTGTTAAGTGAGAGGTGTTTTAGAGGGGTCCAGTTGTAATGTGAAAGTTCTGTTTGAAACTGTTCAGGATTAAATTGTTTTTTTGAATATAGTGTTCTGTGAGAGGTAGGTAACATAGGTGAGGGAGTGATCGCTAAGGTCATCAGGAAGGATGCCAGTTTGGTAGGTTTGTAGGGGGGGGTTTGTAAGAATCCAGTCTAGGGTGGTTTCTTTTTTGCTCTTATTATTTATTCTAGTGGGACTATCAATTAGTTGTTTGAAACCATAAAGGTTTATATGGGAAGTAGGGTTAGCATTGTTACAAGATTTCCAATCAATGTTAAAGTCCCCAAGGAATAGTGTTTCTTGAGGGAGGTTATAAGAGAGTTGTTCAAGAATTTGTTCTAAAGTGGGGATGTTATTTCCAGGGGGGAGGTATGCATAGATGATGTTTATTGCTTTAGTAGTGTTAATTTGAATTTTGGAGCAGATTATTTCAGCATTATTTGTTTGGGTAAGGTCAAGAAGAGTAAGCCTCAGGTTTGTTTTATATAGAATAGCTACTCCACCTCCCTTCCTGGAGGTGCGGTCAAGTCTAACAATGTTATATCCAGGTGGGGTAATTTCAATGTCTTTAATTGAAGGTTTTAGCCAAGTTTCTGATAAGCATAGAATGTCAAATTTGTATACATCTAATATGGCATGGAGTTGACTAAGTTTATTACAGATGCTACGTATATTGAGATGGGCCAAGGATAATAAGTTAGAGGGTGTAGTGGATGAAAGAGAGAAGGGTTTGATATGAGTTTTGTGAGTTTTTGTAGCAGTAGTTTGAGGGCCTGGGTTGGGGTGTATGTCACCATCTAGTAGTAGATGGAGTAGTGTAAAATAGTTTTCAAGTTTATGTTTTAGGAGAGTGTTGAATATTTTCTTTGTTTTAGTTTTCAGTAGTTTGCAGTGTAATAGCCTATGGTATTTGGCAAGTAGGTAGATGGATTGTGTGGATGTGTGTAAGAAGGATGGAGTTGGGGACCGGAGCAGAAATAAATTTAGAAGGCCTCCTAAGGGTAGGTTCCATCGAGTCAGGAGCTGCCCATGCCTTTCTGGCCACTACTTCCATCAGTGGGTTGAAAGGAGGGGACACCCAGTAGGTGGAAGGGCGAGACCCAAAAGCGTCAAGGTAAACCGACTCGTAATCGGAGGGCTTGAGTGTGGACCAATTCCCCCTCTGTTTCAGTATCTCTAGGATGTCTGAAAAGGAGACATCCTCAGAGGGGGATCTCGGGGAACCCTCCGACTCATCCAAGTTGGTGTCCGAAGTGAGAGACTCAGGGGAGTCTACGTGCTACCTCTTGCACTTTCTTTTCCTAGGGGGTTACCCTGAAGCTTCAGGGGAGGCCTCAGACGAGGAAGAGACATCCAAAGTGGGTACCCTAATGCTTTGTATCTCTGCCGTCAGTTACAAGAGGATGACCAGAGACCGTAACAGGCACTGTAGAGGGAGGAGCTGAAGGAACCAACCTTGGAGCGGACACCGGATCCAGCACGCTCATCACCTCAAAAGCTACCCTATCAGGCACCAAAGACAGTCCTGGCTCCGGGGATACCAGGACCACCCCCGGTGCCGACAGAGAAGGCTCCAAGAATGATGTCGGGGCCGAACTAACCAGAGCCGATGCTCCAAGAGGGAGAACGGGGTTGGACAAGGGTCCGATGCCACTCGCCCCCTCAGAGACGATGGAGTCGCGGCGCCTGGACCTCTCCACACACGGCACCAATGAAGAGATCGGAGCCAACGATGCCAGGGCCGAAGGTGGAAGTATCGGCTCCGACGTGGGCAAGGTCCCGGTTTCGACAAACTACGGCTCCGAGCTCAACTGAAGAGTCGGAGGAGGAATCGAAGGTGGCACCGAGGGAGCCACAGTCTGGTGAGATGGGCTTTGAAGTATTTGGGCCAGTGCCTGAGACTTGATGAGTCTACTGACCACCCTCTCAATGTCATGGTCGGACAGCCTAGAAGACCTGGAGGAATGAGTCCTATGACTCTGCTCCGACAGTAAGGGCGATCCTGGAGCCGATCGAACGGACTCTACTGAGGGCGATCTTGAGCTCTGATGTCGGCTCCGATACAGGTTTCGGAGCGGGCAAAGTCTTTCTCGCATCGGATCCGACTGGAGCCGATGTCGGAGCAATTTTGGTTCCGCCAGCCGTCGACTCAGAAGCTGGAGCCAAGGGTTTGGCGGGCTTGGATGACTTCCCCAAGCCAGACTTAGACGGGGAGTCATCGGGCTTCAATAAGCCCCCCAAAATCAGCTTATTACGGCGCTCCTGCAGGACTCTTGAACTAAATCCATGACAAATGGAACAAGAGTCCTGCAGGTGCAAGGGTCCCATGCAATAAACGCAAGAAGTGTGACCGTCTGTCAGAGACATCTTCTGACAGCACGAGTCACACTTCTTGAATCCTGAGACTTTAGTGTCTTTGGACATTACAGCGGACACTAATAAAGTAATACAGTCAGCACACACAATTCACATTCAACTTTCACACAAGGGGAGAAGTTAAAGGGCTGACTGGGAGAAACACACACACACACTAAAAGGGGAAAACTATAGTAAAACTAAAGCCCGAAGGCCCGTTTATAAAATTAACTAAAGGGGTGGGAAGGGCTTAACGAAAGATTTAAGGTAAAATAATATGGAAAGATAGGGAAAACTAACCTTAAATTAACCTTAAATTTGAAGAAATCTACACAAAAAAATTTTTCACTGACCTGAGCCGGTAAAAACGCAACCTCGCAGCGAAGCGGCAAACGAGATCTGGGGAGTTAGTGCATGGTATTGTGGGATATAGGGCTGCCTCGAGCCAGTAAAAATAGCTCTCTAGCTATAGTATAGGCCGAGTCGGTGCCGAGGATCGACTCCGAACCCATCCAGCAAGAATGAAGGCGAGAATGACAACTTAACATCTAATGTTAAGTCAGTGAGAGGTACATAAACAGTGCACACAAAGCACATTTCCGGTTTCATAACAAGCATGACACTGGACTCACCAACAGAACTCATTTGGTCACACCTGGTGACTCCACCTCCCCCAGTAAACCTGTCACCAGTGCAGTGCCAAGGGGGCCGTGCTGTGCCACTTACTGTTTGACCTTTCTCAGAAAACCAGGGAAAATTAGATTGCAATCAGTGAAACTGGTGAGCCAAAGGTTAACTGGGAATAATTAGTGACTCCAAAACCATGTCAAAATTGTACAAGGACAAGCAGCCAGACCCCTTGCTGGCACGCACACACACACACAGCCAGACCCCTTGCTGGCACGCACACACACACAGCCAGACCCCTTGCTGGCACGCACACACACACACCCAGACCCCTTGCTGGCACGCACACACACAGCCAGACCCCTTGCTGGCATGCACACACACACACACACACACACACACACACACACACACACACACACACACACACACACACACACACACACAGCAACCTTCCCTTGCTGGCACGCACACACACACAGCCACACTCCTTGCTTGCATGCACACACACCCCCAGACCCCTTGCTTACATGAACTACATAGGAAAAAATAGGAATTGTGGGAACAATTCATACAAGGGGGGAAAGAGGTTTAGAAGGTAGCAGGATTTAAATGAGATACGTAATGTTTGACTGAAAAAGGATGGAGAAGATTATAAGTGATGTATAATGTTTGCAACTAGGAGTGTGTCAGAATGGTTTGTGATGTAAAATGCTTGCAACTCGGATTGTGTTGGTGAGGTTTTTTTCCATTTAAATAAATGTATGATTCTCTAAGTAGTAAATGATGGTTTAATAAAGATTTTTTATTTTTTAAAAGGCTGGAATTTATTAATTTGTATACTGTTGCTTAGGTTATATGATATATACCAATATATGTGAAGTAAAATGTGTGTTTTGTTAATTACACTGAGATTGCTTTAACATGAATGTAAATTTGCCTTTGTCACAAATCATAATTCAATAAAAGTGCTTGAACAAACAAAAGTCATGGACAAATGTGCAGTAGTAGGGTACAAAGGTACAATGTTATTATTATTAACTATTAATGGAATTCAAAGGGACAGTTCCTAAATGTTAATGTAATTATGTCAAGCATATTCGAAACATCAAGAGATCATGTCAGGATGGCAGTTACTAATTTTCTTCATTTCTCAGTGATTTACCAGAAAGTGACAAATATTATGAACATCAAAGCAACAACAAGAGGAGAAATAATGAACATTATGCAAAATAAGCAACAGTTATGCACTATGACTTGTGGAAAGTCAAGACAAGGCAAAGAATGTCGCGGAAAATAACATCACTGCTTTAATGAAAGATCAGAATACATATCC
This sequence comes from Protopterus annectens, assembly GCF_019279795.1. NCBI lineage: Eukaryota > Metazoa > Chordata > Ceratodontiformes > Protopteridae > Protopterus > Protopterus annectens. The sequence continues at coordinate 327,554,245 of NC_056728.1, forward strand.
AAAGACATTTCTTGCAACAGCACCGAATGAAGCCTTAATATTAAACTATTGTGAAAGCAACAAATTAAAAAGTTCAGACGACAAATTCAGATATAAAAAAGCATTGCAAACTGGCATTTAGTTGATAGTTCCCTTGTAATCCTAAAAAAAATGTGAAATAATATGTGTAGGTAAGGTAAAAGAGCTTCTATTACTGCACTTTAAGAACAGGTTAAGTACAGCTGCAGTTTTCACAGTTGGGATTATTAGGCAACATTATCAGAGTAGAAATACAATCATTACAAGGAAAAATACCATAGACTTACAAGAAAATAAGGCCAATTATTAATGAATGCTGAATGGAAATAAATAGCACTATTCGAAATTACCTGGAAATCTAAAACTCCAGATTTGCTAGATAGTGATATGTGAAACAGTGAAACCCCTAGCTTGCATGCACACAAACATACACACCCACACAGCCAGACCCCTTGCTTCCATGCACACAAACACACAGCCAGACCCCTTGCTTGCATGCACACACACACACACACAGCCAGACCCCTCGCTTGCATAAACGTACCCCCAGACTCCTTGCTTGCATGAACTACATATGAAAAAATAGGAAATGTGGGAACACTTCATACAAGGGAGGAACGAGGTTTAGAAGGTAGCAGGATTTAAATGAGCTCCGTAATGTTTGACTAAAAAAAGGTTGGGAGGGTGGCCTAATGGTTAAGGTGTTTGCCTTACAAACATAAAGTACAAGGTTTGAATCTCACAAGGGATAACTGCCTTGGCTTGAAATGGCCCACAAATGGGCAGTTAGCCTAGTACTAATCTATGAATCTATAAAGATTGGGTAGATTATAAGTGATGTATAATGTTTGCAACTGGGAGTGTGTCAGAATGGTTTGTGATGTAAAAAGCTTGGAACTAGGATTGTGTTGGTGAGGTTTGTTTTAATTTATATAAATGTATGATTCTCTAAGTATTAAATGATGGTTTAATAAAGATGTTTTTTTTTTAAAGCCAGGAATTGAATAATTTGTGTACTGTTGCTTCGGTTATATGATATATACCAATATATGTGAAGTAAAATGTGTGTTTTATTTATTACACTCTGATTACTTTTATATGAATGTAAATTTGCCTGTGTCACAAATCATAATTCAGTAAAGGTGCTTGAAAAAAACAAAAGGCATGGAGGAAAATTTGCAGTAGTAGGGTACAAAGGTACAATGTTATTATTATGATTATGTGAAACAGTTAATCCCCTTGCTTGCATGCACACAAACACACACACCCACACAGACAGACCCCTTTCTTGCATACACACACACACACACACACACACACACACACACACACACACACACACACACACACCCAGACCCCTTGCTTGCACACACACACACCCAGACCCCTTGCATGCATGCACACACACCCCCAGACCCCTTGCTTGCATGCATACACACACACACACACACAGACCGCCTTGCTTGCATGCACACACACACACAGCCAGACCGCCTTGCTTGCATGCACACACACACAGCCAGACCACCTTGCTTGCATGCACACACACACCAACACAGACAGACCCCTTGCTTGCATGCACACCCACACACCTAGAACCCTTGCTTGCATGCACACACACACAGCCAGACCCCTTGCTTGCATAAACACACCCCCAGACTCCTTGCTTGCATGAACTACATAAGAAAAAAATCTGAACTGTGGGAACAATTCATACAAGGGAGGAATGAGGTTTAGAAAGTAGCAGGATTTAAATGAGCTCAGCAATGTTTGACTAAAAAAAGGTTGGGAGGGTTGCCTAATAGTTAAGGTGTTTGCCTTACAAACACATTGTACAGGGTTTGAGTCTCACAAGGGATAACTGCCTAGGCTTGAAATGGCCCACAAATGGGCAGTTAGCCTCGTACTAATCTAGGCATCTATAAAGATTGGGTAGATTATAAGTGATGTATAATGTTTGCAACTAGGAGTGTGTCAGAATGGTTTGTGATGTAAAAAGCTTGGAACTAGGATTGTGTTGGTGAGGTTTGTTTTAATTTATATAAATGTATGATTCTCTAAGTATTAAATGATGGTTTAATAAAGATGTTTTTTTTAAAGGCAGGAATTGAATAATTTGTGTACTGTTGCTTAGGTTATATGATATATACCAATATATGTGAAGTAAAAAGTGTGTTTTATTAATGACACTGATTGCTTTTATATGAATGTAAATTTGCCTGTGTCACAAATCATAACTGAGTAAAGGTGCTTGAAAAAACAAAAGTCATGGAGGAAAATTTGCAGTAGCAGGGTACAAAGGTACAATGTTATTATTATGATTATGTGAAACAGTGAATCCACTTGCTTGCATGCACACAAACACACACACCCACACAGACAGACCCCTTTCTTGCATACGCACACACACAGCCAGACCCCTTGCTTGCATACACACACACCCCCAGACCCCTTGCTTGCATATACACACACCCACACACCCAGACCCCTTGCTTGCATGCACACACACACACACCCCTTGCTTGTATACACACACACCCCCAGACCCCTTGCTTGCATGCACACACACCGACCCACACACCTAGAACCCTTGCTTGCATGCACACACACACAGCCAGACCCCTTGCTTGCATACACACACACACCCAGACCCCTTGCTTGCATGCACACAGACGCACCCACACCCCTTGCTTGCATGCACACACCCACCCACACAGACAGACCCCTTGCTTGCATGCACACACACAGCCAGACCCCTTGCTTGCACGCACACACACCCCCAGACCCTTTGCTTGCATGCACACACACACACCCACCCACACAGACCTCTTGCTTGCATGGACACACACACCCACACAGCCAGACCCCTTGCTTGCATGCACACACACCCACACAGCCAGACCCCTTGCTTGCATGCACACACACACAGCCAGACCCCTTGCTTGCATGTGCACACACACACACAGCCAGACCCCTTGCTTGCATGTGCACACACACACAGCCAGACCCCGTGCTTGCATGCACACACACACAGCCAGACCCCATGCTTGCATGCACACACACACAGCCAGACCCCATGCTTGCATGCACACACACACAGCCAGACCCCGTGCTTGCATGCACACACACACACAGCCAGACCCCGTGCTTGCATGCACACACACACACACAGCCAGACACCGTGCTTGCATGCACACACACACACAGCCAGACCCCTTGCTTGCATGCACACACACACAGCCAGACCCCTTGCTTGCATGCACACACACACAGCCAGACCCCTTGCTTGCATGCACACACACAGCCAGACCCCTTGCTTGCATGCACACACACACAGCCAGACCCCTTGCTTGCATGCACACACACAGCCAGACCCCTTGCTTGCATAAACACACCCCCAGACTCCTTGCTTGCATGAACTACATAAGAAAAAAATCGGAACTGTGGGGACAATTCATACAAGGGAGGAATGATTTTTTTTTTTTTAAAGGCAGAAATTGAATAATTTGTGTACTGTTGCTTAGGTTATATGATATATACCAATACATGTGAAGTAAAAAGTGTGTTTTATTAATGACACTGATTGCTTTTATATGAATGTAAATTTGCCTGTGTCACAAATCATAACTGAGTAAAGGTGCTTGAAAAAACAAAAGGCATGGAGGAAAATTTGCAGTAGTAGGGTACAAAGGTACAATGTTATTATTATGATTATGTGAAACAGTGAATCCCCTTGCTTGCATGCACACAAACACACACACCCACACAGACAGACCCCATTCTTGCATATGCACACACACAGCCAGACCCCTTGCTTGCATACACACACACCCCCAGACCCCTTGCTTGCATACACACACCCCCAGACCCTTTGCTTTCATGCACACACACTCACCCACACACCCAGACCCCTTGCTTGCATGCACACACACACAGCCAGACCCCTTGTTTGCATGCACACACACACAGCCAGACCCCTTGCTTGCATGCACACACACACAGCCAGACCCCTTGCTTGCATGCACACACACACACTCGACCCTTGCTTGCATGCACACACACACACACACTCGACCCTTGCTTGCATGCACACACACTCGACCCTTGCTTGCATGCACACACACACACACACACACACAGCCAGACCCCTTGCTTGCATGCACACACACACACACACAGCCAGACCCCTTGCTTGCATGCACACACACACAGCCAGACCCCTTGCTTGCATGCACACACACACACAGCCAGACCCCTTGCTTGCATGCACACACACACAGCCAGACCCCTTGCTTGCATGCACACACACACACACACACACACACACACACACAGCCAGACCCCTTGCTTGCATGCACACACACACACAGCCAGACCCCTTGCTTGCATGCACACACACACACAGCCAGACCCCTTGCTTGCATGCACACACACAGCCAGACCCCTTGCTTGCATGCACACACACACAGCCAGACCCCTTGCTTGCATGCACACACACACACACACACACACACACACACAGCCATACCCCTTGCTTGCATGCACACACACACAGCCAGACCCCTTGCTTGCATGCACACACACACAGCCAGACCCCTTGCTTGCATGCACACACACACAGCCAGACCCCTTGCTTGCATGCACACACACACACACACACAGCCCGTTTGCATCCACACACATACACAGCCAGACCCGTGCTTGCATGCACACACACACAGCCAGACCCTGCTTGCATGCACACACACACACAAGACCCTTGCTTGCATGCACACACACACACAGAGCCCAGCTTGCATCCACACACACACACACACACACACACACACACACACACGTGCTTGCATACACACACACACACACACACACACACACACACAGCTTGCATGCACACACACACACACAGCAGCTTGCACACACACACACACACACACACACACACACACACACACACACACAGCAGCTTGCATACACACACACACACACACACACACACACACACACACACACACACACACACACACACACACAGCAGCTTGCTTGCACACACACACACACACACACACACACACACACACACACACACACACACACACACACACACACAGCAGCTTGCATACACACACACACACACACACACACACACACACACACACACACACACACACACACACAGCAGCTTGCATACACACACACACACAGCAGCTTGCATACACACACAGCAGCTTGCACACACACACACAGCAGCTTGCATGCACACACACACACACACACACACACACACACAGCAGCTTGCATACACACACACACACACACAGCAGCTTGCATACACACACACACACACAGCAGCTTGCATACACACACACACACAGCAGCTTGCATACACACACACACACACACACACACACACACACACACACACAGCAGCTTGCATACACACACACACACACACACACACACACACACAGCAGCATACACACACACACACACACACACACACACACACACACACACACACACACACACACACACACACACACACACAGCAGCTTGCATACACACACACACACACAGCAGCTTGCATACAGACACACACACAGCAGCTTGCATACAGACACACACACACAGCAGCTTGCATACGCACACAGACCCACACACACACCAGCTTGCATATGGACTCACACACAAGATCACGCTAGTTGCCAGGGAAAAAGTTGAAAAAAGGCCTCCGATCGCGTGTTCAGGTGTTTAGCGACGAATACAGCAAACAGAAAACCTGCAAAAACAAGGATATTAAGCTGTATTATGCAGATAAAACTGTTTTTAGAGAAACATTTTTATCAGCATAATAACGCTTGTGAAGACTAAGGTTTTGGAGAACTAAAATAAAGTCTGGAAAGTGTGTGCGTAGTTGTGCACGCGGTCCATGGCATTTTGTTATGAAAAAAAAATAATAACGCCAGCGATTTGGAAGGGGGAAAACTAAACACATTCAAATGAAAACACCATAGACCGCGTGCAGAACTACGCACACACTTCCCGAGCTTTACTGCACTTAGTAAAATCCGATGCTACCCCTCCGTTCAAACAGTGTAAAAAAATCAAACACAGACACACAAGTACACAAGCAAACACTTGCATTTGGACTTGAGTAGCACTTACCCTAACAGAGAATTGATAAATACATAAAAACAGTCATTCAACAGACTTCGGCGCCAGTCATACACAAACACTCGATGCATTCACACACACAATCGCACTTCAGGAGTCAGCAAGTAAACAGAGCACTCACACTTACAAATGTAACATTCACATACACACAACCCAGCAGCCACCCAACAGAGCTCTACACCAGCGTTCGGCAACCAAAACACGCGTCGACCCAAAAAAGAACAAAAGTAAAACATTAGAAATGCATCAAAATAGAGAATCTCGCATCCCCAATGCATCCATACTACTTTAGGAATTAAATACTGCATGATGAAAACAACTCACCTTAGCTACAAGTTAATCGAAATATACACGGGATCTTGAAGTCCTTCACTAGAATGTGCTCGGCAGTTTACACCTCCAAAGAAAGGGAGTTCCACGCTGGAGATACGGGGATTTATCAGGTCAGTGGAGTGGGCTGGTCAAGAAGGCTCTGACATCACCTTGTGGGAGGTTTAATGGCTACTGCTAAACACTATGCTTGAATAAACTACCCGTAGCTACTACAGAAGTGTAGTAGTCGTGACGTCAGTATTTAACAGACAGTTGCATTGATTTGAAAGCCGGGACACCTACATTTTCAAACTCAGACCCAAATAGTACGGAAAGGACAGATGGCTAGGAGTTGAAACGCTCGAGTTAATAATTTTGTAAAGCGGCAGTGGAGATTTATTTTTGTCGGATTAAATGACATGGGTGCATAGAGACATCAGGTTGTACACTAGAATTACATATCCCGTTGTTCTCCTTTAACAGGCATAGTAAGGCAGTCAATTGTAGTACAACAATGTAAATTAGTACACAGTATATAAATACAGTACTAAAGCAGGTGGCAGGCAATAAAAAGTATAGTAAATAGTATAACTAAGGAAAAAACAGGCAACATATTTATTTTTTGGCTATATATGCAAAAGACATGCACTGGTTAATCCCATGGATGTTTTATATTATGCTTGTCGGTGTAGTGCTATGTTCTGATAATTTGCTTGATACAGCTGTATATTTATACTGCATTATTGTGGTTCTTCCTGCTAAAATTACTTTGAGCTTACATTCATACACTTTCTTACCATCACTCTGCTCTTATACTTCCCCTGTATTATCTTACTCTTACTTAACTGTGGCCCTTCTTCCACCTCCATCTCTTTTTTTGTATAACTACTAATTGTATTGCCTCAATATAGTATTACAGTTTAGAAGAGTTTTTCTCTTTCTTTAATTTCAGAGCCAGTGGTCACTACATCTGACCTCGATACTGCACGAGGTCTGCCAGAAGGCCCTACTCCTACAAGTTTACTGAGAATTTTGTCATTGTATAATGTAAGCACATTTAACATGAAAAACCTTGCTGTGTATTAACTTTTATCAGTCAAATGCATGCCTGCTGTGTGACCATAAATCGTTTTAAAATAATCCATGCACTCAAAGGATCTCATACTAAATTGGCCACTGCCCCCTTTTTCTTGAACAGTAGACTATACTGCATATGCCAGTCATTTAGTGACATTGTTAATTGCTTTGTATTGGCTATAAGTTGATTGCTCTAAGTTACATGTTGACCTGAGTGTGGAAAGTCCACTACCCTTCCCCTCTTACTCTATATTTCACTTGTAACTCTTATTCAAAAACCCTCCCCAAATGACCTTATTACTTCTATACATACACTGTTGTTTCTTGTTTCTTACTTATCGATCTCCATTTAATTTTTAGCCCCATCCCAACTTTCTCTCTCCCTGCCATACTACTTTGCACTGTATCCATTCATAATCACAACCCTCCCTAATAGTACCTATCTAGTCCACATTGTATCTTTTACTTTTCCCAAATAAACTCTCATTACTTATTATTTGGCTACCTCATTATACTCTAGCCTTATACCCCTCTATTCCTTACATTCCAGAGAAGATATCAGGACAACCTAACTCTCTTTTTTTTTTTACAGAAAATGCTTCTTTCCTTACCTATCCTCTACCAGCTTTCAGAATCCACCTTCACTGACTCTCCTACAGCACTGTAACATCTTGTTTACTTCTTCATTGCTACTTCCCACTACCTGACATCTATAAATACAGATTCCTGTACTTAATTAGGGTACTCTTCAGCTTATCCTCTTCATACCTCTCAAGTGTCCACATTTTCGCCGAATGTCCAGATTTTTTACTCATATTTTTAGTCTGCTCCTCATAAAATTTGTGGTTTTCTGGAGTTTTGTGGCAAATCAGTGAGGACTGAATTCACTACATAATGACAGCCATTTCAGTTTCTGACTTCATATTCTTCAGAAAATGCATGGTAACACAAGACCTTTTATTCTAGCAACCTTCTATGTTTACAAGAGCAATATTTAAAATTTGTCCCTATTTTTGGAACTTGGTCCCCCCCATTATTTTTGGCTTTCTCCAGATTTTTTTATGCTAAGAGGTTGAGAGCTATGTCCTCTGTTCTTCTCCTGCTGTACTATCTTTCATCCTACCATAACTCAAAAATATGTATCAACATCTCTCCAAATCTGACACAACCGCCTATCCATAGTTTCCATACTTCCTGTTTATACTCTTCACACATTCCACCAAATCCATTTAATACTGCTTCTCACCTTTATTCCAAATATAGACTGATTAACTGCACTTCAGCTCAAACCAAAACAAAATTAAGTGCAGGAATCTTTTCCAGAAAACTAGTATGGGTAATTCCCCAATATACTAAAATCCTTCTAGGAGATATACACCCTAGTCCTGGCCCCATCTATCACAATGAATGCAAACATAATTCTTTCCCACACACTTGTCTAACCTAACAGCAGCCAGTCCCCAATGCTGGTGATCTAATTTGTGCTGCAATAAATGTTAGAAGCATAAGACATAGAACTACATGCCTGGATTAACCAACATAAGCCTGACGTTCTTGCTGTAACTGAAACTTGGTTTAAACCCAACATAAATGACACCAAACCTATACCTACTGGCTATAATACCATCCGTAATGACCACATAAAGAGGAAAGGTGGTGGTATTGCTTTAATATTTCCCAACACCTGCTACATTTCCCCTTACATCAAACCACTACCAAAATTCACTTCAGCAGAGTTTCTTTTAGCAGTCCTCAAAATAAACAGTTAGAAACAAATATGTCCCACTGTCCTTTACATACTTCTTAGTGACAATACAGCTATATGGGAAGATATCCTACATTGGATATCCACTACATTTCCACAAGAAAAACTACTACTAGATGATATGAATGTCGGTTGGACATAAATTCTAACTCCCATCTAGCATGAACTTATATAGTTTCACATGACTAAAGAACAGCCTCACACATTACAGCAAGACATCAAATTCCCTATTAGACTAGATCCTAGTATCAGACCCTAGCAAATACACCACAAAGGGTACAATGTCAGACTCCCACAGGGAACATCTCCCAATGTATACGACCAGACATCTCACACCTCAAGTTAAACAGCATATATATAAAACAACACAAAGCCTTTCTGAGTATAACACAGAAATGCTCATTACTATATTATCATCTATTAACTGGAACTATCTAAAAATTCTCCCTTTAGCCGATGCTGCAAATGAATTTAATAAAACTTTTCTAAATATCCTAAATAGTTTTGCACCTCGTAGAAGGAAGGGACTAAAAACAAATAATGCAATTTGGCTATCCAAAAGAGTAGAATGCTAATGCAGGATACAGAAAAAGCATGGAAAGGGTGGAAAATACCTCAATATCTTGAAAAGTTTAGAATGCTTCACAATCGTACTAAAAAGCAAATAAATTAAGACAAAAAAAACTATAGTATAGTAACTTTCAAAATAATACTAAATACAGCCCTAAAAAATCTTGGACATCCATTAAAGAAGTCTTACATCCTGGCCAAAACTTTAACCCAAACCCCTCTCCCAGTAACTCACCACTTGAAACTACAATACAGTCCAACTCTTATTTTATGGATAGTATAGCATGTCTAACCAAGAACTCCTTAACATGTAATCCCAGCTCTGGCCAGCAGCCACATAAATTCACATTCACTTTCACCTTCAAACCTGTGCCCACATCCTATATAAAACTACTCTTAAACAAACTTAACCCATGCTCTTCTGCAGCTGATGACCATCAAAGCGAGTTTCTAAAAACAGCAGCCAATAGCATTGTCTATCCTGTCTCAATCCTTATAAATAGGTCAGTCCAGGAATCCCACATTCCTTCTCTCTGGAAAAATTCACACAGTATCTTTCTGCACATAGGAGGAAATTCAACAGACATTACTAACTCTAGACCTATAGCAATCTTATCCCTTACCAAAATACTTGAAAAATGTATTCAAAAACAACTACTAGACTATCCCCTGCAGGAAGAGCTCTTATCCTGTACAAAACATGGTTTCCATTCTTCCCATAGTACTAGCACTGCCCTTCTACCTTGTATAGATACTGTCAATAAAGCTAGATATAATGGCAAACTAATATCTTCCTTATTTCTAGATTTGTCTAAAGCCTTCAACAAAGTTTGTCATAGAAAACTTCTACTTCAAATGTCCTCATCAGGTTTCTCTCAGTCCACCCTTCTGTGGTTCAAAAGCTACCTGTCCAATAGGTATCAGTCAGTAAAATGGCACTCCACACTCTTTCCTTACCTCCCAGTCATCACTGGTGTACCACAAGGCTGTATCCTTGGTCTCCTCCTCTTTAACATTTTCACTAACACCATCTATACATTTATACAACAGGCCACGCTAATGCAATAACATAGATGATTCCACTCATTTGCACATTTGACAATTTGAAACAACTCCAAAGACGTACTCAGGAAACTCTAACAGCCATGGAAACATGGTTTTGTAACTCAAAACACATGCTCAATCCAAAAAAGACCAAACTACCACTTTTTCCCAAAATCCCTCTCTCATGAAAAAACAAAATGTAAAGTCCTCTCTTAATGATATAACAACTGAAGTCACTTCTCATAGCAAATTGTTAGAGGTGATAATGGATGATAAGCTTACATTTGACCTGCATATACAAAATTGCATAAGAAAAACTCATCATAAAATAGGGATGCTTTACAGAGCCAAAAATTTCTCACAGATGCAACTAAAACTACACTTGCCACTACTTATCTCTTCCTCACACTTCTTTATGGTGCTCCCATCCTTACTATCCTTCAGGCTTCACAAAAATCAAAACTTGAACAATGCTGTAACAAAGTTGCTAAATTTGCAGCACATACCCCTTTCAGAACCCACCACAGTATAGCACTAAAAAGCATAAATTGGTTAAAAGTGCCTCATCAACTAACATATACACAGCTTCTTACCACCTATAAAATTATCCAGCATCCATCTGCCAGTCCAGCACTAAAAACTTTCTATGCAACTATGTTCCCAGTTAGTCAATGCGATCGACTGACCAAAACCTCCTGTCTACAAACCTATCAAATCTGCTGGACACTGTCTGTACTCATAAAAGGTTACAAAAGCCTGGAACTCTTTACCTGTATCCATCAGGTCAGCAACCTCCCTCCCATCTTTCAAAACCACTCTGAAAAACTTCATAGTTAAAATCTGGTCCTGTTCTTGCTCAAAACCAGGATAAACTATATCCCTAAATGTAAACAAGTATCTTTTCATTTGTTATACATCCTTACTCTTCCTTCTTCACTTACTTCCTTAATTCTATCAATTTCTCTTCCCTGACTTTCTCTCTAACATACCATAAGCCTGTTTTTCCCTTACTTCATATTGCTGTTCCTGTTTGTATTAGACTAATAGAAGTTGTGTACTTAACATAACTTGGTATCTGTGCTGTCCAATTTCATTATGCATCACAAATGGGTCTTCAGATCCATTCTTGGATCCAAGCTGGCCATTTCTCAGATATAAGATCCAAACCTCAAACTCCTCCCTCTCCCATAATCCCTCACTCCCAAACAAACCCTCAGATCAAGTTTGCTGCCCTAATAGTAAGGTGAACATTACCAAGATAAACAAGAAACAGAAACAAAGGTCCTACTGGAGTCCAAACTAGGAGCCAGTGGGTTCCTTAGTCCTCTAGGTTACGCTCAGCTGCACAAGTAAGGGAGAAGGAGGGCAGGAAGTGATGCATAATGAAATTGGACTACACAGATACCAAGTTATGGTAAGTACATAACTTCTAATCTGATGTTGTCCAATTTCATTATGCATCACGAATTGGTCTTCAGATCCATTCTCTGATCCAAGCCGGCCATTTCTCAGATATACGATCCAAGCCTCAAACTCCTCCTTCTCCCATAATGCCTCACTCCCCAACAAACCCTCCGATCAAATTTGCTGCCCTAATAATAAGGTGAACATTACCAAGATAAACAAGAAACAGAAACGAAGGTCCTACTGGAGTCCAAACTAGGAGCCAGTGGGTTCCTTAGTCCTCTAGGTTACTCTCAGCTGCACAAGTAAGGGGGAAGGAAAGCAGGAAGTGATGCATAATGAAACTGGACAACACAGATACCAAGTTATGGTAAGTGTATAACTTCTAATCTGATTTTGTCCATTTCATTATGCATCACGAATGGGTCAGAGTCCCCAGCTACACAGACCCTAGGAGGACCTCAAGGAAGGATATGCCTGAGCACAGCAGAACCAAAGGATACTGTGTTCCTGGAAATAATGTTTAACTTGCAATGAGATATAAAGGTATGAGCTGTGGACCAAGAAGCTGCAGCACAGATCTCATCAATTGGAGTTCTAGCAGAGAAGGCTGAACAGGTTGACATAGATCTAGCTGAGTGGGCTCTAACCGGATGGGGAAGTAGTTTGCCTTGTTGGGAATAAACCATAGAGATACATTCCACAATCCACTTTGCAAAGGTAACCTTAGAGAATGCTTGTCCCAATTTGTTAGGTGAAAAGGCAATGAACAGTTGATTTGAATTTTTATGAGTCCTAGTCCTATGTAGGTACAAATGTAACTGTCTGTGAATGTCCAAAGAATGTAAGATATATTTGCCTTTGTTAGAATAAATAGGAAAGAATACAGGTAAATGAATGGTCTGATTCATGTTGATTTCCAAAGCAACCTTTGGAATGAAGGGAGGATTTGTCCTGAGAGAAACTCTATCCTTGAAGAAGGTTATTTATGGAGGTTTAAAAGACCGAGCCTGCAATTATGAAACTCTCTTGGCTAAAGTGATAGCCACAAGGAAGGCTGTCTTCCAAGACAAGTACTTCAGCTCGCAAGAACTAGCAGGTTCAAAGGGTTTTGTGGTGAGACCCTGTAAAACTAAAGTAAGATCCCAAGGTGGAGAAGAATCCTTGATCGGAGGTCTCAGGTGAAGAACTCCTTTTAAGAAAGCACGATAAAGTTTGGAAGAAGAAAGGGTAGAGGAAGAACCAACTCCCTTCCCAACATAAAAGCTAGTGATGGCTGCAAGTTGTACCTTAACCGTGGAGAAACGTGCTCCCTCCTGAAAAAGAGAGCTCAAAAATATAAGGATATCAGAGACCAAGGCAGAAAAGGGATCTATATTCCTCTGTGATGCCCAGATGGAAAATCTTTTCCATTTGCCACAATATACCTTCTTAGTGGATGTTTTTTTGAGAAGTGAGAATAATGTCACGGACAGGAGAGGGGTGGCATGGACTTTACAAAAACTACTGGAAGTGGAGAAACAAAGTGGTTAGTTTGAGGAGTCAGAGGTTGGAAATCTGATGTTCCATCGGATGTGAAATGAGATCCTGTTTAGGATCCAATATTCATGGAGGATATTTGCTGTGAGACTGCAGAAAGGGGAACCATACCCGACGAGGCCAATGGAGGGCAATGAGGATAATATTGTTCTTCCACCTGCTGGCTTTCTGTAGAACTTTCAGTATCAGAGGGATTGGTGGAAAAGCATACAGGAGACCTGGGGGAGCCCCCTTTGGGGCGGGGGTCAGAGTGAAGTACCTGCTGCATTTCTTGTTTGGAGGAGGCAAAAAGATCGCAGCAAGGTTGGCCCCAGTGGCTGAAAATCTCGTTCGCTACTGACTGGTTCAGGGTTCCCTTGTGAAGACTCAGGATGGACCTGCTCAATTTGTCCACCAGGATGCTGGATTCCCTCAGAATGTGTGTTACAATAAGAAAGCAGTTGAAAGCAATTGCTCATTCCCAAATTCTCATGGCCTCTCTGCAGAGGGGGTAAGATCGGGTTCCCCCCTGCTTGTTGATGCACCATACCACTGCCTGCCTAAATGAAGATCATCCGTTAGCATCCACCATAGCAGGTGACTTCTGCAAATTGATGTAAGTTTGACTGGAGTTGATAACGGGTGACACCGGATGGACCATTGAACAGCCAGGGTCCAATGAAGAACTCTCATGAAGAACCTGGCTAGAGACACCAGGAAGATGGTGGCCGACATGGAGCCCAAGGCTATGAGAATCGAGTGAGATGGAGGAGATGGGGTGTCTAGTAGGCATTGTACTTGCTGTCTGATAGATGATATCCATTGTGAGGAAAGAGCGGAAACTTGCATTATCGTGTTCAACTGCATCCCAATGAATTCTATTTTCTGAACAGGGGCCAACTTGGATTTGGCCATATTGACTATGATTCCCAGGTGAAGAAACAGGTGCAACATCACCTAGATCACCCAGAACAGTTGATGCCTTATGGGTGCCATCAAGAGCCAATCATCCAGGTAGGGAAACACCTGGAAACCTTGCAGACGGAGGTGCACTGTGACTACTGCTATGCATTTGGTGAACATCTGGGGGCTGTGGTGACACCAAAGGGCAGTGCTCTGAACTGGTGATGATTGGACCCAGCCAAAAGCGTAGAAATCTCCTGGAGCACCTGTCTATTTTGATATGATAGTATGCATCCTGGAGATCCACTGAGCACATCCAGTTGTCCTTGTGCATTAGCAGCAGAATGGACTGTAGCATAACCATGCGGAACTTTATCTTCTTGACAAACAAATTCAAACTCCTGAGATCCAGTATGGGCCAAAGGACTCCAGTCTTCTTTGGCACCAAAAAGAAGCATGAGTAAGTTCTGCATCCTCGTTGTTTGGTTGGGACGCACTGAAGGACTATTTTGTCTAGAAGTTTTTGCACTTCTACAAGGGCATTCTCCCTCTGACTGGGTGGGATGTCAGGGAGATGCTCCCCTGTGGGGGGAGGAGGAAGGGAAAAGGGAATATAGTACCTGCTGGATATGATGTTTAACACCCAAGCATCATTTGTTATGTCTGTTCAGGCTGCTGGGTGTAAGGATAGTCTGCCCCTGACTGCTTCCAGAGTAGGATAATCAGGAAGCACTTTAGGAGCACTGAAAGGGCTTGTCAGAGAAGGGTTCCCTGAAGCCCTGGCTGTGAGGATCCCCTCTGCCCCTGGGGCAACATCTACCATTAAATCCTCTCCCTCTGCTCCTGGAAGAGGATTCTTCCTGCAAATCAGTGAAGGGCCCTTGGGATTTGCGGAACCACATCTTCTTCCTGCTCCGTTGGTTCCTGGAAAAGGTCCATCAGGGGAAGAAAATTTAATTTCTATGGCAGACAGGGTATTGCCATCCTGTTCGCTGTGGGTCAGTCTCCTTAACTGATGGTCTCAACAATGAGGAACCATCAAAGGGCGCATTAATGAATGACGCTTTGAAGGGGTCCACAAGCCCCTGCATAATCCTATCCAGGCATGTCGTCTAAGGGCTATGCCTGAACCAGCCACTCGAGAGGTTCCCTCTGCCATGTGGGAGATTAGGCTCATCGAAGAATTAGCAATAGAAGCTATGGTATTCAGCTATGGGGAGACCTTTTTAAAGGCTTCCTCCAACAGTGACTTCCCCAGAGATGTGGAAAGTTCCTTCACCAAGTCATTCTGGAGGCGAGTGAAATGTGCCAGATAATTTAATGCCATCAGCGAAAAAGTGGCTGAGGCATACACCCGCTTCTCATGTCTGTCCAAGACCAAGACTGTTCATTTGGGGGGGGTTGGACAGTAGACCTCTGTTTGGCGAGCTCTTTCTTGGTGGCTGCAGACACCACAATGGCATCAATCAGGACACCTTTACTCCAGAAAAGGCAATCCTGAGGGGGCTAAGATACTTATCAGCATGCTTTGGAATTAGTTCTATGGTAACAGGCTCCTTCCAAGCCCAGCTGGCAATAAGGTCAGTAAGCTGGTCCAAAGGTGGGGTCACCCAGGATGTAGATGATCTAGTCTCAAAAGCCTCCAGGAACATGGACTCCAGTGAGGAAGGGAGTCAGGATGACCGTCCACCTTTTTGTTTCAGAATTTCTAAGATATCTATCAGGGGTCCCTTCCTCTTCATCAAAGTCAATGTCTTCTGTTAAAGACTCCAAAGGGGAGTCAGTGTGCTTCCTCTTGCACTGGCACTTCCAGGGCACCTCCTCCATGGGGTACTTGAGGGAGGACTTGAAAGACAGGAAACCCCTTGCTGAGGGGTTGCTGGAGGCTCTCTGGGAGGGGCTGACCATGGATCAGATGGATAGGAGCAAAGCCTCGATCCACGGAGAATTGAGAGGGGCCTGGTGGAGGAGGGACCATGTCTTGAGGAGTTGAGAAAGCCCTCTCTGCCACCTGGAATGCCGAAGAAGCCTGTCCCCCTGCACCAGAGGCTGAAGTCCCCAAGGGAGAAAGAGATGAGGCCACCCCAGATCAGACACCACCAGAAGGCACTGGACCCAAGCTATCAATTGGTGAGGCTCCCACAGGATTTGAAGTCTAAAACTGAAATGTAGGTCATTATTTAGTGACTTCAATCCTCAGATTATCCCAGTGATTTGCCAGAAAAACACAAGTTTTATGAGGAACAGACCAAAAATACAAGCTGAAAATCTGTATATTCTGGGAAAATCTGGACAGTTGAGAGGTATGTACTTCACATGGATTATCTTCAGCTACCTTACACTTTTGCCACAAACAATTATGATTATTAAAACACTTTAAAAACACTTTTGTATTCACTTAGTAAGGGATAATAACCTGTACATAGTGTATTTGCATACAGGCATAGTGGTGCTCTTAGCGGATAACCTATGTAAGTGCGAACCGCAGGACTATGAATACCATCAATTGTTCCTCCATTAGTTTTAGCTTTGTCCCAAATTCTTGAGATAGAAAGTAAAAAGTACCACACAGATAAATGCACAAATATGCACACACACACACACACACACACACACACACACACACACACACACACACACACACACACACACACACACACAAATATGCATGCATGCATATACACACGCACACAGCATGCACACTTACAGATATACATACATCATACACATATATACACATAGCACATTTATACATACAGACATACACACATATATTTATATCTATCTGTCTCTATCTATATATATAAGCTCCATACAGTCAAACATACGTAATATCAAATAACTGAAATGCTGGCAGAAGCAATTGAATAATCATATGATTGCAGAATATCGGCATTTCTTTGAGGGAGGTTGCACTACAGCAGAGAGTAGGAATTTGCCTTTTCCCCATTGTTGTGCAATTTTGGAGTTGGTATATACAGTTAGGAGGGGCAAGCCCCCCTGCAAAACATCTTTAGTATCAGTCCTCCGGGCTTTGTGTAACATCGATATTTTGTAGTACACTCATATGTATATATATATATATATATATATATATATATATATATATATATATATAGATATATCGGAAATGCCATTCATCAAATATCATTCATGTGGGGGGCAACACACACACACACACACACACACACACACACACACACACACACACACACACACACCCTAATTATATATACCAACTCTGATATTGCACTACAGTGGGGAAAGGACAAATTTCCCAAGCCTCACTGTACCGCGATTTCAGTATGAACAGTTTGACGAACTGCCCGGTTGATGTAAGTGCACTGAATATGCCATTCGCTGAACTGATAGGGACCCAGCACAAACAGCGCCAACCATACCTATTTCGAGTTGCTGCTGTAATACATATATTCATCATTCTTCATCATCCTTACCCCCAAAGGGCAGCCATGGTCTGTGTATCTCTCTGTCAGACTGGAACAAAACTTAAAAAAAAAATAAACAAACAGAATATAACATATTTCAACCTATTACTGTCAGAGTGGTGCTGCGGTAGCATTGTCGCCTCATAGCAAGACGTTGTCCCGTTCGATTCTCAGCTAGAGCGTCTTCTGTGTGGAGGCATACGTGAATGGGGCATGCCTTCGTTAAAGGTTATGCGTCAGGGCTGGTAACCCGGTATGTAAAAATCCACTACCAATCATTAGCAGACCAGAGTTCTGCTGTGGCGACCCCTAACCGGGAAAGGCCGAAAGACACAAACAAACAAACTGTCAGACATATAAACAGCATTCCTATTTACTCTTCCACAAGTGATAGCCTGCTGTATATGCTTCTAAGGTTTGTGAGGAAGGTGAAAAAGAAATCATCACAGTGATGTTTCCATCTTAATATTCCTAGACAGCACACTTTTCTTATACAAGCTATAGTGACCCTCTGTGCACACCTCAGAAGTTTGTGAGGAAATCTAAAGAAAAGAAACTTCTCACCAATCCCTCTATACTTCTAATATAAACCCTATGATAGCCATATATATAATTATCTCTGAACCTGCTTTACATCCCCACCTCTTCACTACAATATTAACATTTTCTGGCCTACCTGGTTCCTTCTCTCACCTCCATTTCTTTGAACTTCTAAGCCTAATCACATGCTCTTTTATCTACAGGACAAACCTACTAATACACCTCTTCAAATGCTCAATGTTCAACATCTTCTAATCCATAGGTATCTTTTATGCTGTAATAGTTGCCTCTACTTTCATATAAATGCAATCTAATAAGCAGATGTAAAGCCGCGGTGGAGCCTTCTGTGTGGAGTCTGTATGTCCTCGCCATGGTCAAGTGGCTTTCGAAAGACATGCGTGAATGGGTGTGCCTTCGTTGAAGGTTGGACTTCCGGCTGGCACCTCGGCACTGTAAAAATCAACTGCCAATCATTAGCGGACCGAAGTTCCGCTGTGGCGACCCCTAACCAGGAAAAGCCGAAACAAAAACAACATGTGCAATTGTTAATGTAATGGCCGCAGTGGTGCAGCAGTTAGCATTGTCGCCTCACAGCAAGAGATTCTCTGGTTCAATTCTTGGCTGAAGCACCTTCTGTGTGGAGTCTACATGTCCTCCCTGCAGTTGAATGAGTTGTAAAGACATGCAGTAGGTGTGTGTGTGTGTGTGTGTGTGTGTGTGTGTGTGTGTGTGTGTGTGTGTGTGTGTGTGTGTGTGTGTGTCTTCTGAGAAGGCTGGCTGCCAGGCTGGCAACTCAACACAAAAAACACCTCCCTTGCCAATCAATCTGTGCACCAGTGACCCGTAATGGGAGAAGCCAAAAGGCATGTATAATTGTTAATGTATATTATTTAATGTCTATTCATGTATATTACTGAATGGCTGTTTTAAAATGTGTGTAATATGTTGGAGCTTTTCTCCCTGGCTTACCCTGAAAAGTTTTTTTTTGATTACACCCAGTCTAAAAAAACAAAAAATAAAATAAAATAATACCACACTGCCCACAGCCAAACACAAGCTATAGTAACTTTTGCTCACCTCCGAGGTTTGGAAAGAAAGAAATAAGGGCATTGTCCCAGCCCGCCCCAAACTACAATTACCTCCTGTGCACAACGTTGAGAAGGGCCAGTTTTAAATTAGCTGGGGTTCAGAATTGAAGACTCTAATTAGCCTGTGTCAAAATCCACTTGCACAGCCTTGGAGTGTGTGAGAACCACCATGTTCCCAGAAGCTCTGAAGGTCTGCATCTTCTGTAATGCATTTTAAGCCTTATTTTTTTGAAAGAGGATTTTCAACTAAGCAAATCACAAGAGGGTTGTTTACAACAGCACTCACCCTCACAAGGCAGTCATAGTCATTTCTGTGTACAGTTCAGACATCTAGCTCTGACAGAAGAGGATGTCCATGTACTTCAGTTTACATTTGCTCCACACAAACTGTTGCTACACATTAAAGTATTCCAAATTGCTTCAATCATTTCACATTAGACATGCAAAGCCAAAATGATGAGAAGCAACAAAAGCCAGCTAGACATTTTCCTTTCAGACAACCCCAACAATTATAGTTACTTTATCTTTCATATTTCAGATGTCTAGTTTTGAAAGCCAGATGTGACTGTTTAAACTGAAGAAAGAACAAGAAGATGCCTTCAAAAGACAGCACCACCCCTCACTCAGGAATTATAGTGACTTATCTGTGTACATTAGATAGCTGTGATAACAAAATGATAGACAAGTTTTGTATTTCAGCTCTGTAAACTTATATGCAGAGAGTGACTACATATTACACGTATTCTAATTTGTTTCACATAAATCACATTAATCTTGCAAAATGCACACAAGTCCTGCAAAGCCAAGATAGCGACTGTCTGAACTGAGAAAAACAAGAGTCAGTTATTTTCTAGAAACAGCACCTTCCCATATCCAGCAGCTACAGCTAAAAATGATGGCTGTGCATTGTATTGCAACTTTGTCCCATGGAAATAGTAGCTACACATTAAAGTGTTACAAGTTCCTTAACACAAATCACAGTAATTCTGCAAAGTGAAAATAATGAGCAAAAAGCAATCATTAGTCATATTCCCACACAGGCAGGCCAGCATTTTTCTGTTACTTAAACTAATTTAGTTAGCAAAAAAACAGAGGAATAAGAAGCACATTGTCATTTTTGACTGATTTTGACTGATTGTAATCTTCATGTGGTTTACCATCAAAGTGATTGCACATCGTTGACACTACTTACCAAACTCAGAATGCTGACTGCTGAAAAAGTCGAACACTGGTATTCCAAACTGCAAAACCCCGCCCTCGTTCTGATCCATGTTCACACTTGTTTTTAGGTATGGGGCAATTGAAATGTCGATGTTCAGTTTTATTTCAGCATTCTCAAAACTCGGCAGTATGGATTTTGCATACATTTGATAACGATGTGCAAATTCAACTATCTGCAATCAACATTGTGATGGTAAAACGTCTTTAGTTCTATGGTTTACCAGAAAATAAATAAAAAATACAAAAGACATAATTCTTAACCTCTTACTTAGCATAATAAATATGGACAAAGTCAAAAATAATGGAGGGGAGAAGCCCAGAATCAGGGACAGATGTGAAATATTGCTCTTATAAGCTTAGACAGTTGCTAAAATAACAGGATTTGCATTAGCATGCATTTTCTGAAATATATGAAGCCTGAAAAGTAAATATCTGTAATTATTTAGTGATTTCCTTCCTTAATGATGTCCTAGAAGAAACAAAAATGTTTATGTGGAGTAGACCAATAACAGGAAGCAAAAATTAAAACAGTTGAAAGGTATGCCAAGGGATTACAGGGCAAGCAAAATCAGGCTCATTCTACAAAATCAGGGAGAGTTGAGAACTACCCAGCCCCAGGCATCCCAAATATCTGGTTGTCTGCCAGTAGCTAAAATAAACAAATAAAAGCTTGCATTATAACATTATTGAGCATTCCGTTTATGCCAGTCTCTCTGAGTTTTGAATTGGTTGACTTCTTGCTCTGTCCTGCCCATGATCTACCTGATTCATTGTCCAGATAGATCATTGGTGGGACGAGCAGAAGAAAAAAACAACTCAAATGGCCGCATCCACCAGACTTCCTCCCAAGGGTGCCATACTCTCTTCTGTTGTAGGGGCTCATTTCCATTATTTATTTATTTACTTGTTATAGTAAAAATATGCCCATTTATCTTTATTATAAAAAACTAAATAAATATTTGAAAAATACCCCTACAACTGAAGCAATGACAGCACCTAAGGTGCATGCTTAGTTGGCCTTTGCTCAGGCAGGCTATGGCTGCTTTGTCATTTTGACAGCTTTAGGAGACTGGAAAAGCAGACATTTCCTTGTAATGGTAAACACATGGTTAAAATGTTTTTGTAAGTGAGCTAGTGTTCTCCTTCAACTGCCCATTCTTAATCTTTAAAAAAAAAAACATGGTACATGGAAGTTAAGGGAGAAGACAGCATCCCCACTAAATATTGGAATTAATGATGCATCTATTTATTTGCTTATTTATCTTTCAGTCTCTCTATTTATCTATCTAATCTGTCTGGGTCTATATTACCTAACCAAAATGCTATTTTAGCGAGCACTAAAACATCGACACGTAAATAGCGAAGTGTGTAAATACTGAAATACATAAACACTAAAAGTCTGGTTGTCGAATTAAAATAGTTGGCCAACATCTGGAGCCTGAGTTGTTGGTGAGCAACATAAATTAACTGAATATCACCTAACTGGGTGTATGTTGCATAATGGAAAAATCTGTTAACTGTACATACTTACACGGAAAATGCCGTTCATCGACCTGTTCTTAGTGAGATCATGGTACGAAGAAGATCAGAAAGTTTGTCCTTTCCTCACTGTACTGCGATCTCAGAGTTGGTATATATATAGTTGGGGGGGTGTTGGAGGGTGCAGCCCCCCCACAAGACCGAAGTAGATCAACTGTGCCGTTTGGTTAACACAGTAACCAACTAAAGTGTGATACATATGAGTATATGTATGTGTTTAGTTTTGTATATGACTAATGTGTATCTAATGAACGAGGTGACGTCAGACTCTACACTTTCTGATATTTGGCCAACTATGACAATTCGATGTGGTACTTTTCGGTGTTGAGGTATTTCAGTGTTTCTGTTGTTCACGATTTATATGTCGGTATTTTCGCATTTGCTGAAATCACCTTTCGATTTGGTAATATAGACTCAATCTGCGCGCCTATTTATCTGTCTTTCTAACAGTCTGTCCTGTCTATCTATCCTGTCTCTCTCTGTTTTCCTAATTGTCTGTCTATCTATCTAGTGATCTATTTACTCATGCATCCAAACAATAATAATACAGGCCCCATATGGAAAAAACATATTCATCCACTCTCTTTATCTTTCTATCAATATGCCTCACTGCCTGCCTGTCTATCTGTCAATCTATCTACTTGCCTAAATAAAGAAAAAAATAAACTACGCTAGTGAAGGTAAAAGTCCAGGTAGTTACCAAGTAACAGATAACTCTGCCATCTCTCATAACCCTTCTCTTGCTGTACTGAACCTGCTCTTATGGATGGTCCATTGTTATCCATTACAACACCACAGTCATGGCCAGACACAAAAAGCACATATGCACCCCCCCCACATGGGTCCCCTTCAGATCATAGAAACCCTACATCAGCGAATCCCATTTCATCGAGACAACAATATCGAATCGTCATTTAAGCAAAACCTTAAACCAGAGAAAATGTTCACAGGGAAACAAACCACTTGGCCACCCTGGAGGTATTTGCCGTTTTTCCCACTATAGTGCGAGCTCGGAGTTGGTATACATATAGTTAGGGGGGTGGGGGGTGAAACCCACCCACTTTGGTGGGCTTTAATCGCTCTGTTGTGTGCTTGTTGTCTTGGTGGCCAGGTGGTTAGTTTCCCAGTGAACGTTTTCACTGGATGAAGGTTTCGCTTAAATGAAGATTTGATATTGTCGTCTCAATGAAACGGGATTTGCTGTTGTGGGGTTTCGCCGATTTGAAGTAGACTCCCCACACACACATAATTGCACTGACACAAAGAACACCATAGAAGTGTTTTAGAATTTCAAGGGTACATTAATTTTTCTTCTGTTGTGTTACACTTTGTCTTGAATTTTATCTAGCCCAGTGCTAAAATGAAACTTTTGAACTTCCTTTTGCTTTAGATCTCCGTTTCTATTCAGCACATTTTTTTCTTGTTAGTACAAACACATCTTAGTGATGCTATCTCTTGGACTGTAATGGATGCAATTGTATACTTGTTCATACTCTGGAATACTGTTTTCCTCTGTTGCGTTAAGGAGGATTACATCTCTTTTAGGAAGGTCACTGTACTAGTAAATTATAACACTGTGATTTGGATTTTCTCAAATGTAAATGCACTGTTTCCTGGCTGGATTTTTTTTCTTTCTCAAAGTATTGGCTTTTGCAGATCACATGACCAAAAATATAAGTATCACCCTATGTGCATTAAAATTCATGGCAATAGCCTATTTAAAATCATAACAGAGGGTCAGAAAGAAAAATATTTTTTTTTCAGAACACAATGTTTTCATATAGTAGTTCTCAAATAGTAAAAACAAAGCTTTGATAAGGTAAACTATAGTTATTTAATAATATATGTACCCCTAAACAGTTCTAACTTTATGAAAAAACTCATTACATTTAGAAGGAGCAAGTTTAATTCTGAGGCCAAAATTACAGCAATAAGCCTACTTCATAGCATTTGAGAAATATGTCTGGTAAAGTACCACTGTAAATGATGCAAAATGCACACATATATTTATCCTGTATTGTTCTACACCTTGCTCAGTTCTTCAAGCCACTACTGAATGTCGATGATTCCCTCGATCATGCTGGAAAGAAATTTTATTGAGTAGTGATTCACTTTTGAACAATTTATTATCTTTCTCAAAAAACATTCCTTTCATTGTATTGTCAGTTTTATTGTATTTGTGATAATATAGCCTAAGAACAATAAAACGGCTTCTAAATCATTTTGATAGGCAAATAATACCCAAAAATTGCCACACATAATATTTATTTTGCTGATGCCCTGACCAGAATGTGTAGGGGTATGAGTAATGTATGCTAAGTTTGAACAAGCAACAAAATTAAGAAGACTTAAGATGTTAAATTTGGTCCTAACAGAAAAAGGCCTTACATCGTAGAAAAAAAATAAAGAAGTTCTTGTGGCCTGAACAGGCAGCATTTTATAAAAGTAAGGAAAATCATCTATTATCTACAAGAGAGTTTAACAAATTTGGTATTTCCATCAGTTTCTTTAAATAAGACTTCATAACTATCTGGAATGTTCGAGAGGGTAAGGAACTTGGCTTGGTAGACTTAGACAGAACATTCATCTATTAGATCCAGTAGTTCATAGGTCGCCATATCAAAATTCAGTTCTGGTGCAATATTATTCTGCTGTAAGAGAAATGCCAGATACAAAATAGACAGCTATTACTTACTGAATAAAAACAAATGAAAAAAGAAAAAACTGAAATACATGCAATAACATTATCTCATTGATAATGTGGATACCATAGCCAAAAGAGTAATGACTGGAGTCTTTTCTACGAGACATACTTGTGCAAAGTTCAGTACAGATTACCACAGGATTTTAAATTGCAAGTCTTTGATATACTTGTAGATAATAGCTTTTTATTTGGCAAAAAGAGAATTCATAAATTTGTGTGGGCTTCTTATCACCTAGCAGCACAATGCTTTCACAGGGAATACCTAATTTCTGTTTTTTTCTGATTATTCCCCCACTGCCTACTGGCTATTAGTCCCCTAGTGGCCAATTAGACCCATTTATTCCCCTTTAACCAGGTGCTAAAGCAGACTACAAAAGATCATCTAAGCAGCCATCTCTCCCTGTCCTGTGGTGGCTGACATACAAGCTCACTAAAGCAAGGACCCTGCAATAGTCCTCTTTTAGTAATATATGCACAAATCTGTACTTCGCACCCACTGAAAGGATTCTGCTGAAACAACTTAGCAGAAGCTACTTGTCCATTCCTAGTCTGTCTGCTGTATACCACATTCTCATTCTGTCTGCTGTACACCACATTCCCAGTCTGCCTGTTGTATACCACATTCCCGGTCTGTCTGCTGCATACTGCATTCCCATTCTCAAGGGAGTCAGTGTTGTAGAAGACTAGACTACACCACCCACTAAAATTGCTAAGCCAACATAAACAGTGTACTCTCTTTCCCCCTACTTTGCTCCTTCAGCACCTATGCTGATATTCAAAATTAGGTCACTGAGAAGGTGTTACCACTCTACTCCATGGAGCCAATGTTATCTATCTTCTAATAGGTAACTCCATTAACAACAATAAAAAACAACACTTGAGTAGGAAGTTCTTCCCATGAATCATATCACGGCAGACTCAATATCGTCTTCCCATCTATCACAAGGAACACAATGATGAGATTAGCTAGTTCTTTTACTGGAAGCTTTTTATTCATTATGAAACCCCTGTGAGTAACTGATATTGTTTGTCAGCATCTGCCAGAAATAACTGAGACACTGTAGAAAGACATAGCCTCCACAATGTGTTTATTTAAACTGAACTTCTTGAAAGAATGCATACCACATGACATGTAAATATCTTTCAGCTAGGAATTAGCAGTTATTTAAACCCAGTATGCTACTGTGACATCCTTCCTCTGGGCAGGTGATCAAAGAGTTTCAATCCTCACCACAGACACTGGTGAAAGATGTTCAGTTGGAAAAAAATGGATACACACAGTATTTCCAGATTTTTTTCTCTCTCTCTCGCTCTATCTCTCTATCTACATTTTTAACACAAGCAGCTTTACAAATACATTTTCAACACAAGCACCTGTACAAATCATTTTCATATACAAAAGACATACAATTCTTTACAAAACTCCAGCTAGCTATACTGGCATATGTTACACATCCACTGCCCTACTTCTCCTGGCATAGCTGGCTCTACCCCACATTGTCACATCTCTCCCCTTTTTAAGACTCAAACTAGTTTTTCCAGTGACCCTGGAGAAACATACCTTGAGAGAAATGAGCCTGTCTGGGAATACATTAACCCATGCACTGTCTTGATAACCCATCTGCAGTGGTATTGCTGACCCCACTATGGTGCTGCACTATCATATCATATGCCTGCAACCCTAGGCTCCACCTTAATAACTTGGCATTTTGCTGGCTGGATTGATGTAGCCATAGATCCCCCTTAGACTCCACCTGTCATGCAGTGCAAATGCTCAACACCAGATCGTCCCTATCATGTTAATATGGTACAATTTGTGCCCCTGCCTCCTGCCTAGCAGGTTTACCACGTAGATAAGGTCACTGACCTTACTTACCACTTCGAAGGGTCCTTTCCAAGCTGCCTGCATCTTATTGTGTCTGACAGGAATGAGCACCATAACCTGCTGTCCCACAGCATGCTCTCAGCCCTGAGCATTCCTGTCATACCCAACCTTTTTCTGCTGTTGGGCCCCTGCTAGATTCTCCTGGCCAAGCCCAAGAGTTCCATAAGCCTTGTCCTGAGATTTAGGACATATGCCACAACAGGTTCCTTGTAAGATTCACACTCACCCTCCCACACATCACGAACCAAATCTAAAGGCCCCCTTACCATATGTCCATACAGCAACTCAAAAGATGAAAAACCTGTGGATTCCTGGAGTACCTCTCTGTATGCAAACAGCAAATATTTGTCCCACTCTCTAGTAAATTGGTCCGCAAATGCCCGTAGAATGGTCTTTAGTGTAGAGTTTAACCTCTCTACAAGACCATTAGTCTGGGGTGGTAGGGCGTGGTCTTTAGGTGCATCAACCCACAGCTCTCCCACAGATAAGCCAGCAGGTCTGACATGAAATTGGCACCCCTGTCAGTCAGTATTTCTCTCAGGAAACCTACCCTGCTAAAAGTCTCTGACAAAGCATTTGTCACCTTATCTTGCCCTGATGGAGGACAGAGACACCACCTCAGGGTATCTAGTAGAGAGATCTACTACCACCAAGATATAGGTTCATAGGTAGGTACTAGGCTATTGGCCCAAGGGCCTAAGTAAGCCTAGCCAACAAGGTTTCCTGGCTTATGCCACCCAAGAAAGTTACTATAAGTAATATACTATTAAATAGTAATATACTAGTAAAGTTACTATAAGTATATCGTTAATATACTTCTTCCCTTTGGCATTTGGGGTACTCAGAGGTCCCACAAAAAATCCATAACTACCCTCTGAAATGGCTCCTCTATCACAGGCAAAGGTATCAAAGCAGCCTTGACCTTGTCTCCTGCCTTGCCTACTTTTTGGTACTACTCACAGGTCCTGCAGTACCCTGTTAAATCCCTTGCAATCCCAGGCCAATAAAAGTTCAGGATAATATGTTTCTTGGTATGCTTTATGCCCATATGACCTGCAAAAGTAATGTCATGGGCTATGGTTAGAAGTCCCAGATGACAGCCTCTGGGCACTACCAACTGCTGTATTACCTCACCCTTTAGCCCTCTCTCAGGGGTCCATTCTCTGTACAGTAACCCTTTGTTCCAGTATACAGACTCCCCTTTTCCTTGAGAATCAAGTGCCTTGCTAGCTATCGCCCTCAAGCCTCTTAGTGTAGGGTCTGAGAGCTGAACCTGTCCCAACTCTACCTTTGTGAGCCTTCCAGGTCCCTTTCCACTGGAAGTCTGGTATCCTCTGACAGTGGTGCCTCACTGTCAGCCTGGGTACTACCACTCACCTCTGCCCTTGTAGTCACTCTGTCCAAGGGAAAATCAGTATCTAGTAGCAGCTGTGGCTCACCTTCAGGCTCACTGCTACAGGGTACCTCCCTCCCTGAAACAGGCAGCTCACCAGCCCTGGCTTCAGGTGTGGGGTCTTTCTGGGTCTCCCCCAGGCTACCGACCCACATGTCTGATTCCAAGCCTGTTTGCATGTAACTGCATGCATACAAGGTACTGCATTATCAAAATCATTCCCTATCAAGACATCTGCAGGGATATCCTCAGACACACCTACTTGCTTGCTTCCTTTTCCACCCTCCCAGTCAAGGTGAACCCTGGCCAAAGGCATTTGGAATTGGGTCCCTCCTAAACCTCTGATTGCAGTGGACTGCCCAAGCATGTACTACTTCTCTTTAACCACAGTAGGCTTCACAATGGTTATGTCAGAGCTGTGTCTCCCTTAACAGTGACCTGTTTTCCATCCACTAAGGTAGGATATAAACTCTGGTGATAGTCTGGTACCCCTGCTGTCCATAGACAACTTATCACTGGCATTCTGTTATTCCTACTTGCTGGCTCCCCCACCTTTTGTTCCCCACCTTGCTTCTGTGGACATATGTATGCTATATGGCTCAACTGGTTGCATTTAAAACATCTAACCCTTGATTCTAGCCATGTACTTGAACTAGTGGCTTCCCCTGTTACTGTTGAACTTTGTTGGTGTGGTTTAGGCGGTTCACCATGGGTTCTCTTATATCCATGTGCAGCACTGGGTATCCCCTTCTTGTGCGGTGTGTCCTGCTTTCTAAGTAGAGATCCTCTTTTTTCCCTAGCTCATCTGCAGAATTACATTCCCAGTCTGCCAACCAGATTTGCATGTCCTCAGGCAAAGTGCTAAGGGCTTGTTCCCTCACCAAAAGGTCTGACAGCCTTTCAAATGTGGTGACCTGACACCCACTCACCCACCCATGAAAATAAGTGCTTAACTCAGCAATATAATCACATACACTGATCTGCATTGCATCTATGCTCATAAACCTTTTTGTAAGCTTCAGGTGTTAACATAAAACACTTCAATAAACATTGTTTTACTTTATCATAGCTTAAACAGTTAGTATCAGACAATTTAGAAACAACCGTTACAGCTTTACCATGGAGTAGGGGGGGCAGGAACAGTACTCAGGGCCCTTGGTGAACATTATACTGTTTTACATATTCTTTCAAATATATGAATAAAACTATCAAAATTATCACCCTCTGTAAACTGTGGAAAAATGTACTGACCTTCACTGCTTCTGGGGTTTGGTTATTCCCTTCCCCATTACCTCAATGACCCTTAAGAAGAGTCAACATCTCCCTCTCATGTTGATGCTCCCTCTCATTTTCTTCTGCCTCCAAATGCCTCAGTCACTTATTTTCTTCAGCCTCCAAATGCCACAGTCTCTCAGCTGATTCTAATTTGATCAGTTTTGCCTGCTGCAGTCTCTCCACTGATTCTAATTCCCAGTGTTTGGCCTTCAGTTCAAGTCTCTAACTCCAGATGAGTTTTTAAGTCCTCTGACGAAAAGATGAACTGTCCTGTTTCTGAGGGCTGCAAATCCCCCATCACCAGACTGGTTATCCTCCTGGTTGCTGGTCTGAGCTACAGCTGTGACTAAGGGTGAAATAATTTCCTCTTTAGTCAGGTTGACATGTACCAGTCCTTTGGCTTCGCACACCTTGCCCAACTGGTTCTTTGTCAGCTTGCCATAGTCCTCTGTTGACATCTTTGCCTGCTTTCCCTGACTAAACTACACTAGCAAAAAATAAATAAAACTGGTGTGAAAATGAAACACTGTATGTTAACCTTGTGGCTGTTGAGAGTATATACACCTTCAGTGACAACTGCCTACAGACTACAGAAGTTCAATTAATATCCACACCACTGCTCACCAATATGTGACATCCCTGCTATGGGCCAACAATCAAGTAGCCTCAGTCCTCACTAATAACACCTGTGAGGGAAGTTCACTTGGAACAAAAATAGGTACACACAGTATATCCAGATGCAACTCTCTGCACCAAGCACAATTTCCCTTAAGAGCACAAAGGGAACACATGCCCGTCCTGGTGCTGGGTTTCACTCTCTCTCTCCAGGGCCCAAATAAGACTCCACACTGACCACAGCTGTAGAGTTGAGTCCTCAGCCAAGTGTTCCAAGCCAAGTCTTCCACCACCCTCTCTGTGAAACCAGTGCTCTGTATCCCTGCTCCAAGTAGCTGACACACACTCTCGAGATTTGATTTTCTCACAAACATATATACAAACCTGGGAAAGGCTGGCACAGATCTACCAGCTGTGCCTCCTCTGCCCAGACTATAAAGTAGATACTGCCACCAGAACACTCCAAATGCAGACTGAACCAGAATCTAACACATATGTATCATAATACACACGTAGAGCTTTGCTAAGATGTGTTACAGCATCTAGAAGCTATAAAAACATTTCAAAAATTTCCACCCTTCCATTGTAGAAATTAGTTCACCCTTAAGGACAATACAGTAGGATTCCTAGTCCTGGTTTTCACAGACATTTTGTATCTGGCTGCACTCAGAACTGTAAGATAGAATCTTTATGGCCTAAACCAGGTAATTTAATTTCAGACTATTTTTCAAAGTTAACTCGACTGAGATTAATTAACCTCATCTCTTCCAGTATCCTCTGTTACAATATATTCATTTCAACAGTTACAATACAGTCTGACTTACAGGTGTATTTCTTTTCTGCCCAGCAGGACCCATTGTTGGTACATTTTTATCACAAGCAGCTTTACAAATACATTTTCAAAACAAGCATCTGTACAAATCAGTTTGATATACAAATGACAAATAATTCTTTACAAAACTTCAGCTAGCGATGCTGGCATATGTTACACATCCCCTGCCCTACTTCTCCTGGCATAGCTGGCACTACCTCACATCGTCACAGCTACATCCATTTTTCTGGTCATAAAATGCATATTTTTCTATTTTACGTTCATTTATTCTATGAGTTTGCATGCATTACATTACACTGATCATTTCAAATGAATCATAACTCTGGACTAAACATATCATTGCATTTTGACAGAAATGTAATATTGCACACTAAAGCAACAAGTACATTCACATGCTAGTAATCTTTGCATTGTCTGATAAATAGCTGCCTTAATCAGTCAAATAGTCCGAGCATAACAACAGCATGCTGTAAGCTTAAACCCAATACAAAGTTATTAACAGAACAACCAAATGAAATATATCGGAAACAATCCAATTCAACATTATTATTAATATTTGCAATTAAACATGTGTTCCAGGGGAACAAGGTACTGACTTTGGAAAGGCTCATTTAGATTAAGCAAGCTCTGAGTGAGCAGTTCCCCAGTATATTTGTTCAGTCAGCAAATAAAGAAAGTAACCTGTGAGAGACAGTGAGCTGCTGGCCAGAAGTTCACTAGACCCACTGGCCTAACAGTAATAGCCAATGATGGGGCTCACAGAATATAAATGAAGCAATTATTTTGCTGTGTGGAGTATGTGAAGCAAACTTTTATGCATATGATTAAAAACAAGGAAGAAGGCTCACTTTTACTATAGGACAATGAATACAGCAAGCAGGTGCAAGGTGTATTAATTGGGGGATGACAACAGCCAGAAAGATGCGGGTGTTTAGGGGCTGCCAAGATGACAATTGGTACAGCATTTAGATCCTTCTGAATGGTCAGCTGTCAGTGCAATGCACTCGATTTTCTAGTTTGAGCAAAGATGTGGAACAACTAAAAGGGAATCAGTCAGGCATTTACAAACAGGTTTCCTACTATAAAGACAAGCTACTGCTGTTAAGACTCATATGCCCAATGTAGCTGTAAAGCCTGCCTTCCCAGATTACCATTGTCAAGTAATGATCACAATCACAATGTTTTAAACCCTTATTTAGCTCAAATGCATACTAGGAAACTGAAAAAAAGTACAAACCAAAACAGCTTAAGTTAACATTAATACATAACATTTATCCAACTGGCACTATAGCAAATAAAGCACAATTAATGTATACCAATGCCACAAATTATACTGATGAAAACATTAATATAAATGGCAAATTATATCAAAATGGTCTAGGCACAAGGTATTGTAAGCATCAGATCAGCTAGACAGTGCACACCCAATGCAACTATTATGGAATTTTGTTCTATTATCACTGTAAATGTATCCTGTCCTGGAGTTTTTCTCATGGGGCCTCTGCTGAAAATGGGCCTCAGCCCAGTCAAACACTCCTGGTAAACAAATGTAAAATAAAATAAAAATAAATATATAAATGGAATAATAGCAATAAGATAAGAAAATATTAAACAATCATTAGCTTTACTGAACTCCAGTATGACTTTCCTAAATAGCTAGCATGCTTATGCCCTATAGCAAACAACTGGCAGCAGACCCCAAAGTTCTACTTTACCATAGATTAAGTGTTGACCCTGGCTGCATACACAGCTACATTTTCTACCACCCAGCTCAGGATTTATCCCTACTCATAGTATACTCTATGTATTCCTCATATAAACTACTACTGCCTCGCATTCAATGAAGCAGAGGGGAATGAAATTAGATTAAGGTCTTAAGGAAAAATTAAGTGAAGGATGATCTGAATAAACATGGAAAGCAAACAGAATGTGCCATCAGGCTGTAAAATTGCAAGAAGGTAATAGTGCTGTTAAATGAGTACTGTAAAGAGCAGAGGTCAGGAGATCCACAGGCTGGAACATAATGTAGAATCTGCATGGGAATTTATACAGTATGTAAGGTCATTTGTCCACTGGGACTTGAGCCAAGGAGAACAATGTTCTTATTCCTATTTCCCATTGAGTGAAATCTTCTGTTGTTTCTGTGAGGTGTGTAGTCATGATTGTTGAACATGTATACCCACCAGTTCACCAATGTTCACTACTTTTCTATATTTAACCACTCTTAAACATAATTCTCCTTGCAATGTCGCAAACTGTATGTTTCAACAGCCTCAGTTAACTCCTTCCAATCCAAAGTAGGAGTGGTTACTCTCCAGGATCCCCAAGATTAGACCTGTCACCAGTGGAGTACCACAGTAGTCTGTGCTGAGCACCTTACTGTCTGGCATCTATTTCTCAGAAGACCAGACCAAAGGTAGATGGCCTTTGGCTTACCAAGTTTGCCGGTGATTGCATTCTGGGAGCAATCATTGAGCCCTGCAACAATGTCAACATATTACAAGAAGGGCTAACACAGACAAAAGATTGGTGCCAAAACCATGGTCTATAACTAAATGCAAAACAATGCATTATTATTCCCTTTGGCAAAACAGAATTCCCTATAAATTACAATATTGACAGCGCCCCCCTAAGTTCCAACTCAGTGGTGCGAGTAGGGTTGCCAACTTTTCATGTCAAAAAGTCTGGACACGACCACAATGAAATACAAAGCATTGCAATCTTATGGTAGGTTGTGAGCCATGTAACTTCACAGTTGTGTTCCTGCCCGAAGCAAATTATGGCTCTAAATGTGGCTGACACTGGTACTACTGTTTTATTACCAAGTCTATATAAAATATTTTTACAATTATAAATGAATTATAATTTTGTAATGGAGTTCTGACTGAATTCTTTTTACTAAATGAAACATTTACTGTAACAGGTTTCAGAACAAAAACTATGAAAAAATGCTTGCCACATAGACAATGCTTACACAATAAAGATGCTAAAGAAAGAGGTGTATACAGAAAACTGACAGTATTACTGGCAGTCTGCCACTGAAGCATTTATAAACTATAATACCTCTTATATTCCAAGATCAGATAAATCCTGCAATATTACTGGAAGGTGCTAACTTGACGCACTGACATTACTTCTGGTTTTAACTTTTAACTCAAGTTCAGAAAAAGTTGCTTAATGGATAATAAGTTGCTTAATGATTAATAACCATTTACCCTGTCTACCCCTGATGCTGATTCTAATCTCAAAGTGCAATTTGTTCAAAGTAAATTTGACAACAAAGTTCAGTGCCAGAGGAGGGGATGTGATAGAGGAATGTGACCTTTGATTGTATTTTGAACTCCATTCCAAAGTTTTTCAAACTTTCTATTTCCAAGCTATTTAGGAAAAGCTAGCTAATAGTAATTTTCTACAAACAAAACTGTTATCTACAAAAAATATATATATATATATATATATATATATATATATATATATATATATATATATATATGTGTGTGTATGATAGACGGCAGAGAAAAGAAAGATAAAATGTTTTTTAGACTCCGGCAGTGTCATTTAGTACACAAGCCAGAAACAAAAGGTGGAATGAATTCGCATTCACATTTTCTCATGCTTCAACAGAATATTGATTAGTGGATGCCTTTTGCTTCAGCAGCATACTGGCACATAGAACAAAAGTGACTGAGCTTTCTGACTATGTGAGCACTTACACTGCATTCTGGATTTACACTCTGCATTCTGGATTTACATTTTAGAAAAAGCTCTTGTAGTCAAGCATACTTCTTTCATGTCATCTGAATTGTACAAATGTATCTTTGTCTTTTTCTTACCCAGCAGCAACACAAGAACAGAACGTACTCTTGTATTTAAAATTCTGCTTGCCAGCAGAAAGGAAGAACAGGACTTCTGTGCGACAATGCACACACAGATGTGAAGTGACAGGTTTGTCCTACTGGACTGTTCTTACAGAAGAACACCCTTAAAAAAGCAGTATTTGATTTTTTTTATATTAGAAAGTAAATATGACAGACAGTCCCTCAGAAAGTGAAGATTTTATTTTTTCCAGACAATACAAGGCAGTCTTCATTTTCTGGTCAGTGTCCCTTTATTCTGGATAATCAGGAAGAATTCTGGGTGGTTGGCAACCCTAGGTGTGAGACTTGGGAACATAGGTTGATAGCATATGAACTTTGACCAACAAGTTTCCACAGTGGTAAGAAATGTTTTTTTACATAGCGTACCTCATAAGCAAGGGCACAGCATCCAGGTCAAGGGATGTTATAACTCCACTATACCCGACCCTTATCAGACCACTAATAAAGTATAATACATCCTTTTGCATGTAAGTCACCAGACAACTGCAGCAGCTGCAGAGACCTCAGAGGTTTCTCACTAAGAAAATACAATGACTCCAAACTACGACCTACGTTAACATACTGAAGGCCCTGTCACTTTAATCTTTATCTTATAGGCTGCTGAGAGGTGACTTGTGCCTGGTCTATAGGGCAATCTCCAACCCTGCCCTAATGTAAATGTTGCACATCCACAAGTCAAATGGCTCAAGAGTCACTCACTCTAGGGATCTCAACCTAGCTTGTCACATTAACAGATCATGCGGGAGAGACAAATCTTCTTCTTTCGGCTTTTCCTGGTTATGGGTCGCCACAGCGGATCCCCTGTCTGCTCATGATTGGCAGTGGAGTTTTTATGGTGTCGAGTTGCCAGCACGGCACCCAACCTTCTACAGAAGGCACACACACGCACGCAGTCATGCCTAGTGCCAATTTAGAGTGTCCAATCCAATACAGCATGTCTTTGGGATGTGGGAGGAATCCGGAGCACCCAGAGGAAACCCACGCAGCCACAGGGAGGACATGCAGACTCCGCACAGAAGGCACTCCAGCTGAGGATTGAACCGAAGAACCTCTTGCTTTAAGGCAGCAACGCTAACCATTGCACCACTGTGGCCGTCCCATGCTGGAGAGACAGATACTTCTTCCAATTGACTGTCACTTCTCTGGAATAGACTACCTGTTCACGTAAAACAGAGCTCCTCACTGACCCTATTCAAACGCAACCTAGATAATTGGATGGGTGACCGCAACTTCTTCCCTAGGTGACACCCATGTCCCTTATGGACAGGGGAAGCCGGTGTTGATCACAAACCCCCTCTGTTCATAAATTTGTTCTGTGAACTGCCCAAAAAAAAGAACAAATGGGGATACTTGGGATTAACAAGGCTCTAGGGCTGTAGCCCGTAACCTGCTATGAACCTCCTTCTACTAGGATTCTCATTCTGTTCCTTCTAGATTACCAGGATTCTCATTCTGATCTATTCAAATTAAAAAGGATTATTATACTGATCCACACAGATTACCAGGATTCTCATTCTGATCCTCATAAATTACTTGGATTCTGATTGTGATCCACTGAGTACTAGGATTCTCATTCTGATCATCCCAAATTACTATGATTCTCATTCTCATACTCCCAAATTACTAGGATTATCATTCAGATTGTCCTAGAGTAACACACTCCTCATTCTATAATAGAGAGAGAGAGAGAGAGAGAGAGCAAGCTCAGATATAATGCAATGGAACCTTCTTTCTAACACCTGTAGCTGAGACATCATCCTGCTCATTTTCATCTCTAGGATAAATGCTACTGTAATCTTCAGTTTGCCATGTTGCCAAACCATTTCTCTTCATTCAGAATCCTATGCCCCACAGCTAGTCTTCTCCAATACCTGAATAGTTTTACTGGCCTCTCCCAGTCATATACATAGTTTTGTGACACTGCTCAGCCCCCACCTCTGTACCTCTAATATAACCTTATAATAGCCATATATAATTACCTATGGACCTGATTTATACCCTACTTCTCAACTACAATATTAACATTTTCTGCCCTAAGCATCAATTACATTATCTATTATCTACGTGTCAAACCTTTTCAAATGCTCAATATTCGACATCTACTAGTGCATAAATATCTTTTACACTGTAGGAGTTGCCTCTGCTTTCATATGAATGTAATCGAATTAGCAAATGTATGTGTAATTGTTATTGTATATTATTTAATTTACATACATATTACTGAATGTCTGTTTAAAAATATGTGTAATATATTTAAACTTTTCTCTCCTGGCCTCTGTTGAAAAGGGTTTTTTGACTAAATCCAATTTAACAAACCCGGTAAACAAAAGCAAAATGAAATAAAAGTAAATAAATCCTCTCAGCTAATACGTACCATGCTAAAAAAGGATAAGGACAGAGACTGGACAGTAAATTGAGAGCTTTGTCCTATGACTCAAGTCATGCTTCACTACCCCAGTTTAGTACATGTTTGCAAAATTATCATTCCTGCACTCATTGCATCTCCTGTACCTTCACTACTAAAAAGACTGCAAGACACTCAAACTCCACTATCTAAGATGGTTGCTCATCTCTTACCTGCAAAGACCAATCTAGTATTTTCCAGAAGAAAACTATGAGACTGATTTGGTACAGTAGTTAGTGTGGGGTGAGAAGGGAAACTGCCCTGGATACAAAGTATTAGGGGGCACAATCAATCATATATCATCCTGATCACTCTTTAGTACAAACTGGCTTTTAAAAGCCAGTATTACATTTGTTGTCAAACCTGGGCACGTAACAACTGCTTGCTACATTGTAGCAAGCAGTTTGCTTTGCTACATTTTAAGAGTAAAAGAATTTTTTGTTTGTTTTTTAACTAAAGCTTGTACTCAGCAGTGCTCTATGCAGGCAGGGTACAAACTGAAGCAACTGTTTGCTACTTTAGTAGCAAGCAATTTGCCACAGTTTAAAAAAAATGTTTTTTTTGTTTTTTATTAACTGAAAAAATAATCCTCGTTGGTCCAATCCGACCATAAGCTAATCACCCTTGATATCCACATCCTGCCCCCATCGCCCATTAAGGAAACCACGGTAAAAGATTTCTCCAAAGCCATCTTCATGCTTCTTAAGACAGAAGTGGTGAACTTCATGACACCCATGCAGATGGACAATACAGTTACGACTGCTGAATCCTACACAAATGCACTCTATAAGCACTTACACGAGTGCATGGATCGTGCTATCCCAAACAGAACCTAGACGCTATCCTCCAAAAAAAGGAAGCCAATCTGGTGGTCCCCTGCCATAAACAAACTGTACAACAAAAGGAAGAAACTGTTGCAAAAGAGAGTAAAATCTCATGAGTGGAGGAGCTCCCTGGTCAGCCTCAGTAAGAAGGTGAGATCCCTTATAAGATCCTCCAAAGCTAGTTACGAAAACAAAATCGCCACTAATTCTAAGGACAACCACAAAGCATTCTATAGCTATGTCAAGAATCTCAATGGCAACACCCAGATCTGCTCTGAGTTACAGCACAATGGCACGAAAATTACAGAACCAACTGATATTGCCAACATCCTGGCAGATAGGTTCAGTGCTAACTTTACCCCCCCTCACCCCCTAAAGGGCCCATGTCTATACAGGAAGAATGCAGAGTCCCTGTAATCACAACTATGCAGGTAAAAGCTGCACTCTCTAAAGCCAAAAACACAGCATCCATGGGACCGGACAACATCCCAGGCTGCATTTTACACAAACTTCAGAACGAACTGGCTCCCCACTTAAGCACCATGTTCAATAACAGCCTTGCATCAGGCTTTGTGCCCACTGAATGGTGCACAGCAACAGTTATCCCACTCCACAAAAGGGGAGCCACCACTGATCCCGGGAACTATCGACCTATTAGCCTGATGAGCCTGGTCTGCAAGGCCATGGAACGTATCATCATGGAACTCATAAACAAAGACATTGGTAACCTCCAAACTCTGGATCCCACCCAGTTCGGGTTTGTGAAAGGCAGATCATGCCTCCTGAACCTGATCGACTTCTTTGAGGCAGTCACCAAAGCCGTAGATGAGGGTAAGGTGGTTCACACAGCCTATCTTGACTTTCGACACAATCCCCCATTCTGGAATTATAGCTAAACTCACTAAACTAGGTATAAATCCCTACGTCACAAGATGGGTTGCCAACTGGTTCACTGACAGAACCCACACTGTAAAAGTTGCATACTCCAAATCTGACCTCAAAGCAGTGACAAGTGGAGTACCATAGGGTTCCGTCCAGGGACCTCTCCTGTTTGGTATCTACTTCTCTGAAGTACAGGCTAACACAGAAGGCCTCTGGCTAATGAAGTTCACAGATGACTGCAAACTAGGAGCCATAGTCAAGTCCCCAAATGATGTGGACATCCTACAGAAGGGCCTCACTGAGACAGATGCCTGGTGTCAGAGCCATGGCCTCAAGCTCAATGCCAAAAAGTGCAGTGTCATCCCCTTTGGTAAAAACTCAGTAACCATGAACTACCACATAGGCAGCAATCTACTTAACACTGAATGTGTGATAAGAGACCTTGGGACCCAGGTGGACAGTAGTCGCTCCTTTGATAGTCACAACGCCACAGTAGTCGGGAAGTCCTTCTATGTGGCACACCTCATCATAAAAGGGTTCTCATCCAGGAAAAAAGAGGTCATTGTTCCTCTCTACTCGACACTCATTAGACCCATTATAGAGTACAATGCCCCTTTTAGAATGTACCTCACAAGATATCTGCAGCAGCTGGAAAGGCCACAGAAGTACCTCACAAAGAGAATTACTGGCCTCAAACAAATGCCCTACACTGACCCTCTCAAAAAACTCCAGCTTTACTCCGTAGCATATCGCCTACTCCGAGGTGATCTCTGCCTAACATATAAAGCTATGTCAAACCCAGAGCTGCTGGACATGCTACACCTAAAGAAATCCCAATCCCTCCGAGCTACACGCTCTAGGGACCTAAACCTTGTCACCACAATAAACAGGACATGCTGGAGGGATAGATTCCTGTCCCAGAGACTTCCCATACTCTGGAATAGGCTACCCATCTATGTCAAGCAAAGTTCTTCATTAGCACTATTCAAGAAAAATCTTGAAGAGTGGATGGGAAAAAGGAAATACACCCCGGGGATGACTTCTGTGTCTCTGCTCGACAGTGGCACAGGAAAATAACTTTCTTGGGTGGCGTAAGCCAGGCAACCTTGTTGGCTAGGCTTACGTAGGCCCTTGGGCTGATAGCCTAGTACCTACCTATGAACCTATGAAACCAGAGTGCCATAGTACTGTGTGCAGGCAGGTTATAAACTGTAGCAACTGTTTGCTACATTTGTAGCAAGCAGTTTGCCACAGTTTAAAATTAAAAAAAAAAATTTAACCAGGAGGAATAAGGGTCAGGTCAGGTTGCAAAAACTGGAACTGAATGGCTGGAGCGGGTGGGGCATTTTTTTATCTGGCCACCCGGCAGGTATGCCAGCAGAAGGAATTAATTTTTTTTTAACTCTTCACTTGAAGAGCTACGGGTCACTGGGTACTCTTTGGAGAAGATCTTTTTTTTTCTCTTCAGGGGTGGGACACTAGTTTGTGGGACTGGCACAGGATGCTGGTTGAGTCAGCTACACCTATGTTAGGGTATGCAGAAGATCATAGTCATTTCAGGGTAAGAGGACAATACTGTCTGCAATCACTGAAGATGCACAACCTCACATTCCCATATTGACTACTCTCCACACCTAGATTGTACCTGATCTCTGACTTAATGCCAAGAAAATGCACATAACTCTTGCTTCAAACATACATGGGGTAAATAACACATGACAAGGATCCAGGAGCCCTATGCTATTCTAGCACCTTTCACAAGAACTTCCAGAGTATGTAATCATGGGTCCCTATTAAATTGCCGAACATTTCAAAGTCCAAATGTCATATGGTCGACATCATATAATAGAACTTTGAAACGTTTAAAGGTAAAAGGCTATGGCTCCGTATGTGCAGAATGGGAAAATTTCCCTTTTCTGCACTGAAGTGCGGTCTCGGAGTTGGTATATTTAAGTAGGGGGGGTGTGAGGGTGCAGGGGGCTTGCCCCCCCCTGCTCAGAGAGTTAAGGTAAGTTTTTTTTTTTTTACCTTTTTATTATATATTCAAGGTTTCAAGTTTCGCTCATATGTTGTCAAACATATGAGGTTCGAAATTTTGAAGCTTCGAATATATAATATAGACCTTGTAATCATATGCCTTCTTTGGGCTTATAAAGCACAATTTGTGAGGATCAGAATGAAAGTGTTAAGCAAACTCACATGATCCCTGGTATTTTCAGACCACTGCAGAAAACACAGATATGCAGTGTGGAAAGTTAGTATGCAGCTAATTTCACTATGCTGAGAAGTGCTGGCCATGCTAACTGTCTACATATAGCTCTTAACATTTCTAATCATCGGGCTGGCCATCCACATCAGGTCTGGCACAAGGTCAACCATCTCTGCATGGTAAGTGTGGCAATCATGTCTTTCTGGGTAAATCATGTCATCTTTCACAGGACTCCTTAACCATATACTCACATATTTCTTCACAGAGCCAGCACCAAAAATAACCACTCTATGTGCTTTAGCAGAGCAGATTATTGTTGACAGCAGAATGGCTGTCGATGATGATGCCATAACTCTCATATTCATAATACAGACTGAGGACAGTGTCACACAGTTACAAAGTGTACTGTCAGGATCACTATCCCACAGCAGGTGGATAACAACAGGCAGTAACAAGAGTTCACGCAGTCATCAGAATGAAGACATGATATTATGGTAGGGGGACAGGGGAAAACCACATAGCTCAAAACCTGTTTTGTGTGAAAAGCCTGAACACCTGATGTAGAGGCTTCTGTTTCAGAGGGAGCACCGCCCACTGTCACATCTGCACAAAGGGGTTTCAGGGAAAGAATTTCCATAGTTACCTCCAAAGACATGCAAGGGCTTGACAGCCCAGCACCACATGTGCCTTAGTATAGTTGAGGCACAAGCCAAGGCCACTGAAAGTCAGGTAGAGTTGGTTAGTTAGATTACTGCAGGGTATATATGAAGAATTTCGCCCATACCTGGGAATGATGGAGGCGAAAGATAATGCCATTATAATCCTCATGTAAAGTCATACCTCTCAACCTATGGAATCTGGACAAAGCCATAAAAAAGTGGTACAAATAAGGACAATTTTGAAATATTGATCTTATAAACTTAGAAAGTTGATAGAATAACAGGTTTTGCATTAGCATGAACTTTCTGAAGGATATGAAGCCTAAAACTCAAATGTCTGTCATTATTTTCTAACTTCAGTCTTTAATAATGTGTCACTAATTTGCCAGACTGCCACAATTTTATGAAAAACAGACCAGAAATATAAGGCAAAAATCTGGACATTCTGCAAAAATCTGTACAGTTGAGAGGTATGTGTACAGTATGGTTGCACACAGCATCTATGTCCGCCTCCATGGGCACACTAGTAAAGACCTACCAGGTACACATTTCAAGCACACCTGGATGTAGCCAGAGTATTATCCCTATGTATGAAAGATGAGTAGGTCAGACTACACACATAGCTAAAGAAAGTAGTATAGTAAATTCCAGGGGGTACAACACAAAAGAAGGCAGCAACACCTTGTTAGATTTCCACAACATGTAGTACAACCTCTCAGTCACAATCTGGGCCCCACAGCACTGTCCAGTCAGTGCCTAGAAGTTCCATTGCATCCAGTAGATCCCAGCATCCAGCAAACATGCCAGCAATTGCTCACCATCTATGGGACCATCACCCATACTATCCTTACGGGGCACTGCATATGACATCTTTGATATACAAGTCACATGCCAAATCTCAGTAAGTAAAAACAAACAATCCTCCAACAGTCATTCTCCAGATATGGGTATTCCATGCATAATTCTTCACTACATCTAAAAACATCAATGAGGCAATGTCAACAAATAAATCAATACTCTTTAAAATGCACAAATCATGTGGTCACTACAGAGAAACCTTCCTTAATAGCCCTGTGGATATCTTAATGCACTTTCCTTTGCAATCCTACCAGTAAAACTAGCATTGCTGCCACTTAACCCCCAGCACTGTACAAATGATTAGCTAATTAACTTTCAGAAGCAACAAATTTATTTTGAAGAACATAAAAAAGTCTGATGTACAATGGCAATTGACCATGCACCACACAGCATAGCCAACAGTATTTATAGGGGACACGTTTCAAATAATTTGCAAAGTAAAGTGGAGTAAGAAAACATTAGCACTTACCAGGCAGTCACTGTGCAGACCAATAGTTTTCCTCATTATTTTATGTGAAAACAGTAATGTGACAACAGGGTTCCTATTATATAATCAAAGATGCAATCCTTCAAATGCATCTAGATCGAACTTGAAAGCATGAAACAGCAAAATAGCAAAACTGCATATAAGCAATTTCTTTCCCTGGGAAAGAAATTGCTTGGCTGCCTCAGTTACTTTGACATTTTCCTCACTGTAGTGCGATCTCGGAGTTGGTATATTTAAGTAAGGGGGTGTAGGGGGCACAGCCCCACACTTTATGTAATGTTTTGAAGTTTTTATTTTTATTTATTTATTTTTTTTTGTGGAACAGCGATTTTTTTTTTCCTTGGGAAAAAAATCTCTGTTCCGAGTGTTCGGGATTGTAAACTTTTGCTTACATGGGGTAGATAAATCAGTGTTCACTTTTATAAGCATTCGCTGATTTAATATAGACCCTGACAACAGCATACCATAAAAGGAGAAAAACACTTTTCTATAAAGTATAATTACTTTGACAATAGTGTGCTCATAAAATACAGAATAATTTTCTGTACCACCTAAATAGATGAATGTCAGTAGTATCCCTATGCACGCTGCAGTTCATCTTATTTGAAATCCTGTCAGAAATCTTCTTAGTTGTATACCAGTCCTGCTCCAGCCTTTCCACACCTGGAACTTACTTGGGAGATGGTAGCATACGTTTATGTATTTAATTTTTTAATCTGTTCATCATGATTATTTTGTAGTCCTTGTACAAAATTT
Source organism: Protopterus annectens (assembly GCF_019279795.1). NCBI lineage: Eukaryota > Metazoa > Chordata > Ceratodontiformes > Protopteridae > Protopterus > Protopterus annectens. The sequence goes on from NC_056728.1 coordinate 327,598,522, forward strand.
TAGCTCTTCATCCCTTCACTAAATCTATGCTTCCTTCATCTGTTGATGTGTATTGTCAAAATTAAAAGGAAAGACTAGGATAAAAAACTGGTAGACATACAAAAAGAAATTGAACTAAAACTAAAACTTTCATCAAATGATAAATCTGCATTAGCTGATATATGTAAATTGAACAAGGAATATCAGGATATCATGCAGCATAAAATATCAATAAATCTGGAAAAAATCAGATTACAATCCTACTAAAATAATCCCAAGACTATGCACAGGATTGCAATTAGATCTAAATATTTAAATGAAAAACGTCATATAAAAGAAATAATATATACTAGAAATAATCAGGCTATCAAAGTTACAGATCTAAAAAATCTCTTATTATGTTTTAAAAAACATTACAAGAATATTAATAAAAATAACTCGTCTACAAGTGATAATAAAATAAGATATTGATGTCTATTTTAGCAGATGTATTAAATAATATTCTTTCAATATTAATTCATAATACCAAACTGGGTTTATCAAAAACAGAAAAGTACAAGACAATGTAATCAGATTACTGTCCTTAATAGACTTAGCAAACAAGAAAAAAAAGAGCTTTCTATTTTAAGTCTTGATATATATATATATATATATATATATATATATATATATAGATATAGCTTTCAACTCCCTAAGTTGGTCACATCTGTTTAAAGTTATGCAAAAATACAATTTCTCCCCAAAACTTTATAGGACTAATTAAAAAACTATATGAAAAGTCCATAGCCTATGTAAAGATGGGATCTTATCTATCTATCCCATTTGAAATATTAAGAGGTACTAAACAGGGGTGTCCCCTCTCCCCTTTACTCTTTGCCCTGGCTATTGAGCCTCTTACAAATTATGTTAGAAGTAATGACAGCGTTAAAGGATATAAAGTGTCAGACAAATTATCCCCCAAGATACAACTGTTTGCTGATTACCTACTAATAACTTCTAATGATATTGAAAATTCAACAAATCACCTATTACATAATCTAGACTTCTTTGCAAACACCTCTGGTCTAAAATTCAATTGCAACAAAAACTCAGGCACTTCTAGTGAATAAAAATGCTGCTATGAAACTTAGATCAAAAAGAGACAAACTGAGAGGGCACGCATATTAAATATCTAGGTATCATTATTGAATTTAATTATAAAAATCACTCACATCTAATTGCCAACAACTTATAAACTCAATTACTAGTCTAACTGACAGTTGGAACAGTCTCTTCTTCACATTTGAAGACAAACTAACTTTAATCAAAATGATACTGTTATCTAAAATCTTATTCATTGGCAAAGCTCTAATAATTCCCCCAACTGTCAAAATTAAACAGAAAACTAATAACTTATTACTCAACTTCCTTTGGTATCTCAAAAAAACAAGAATTTATCTTCTCTGGCACACCACAAGCTGGGATGAAGGAGGTATAGGATTTCCAAATATTGATTTTTATTTAAACTCATTTGTTAACATAGTGTTGCTTTGGAATAATACTTCTTGTACATCATACTGGAAATCAATACATGAAACCTTACTTCTTAATAGTAATAGGACATTGCTTGAACCATATACTCAAATACATACAAACATCTTTATATGGATTTTAAAAATATACATTCAAAGTGAAAGGTCAAAACTTGTTCTTACACCTCTTACAAACCAAACATTGCTGTTGTTTAAAAAGGTTATGTTTTCTAAACTATTAAGAATTTATTAATAATTATGTTTCCTATTGCTTATACAAATGAATGTCTGATATCTTTTAATACCCAGAAAATGTAAGAATTTAAGAAGGGTGACCTATGATATTGGAATCAATTACTCTCAGCTAATAAAATATGTTCTGCAGACTATTTGATCAGCAAATATAGTTTGCAAAATTGCAATTGGCTGGACATCCAAACTTGTAACGATTTTATACATACTAAACTCATACCCTCATTAGAGGCATACAATAAGAGTAACTTAAAAATCTTGGATTTTATCTCAACAATTATTAATAGCTCACCCAAGAACACTTCATACATATCTATTCTTTATAAAATTCTCAGAAATGATTTTAGAAAAACAGATTTTTCTTTTTGGAATTATTCAAGTGAAGTTAACAGACAAGTATTCTTGGAAAAAGATAAAAAAACTTGGTTTACAGTCAGTGAAGGAACCCACATCTTCCCTGTTCTGGCATGTATACACATGGAAATTTTTACACAGATGTTTTTTCACCCCACATAGACTAGCAATAATGTACAAGAAAAATGAAATGAAATGAAATGCTGGAGATGTGGACACCCTGATGCTGACTGGATACATATGGGTGTTTATTGCAAAATAATCTCCCCATTTCGGTTAGACTTTAAATATCTTTGTAAATCACTATGGAATGACAACTGTATAATTTCTGACTCCCTTATCCTTTTCAGTGTTGCTGTTCCTGAAGTCATTCCTAAAAAACAAACATTTTTACTATGGTCTATCCTCTCTATAGCAAGGAAAATTGTTACTAAAAATTGGAAATCCCAATCTACACCTGTCTTTAAAGCTGAGATTATTCATCTTGTGAAATACATTTGTAAGAATGAGATTGCTACTATAAAAGCAAGGACTAACAACACAACTCATCATTTAATTGCTTGGACAAAATTTTCTAATCTGTTAGAGAAATATTAAGTGTTCTCCTACATGTATTGCTTATTGCTTTTTTAGTAGTTATGGACATTGTATATAGTTTATTTGTTTTTTCTTGTTATTGTACTGTTAAGTTATTGTGTTATAAAATGAATAAAACATTTTGGGAAAAAATTAAGTATTAGTAAAAGACACAGGGCAGGACATTATCATTTTCAGCTTGTTTTAATTCTTATGTTGGTACAGGTACCACTCCTGTAATAATCAGGAGATGTGATTTAACTCGCCCTAGACCTGGTCCTGTGCAACGCATTTTGACATCTCTTCTATTACTCAACATTTCTGTTAATAATTCTCCAACACGTGTTGTATACATGCACACACATTTTGTTGTAAACAAGATAACCATTTATCTGATGTAATTTGTAATTATGACTTAGCTTTTGTTACAGAGGCACGGCTTAATGACAATTGTGGTCCTACGCTTTCCTCTCTTATTCTATCTGGATTTAAGATTTTTCAATATTTTCAACCCATTTGTACAGGAGGTGGTGTTGCCATTATCTATTATGGCAGTCTAAAGTTAGTCACACTCTGACATAGTCATGCAACTCATTTGAATTTGCATTAAGACACACATCATTTGGATGCCTTGTTTTTTATATATACATACATATATATATATATATATATATATATATATATACATATATACATGTATACAAACACATACACACACACACACATATATATATATATATATATATATATATATATATATATATATACATATACATGTATACAAACACACACACACACACACATATATATATATATATATATATATATATATATATATATATATATATACATATACATGTATACACACACACATACATATATATCCCTCCAGGAAATTATCGACCATTCTTGCAAGAGCTAGTAGACTTCATGTGCTATCATGTCCACACTGATTAACTGTTGGTGATTTTAACATCAGAACTGATGACATATCTATGTTTTTTAAATGTAAAAAGTGTATATGAAGCAGAACAAACCAAGCCTCAATACTGATGTTGAAATAAAATAAATTAAAAATGGTCTTTATTGTACAATAAAGACCATTTTTTATTTTTTTTTATTTATTTTTTATTTATTTTTTTAATTTTTTTATTTATTTTTTATTTATTTTTTTATTTATTTTATTTCAACATCAGTATTGAGGCTTGGTTTGTTCCGCTTCATATACACTTTTTACATTTATGATTCGTACTTTTATTTGTGGAACGGAACATTCACTAAGTGGTTTTACAGCGTGCTTAGGACTTTATATCTATGTTTTTGTTCAACAGTTTGCATCTATTATGAATGAATTTGGTGTTAAACAGCACACTGGCTCTTCAACACACCTTGAAGACCATGTTCTTGACCTTCTTTTTCAGCTTGAAATCTGATCATTCTGTTATTAGTTTTGATATTATATCTCCTGTTCTTTGTCTTCTCGAGGCTTCCTTAGTTTCATGTTGAAGGACTTTGGTAGTTTCTACCAATTCTTTTCTTTCTGTTCTTCAAACATTTCCAATTTCTTTATCTGATGGTTCGGACTAACTCTTTGTTAGTATCTTCCCTTGATTTGCTTACCCCATCTCAGCTCTGTCTAATAAACTTGGCTGCAAAAGAACCTTGGCAAAATCCTTCTCCTGTAGCATGAAGGAAGGCTGGTCACAAACTAGAGCACAGGTGGTATCGAACAGGTACCCTAGAGGACTTAAATCACTTTGCTCTTTACCATTTGGAAGTAAGAAATCTTAAAACAATCTATTTTTTTCAAAACAGCTCTCCCAGGCCACAAATTGTTCAGCTGCTCTTTTCAAATTGGTGGACTGCCTTTCCAATCCTGGGTGCTTCGACCCCAGGTGTTCTTTCTCTTTTGAAAAATGTTCACTGGCTGCCCACTTTTTCTTCATAAAATGCATTCTGTTTGAGTCTCTCTTGCTACAACTTCTTTTTTGTCTTCTTATTCTGGTCAAAGGGAGGATTTTTTCTCTTACATTGGGGAAGAGTTCACCATTCCTGACACTGATGAACTAAGCGACTTGATCTCCTGTATGCATAGTACTACTTGTTCTTGGAACCAGTGTCCCTCTTGGTCTGTGGTGGCATCTTTTCATGTCATTGGCCCTTCAGTTCTAGAGATCACCACCACCTCCTTTAAGCTTGATGTGTTTTCTACTTGTTTAAAAGAAGCACTGTTGACCCCAATCATTAAAAAGGCTGGATTAGATGACCTTGATAACTATCATCCTATCCCTAACCTCTTCTTTTTGAGGAAGGTTCTTGAGAGAGTAGTATATCTTCAGCTGGAGTCATTTCTGCCTGATCAAACTATCTTAGATCCATTCCAATCTGTGTTTGGGCAAGACACATTATTTAAACAACTCTTATGAGTGTCTTTAATGATGTCAATGTTGCAAAAAATTAATGTAATTATTCTATAATGGTCTTTTTGGATCTCTTGCCAGCATTCGATTTAGTGGACCACTCTATTCTTTTAGACAGACTAAAGCATTACTGTGGCCTTTGCAGTGCTGCCCTAAACTGGTTTGCCTCTTACTTGAAAAGTCACACTCGACTCAGAGTCACCTCCTCCTCCAACCCTCTGGACTGTGGGGCTCCACAAGGCTATATTCTTGGTCCAATACTATTTACCATCTGTCTTATGCCACTAGGAGATGTTCTTTGTTTGAGAAGTATGAAATATCACAGCTATCTTGACAACACACAGCTCTACCCCTCATTTCCTCAGGATTCAGTGTTGTGCCATTTTCCTGTGACTTAGAACTTACCATGATTAGACTGTCAATAACAGCCTCAAACTCAATACTTCTAACATTGTAGCTATGAGTATTCATGCTACCCTGGAGAACTCTTCCCTTACAGCTCCGATGCCTGATATTCAGTTTTATGGCAACAAAATGAAATTTGTGCTTCCAGTCAGATAATGCATTATGTACAATATTCTTCTTATGGTTTATCTGGCCCTTCATAATCATGGGCCACCATATCTGACACTTCTTTTACATACCTATACTCCTTTTCCACTTCATTCTCGCTCACAAAATCCTCTTTTTATCCCACTTAGCAACCTAGACTTTAATATTTTTCATTCTTTTAGTTACCATTGCATTACGGATCCATCTCTGAAAAATACCTACAATTGCAGGCTTTAAAGTGCTCTTAAAACATATTTGTTTGATGCTGCATTCAGATAATTACATATGTTATTTATTGTTGCATTTGCTTATTGTTTGATATGTACACTGCTTGGGTTCAAGCACTTAAATAAATTTGAATTTCAATTTAGGAGAATAATATAAATATCTGTGCCTAATTTGAGATCTTCAGCATTATTTTTTATGCCTTTGCAATGATGATGCAGCTAAAGGTTGAGGGGTATATGACTGACAATATGTATGTCATTGTTGCCACTTACTCCAATATAATATAAAATAAAACAATCAAAAAAGTGTCTGAATTTTTTTCTGGATGAAAAGAAAAAAAATGTTTGATGTATAGTGTTAATAGACCATGCTCAACACAGCATAGCCACTAATTACCACTACATGCATCAAGTATATGAGATTTTTATTTTTTCACTTTCTCTAAATGAATATCACGGTGCATAGTTGTAGACCAGATGCCACCCGTTTGCTGGTGCAATGGTATAATGTGTAGGAGCCTGCCTATAAAGGTTCGCATACTACTGCCATCAGATGGCCATCAGCACTATTGTCGTTAGTGAAAGGAACTATAGGGGGAGCTACAGTGGCATCACAGGGCAGTTGCACACAAGACTGACACATAATCGTGTTTTGCAGAATGCAACATGAGGTAAACATTCTGCATACATCCTGCATGCAGTAGCAGCATCATACTGAAAGAATACGCCCAGACTCATCCAGACAACAGAAACAGGCTTTCATCAGGCTAGACACTCAAGCAATGACAAGGGTAGTGTTGAAGAGCTCCTCAGCAGATCCCACAGAGTTATGGACTGCTGTTGTTAAACAAGGAACCATTGAGAAGTCTGCATCAACTGCAAAACAAAAAGGGAAGGGGAGGCACAATAAAAAGGGAGAAGATTTCCTCAATAATATATTTTGCAATATATATATATATATATATATATATATATATATATATATATATATATATATATCTACAGAAATTACTGTGATTAGAAAAAGATTGCACTGACCAACAAGGTGGCTATGGGGAATCCTACCCTGCAGGAAAAGTCAGTAAAATCAGCTTGTCTGCAACATATGAGAATTATGGTCACTTACAGGATGCTGGGCTGACATGTTAGTGATGCTCGTCCATACATCACACACTACCTGGTATTTGATGGAATGGTAGCTCTTCCTGTTCTGATTCCAATCCCCCAGTGGTCCAGATGGGGTCCTAATGGTAATAGGGGTGCAATCTATCATACTAAGCATGTCAGGGAAGCATACCATCCCACAGAAAACAAAACATGCACGGTACTGGTTCAGTCCTGAGGTGACAACAGGAAATACATGTACTGGTCCACATGTACCAAAAGTATGTCAAGGAACTGCTGAAGTATCCTCAAGGCAGAAACCTGTGGCTTACCCAACATGTCTGTGTTTTGTTTCTGGAAAGCCCCTGTAGCAGGTATAACAAGGGCTATACATACCCTGGTATTCACAGGTATAGGAAGACCACACATTTCCCCAGTCCTCATCTTGTGGGCCATACAAACTCACGAAAGCACATAGTATATCCCTGAACACCCTAAATCTATAGAGAATTTCTTTGTCAGCAAGGTTAAAATGAGTTAATTTTTGTCAATATCTTTGACATCTCAACCAGTGGATGCCGCTGGGTGCCTATAGCTTTAGTGCAACCTAGACAGCCAGCTACATAGCAAGAGACAGTGAGGAAAGCAGCTACATTATGCATTTTTGTGGAATGCAATGTAAATAGTGCAACTTCACTTTTTATAATGCTTGCCAGCAAGGAGCTGCTATGTATTAAAAATTGCACAAAGAGCCTTATTTACACAACCTAGTCAATAATTTTCAATTAGTCCTTACTACACGACAGTACTGCCTTACTTGCTTAGACTCTTCCAAACTACAGTACAACGGTTGCACCAGAGCACAGCTATTTTCTAAGAGTCACACCTTAGCTGTGCCTAGGCACAGCCACTGGAAATTCCTGCTACACCTTGCACAATGACTATGATTACCACGCCTAGTTATCTTGATTTTGATTATAAGTGCAAGGGTGCAGTATGGATAGTTTTTTCTTTGAGAAAATCACACACATTGAAAGGCGCTGCTTTTGATCAACTCAATTTTGAATGAACTTGGTGATGGAAAACTGTTTTGTAGCCCAAGTAAGCTTAATTCTTGTATAAAATAAAAATACATTGTTGACAAATGGAAGGGGAACATCAGAAAAAGGAAGCAAGAGGAACAGTAAGAAACCGAATAAGTTGGGAGAAACAGACTAAAGAAAATGCAAATGTTATAAAGGTTGGTTAAATTGTTGAAGAGGTTAGAGGCAATTCTTTGACCTTCAAAGAAATTTCAGGGATAGTGAATTGCTCATAATAGACTGCAGTCAATTTATTTTAGGACCAGCTCTGCCTTCATTTGTTAACGATGGAATGCCACTGTCTCCACCTCCACCCCAAAATACAGTTATTTTACATTCACTGCTAAAAGCAAAAGCTTTAAAGGGAAGATCAGCAGTCAAAACAAATGAAATTGACTACAGTTGTAGAATATAGCCAAGCTTATGGACCCATTATAAATTTTATATATATATACATATATATAGAAGTGGATCTTTCTTGTTTTTTCACGTATTTTAGGGAAGCTGGCAAAAAGAATCCAGTAACATTTTGAAAAGAAAAACTGACATAACCAATATCAGCATATTTTTATGAACCAGATAAAATAATATGGTTTACTAGTTTACAAAGATAAAGCAACAGTCTAGCGCAATAATTATCAAATAAGTTTATGAAATTGATTAAACAACTTGCTGAGCAATTTAGGCAGATTTAGATCAGAAAGCCCTAGTAACAAACATGTATTTAAAACATGCCAGTCTTGTAGCTTATATTACTGCACTACAGCTATGAAATATATTTTCTGTTTATTTATAAAGGAATGCTTTTAGAACACTGTAAACATATATAAAATAAACAATGCATATTAAAGGCAAGCCACAAATTAACTTCTACAGTATTGATTTGAGTAGCTAGCTAAAAGTTAAAATATGGTATTGGGTGTCCTGCATAAACTGTTAAAACAAAAAATATATTTAGTAAAGTATATAGCCACTACATGCAGCAACCATTAGGAAATAAATGGATATTGTAGAATACTTTTCTTGTACAGCTCTAGTATTGAGTGCTGCAGAAAACTGTGACAGGAATATCTTGGTAGCACAAAATGTGACAGGAATTGCATATAGGTAGCTAAACCGAGCTCTCACCATGAGTGACCACTGAAGCACAATAGTATTAAAATAGAAAATAACCAACTGGTCATTCGACTTCTTGTAGATGTTAAAGTAATCCAGGCATATTTAAGGATATTTTTCGCGTTAGCAAACACATGCAGAAATACTACACGCTGGTTCAGTGGTTGTAGTGATAGTTATACAGCACAGACAAAAGATCAATATGGTTTTCCACAAAGTTACAGAGACCAGTGAACTATTTCTACTTTTAGCAACAAGACAGTGCTAAAGGAATTATCATGGCTTGTTCATGGTTTTATAATGCTACAGTCAACACCAGATAATTAATTACTAAGATAATGTGTTATACTTGATATGCTGACTGATGCCTCCTGCCCCTTCTTTTTAAACCAATTTATTCTCCAAATGTTTTCAATTTCTCTTTTCCAAACACACTGTCACCCATTTCACATAACATACAGAAATAAACATTGCATGCTAATTGACGGTGGCATTGTTTCAGCTAGACCCTTTAATACAATTTCAGTACCTTCATTATTTAGTCAAACCCAGCTTTAGCCAGTTCAAGTTCATGATCTGCCTTGCAGTTTGAAACTGCAGGTTGTTTGAATAATACATAATCACAACTGATTGTTAATGAAGTTGTGACATATACCTATTATTTCATCTTCACACTTTAATATAAGAGTTCCAGTTTATTCTCCCACTTAGTCATTTTCTAATTTATTTTTTCTCTTTAGATATGAGTTGCCTTATAGTTCAGAATTACAGCCCATTGTCTAGATATAGTAACTTGCAGCACTGAATAACATTACAACTGCAAATTAATATTTTCTCAATGTCCATATCTACAACCAATGACTCAGAAGGTTCTTTTTCTGATTTTCTGTCTTTTGTACCTCATTTTTATAGGTTTGTTTTCTGTCTTTTTTTTTGTCTAGTTGTCTGTTTTTTTTTAATGAAGAACAAATGTGTTAAATCTATGGGCACTGCCTCGACTACCTGACTTCCACTAAAACACTGCCCTGCCTCAGTCTATAACCACAGCCATCTGCTCCCCATCCTGAAGAGCGCTTCTGACTCATAGGTTAAGCTGCATTTCTAATTAGACTAAAGTTTTCACCAAGTCAGTAAACCTTTCAGTTTTGCTGAACATGGAGTACTGATTTCAGTGTAAAACAGCTTCAGTAATTTTACCAGAATACCCTGGTCTCCGCAAGCAACATGCAGCTTCTCATCATCTACATAACTACATGGTGAAAGCCCAGAAGGTACTGGTACTGATTTAGTTGTTTTGCCTGCCTGTTCTGAATCCAACTCTCTTATCAGAATAGCTATACGTTATCAATTTTGGGATGGAAAAACAGCAATGTCTTTCTATTATTATTACTATATATATTTTTTTGATAAATGGACTGGTGGACTGAAACAATAAGAATAGTTTTCAGACATAACTTATACACAAGGTAATAAAAATCCATCCATCCAAGGTAATAAAAATATAGAGCAGAAATTACATAATAGGCTATGCAGTGATAGCAATTATAAAAAAGGATATTCCAGATATGACACAGATTAAAACTACATGGCATATACAGTAAGAGAAATGCACACATTATCCTTTGCAGACAAAGTGACCTGCTACTGTATGTTCATATTACTAAATTTATAACCAATACCATACAGAACTGTAAATGGATCATCTAGTGCCTGGTGCAAGTCTCCAATCTGGCAGCCCCTCCTCAGCTTCACTTGAAGAAAAAAAAGGTTCACTTCCTTAGTCTGGTGCTCCAAGCCAGATCCCCGCACTCTCAGATCTTCAACTGAAATGCAAAAAAGGAGAGACTTCTGCTCTTAAACTGTAGCAAACTGGTTGCAAATGGCTTGCTGCAGCTTATTACCACACACAAAGCACTGAAACAAATTTCTGCACCGAATAGCAGTACAGAAAAGAATGCAATAGCTGCAATTCAAGATCATGCCCTGTAACTCAACTCCTTATGCCCAGGGTGGTTACCCCTTTACCTCACCATTGCTACATGTCTAATGGGGTTCCTATTAGATGACCGAAGATGCATTCTATCGAATGCATCTTGGTTGAACTTAAAACAATGAAAAGGCAAAATAGTGAAGCGGCTTTTAAGCAAATTCTTTCCCAGGGAAAGAATTTGCTTGGCCGCTTCTGTTACTTTGCCGTTTTTGGCACTGCAGTGCAATCTCGGGTTGGTATATTTAAGTAGGGGGTGTGGGGGCACTCTTTCATTTTTTTTTTTTTTGGAACGGCGATTTTTTTCCCTTGGGAAAAAAAATTGCTGTTCTGAGCTTTCGAGATTGTAAGCTTTCACTTACATGGGGTTGATTATTCATCGTTCACTTTTTTAAGCATTCGATGATATAATATAGACCCTTTTAATGCTATATTAGATTAAGATTTTGACTGTACAATACTCTATCTTCTCTCAGTTAGGCACTGTGAAATGTAAGAGCAAAGTAAAACACACTATGTATAAAGCATAAGGTGTTATTGTCACCATATCACCCAGTGACAATAAACAAATAGCAACAGTTGGACCCAACACCCTATGGCAATTGCTAAAACTAACATCATAATATGTTGAGATATGGATTTTACAGTCAGTATATAAGCTATGGGTATTCAAGAAGTTCACAGAATGCAGTTATGAATGAACATCAAGTAATCAGTAAGTCAGGGTGAGCATTCTTACTTCTGAAATATGGTCTAAAACTCCTATACAGTTATGGGGAGGCAGGGCAGGGATATACTTACAGAAGTAGCATATACAAAGGGGAATTAAACAATGCTGAAAGAAAATATTTTCTTATCTATGCAAGTTTTCTATGAAACAGAGTACTATAGTGTTGAATCAATAAATTTAATGATCGGAAGTATTATGGTTTTTCCCAGTTTTACCCTTTTCAATGCTATACAGGATACAAAGAATATTTTCTTTTAGTTCAAATATTATTAAATCAGATCACTGCATCCTAGACTGTTTACATATCAGAAATATTAGCTTATAGTACGCTTGCATATAAAACCAATAAATTATTAAAATTTCTTTACAAATTCATTAATCAGATGAACCCAATGTGTTCAAAGAGAGATAATTATTTTTTGGGGAGACCAGACAAGCAATTCTATAAAGGAAAATAAATTATAGATGTTAATACTTACAAGAGTGAAGCGAAAATAGCAAAAGCTTAAAAATATAAGCCAGAGTTAGGCAATAAAAGATGTATGATATTTCTGAACACTGACTTATTTATACTGCAAGGTTCTCAGTGCATCTTCAGTAACCCCTTTTTTGAAATATATTACAGGGTCACCATCATACCTCTGAACCTGGAAACATCAAAAATCTGGACAAAGGCCCATGAGAAATAGGTACAAATCTGTACACTGATTAACATAAAATTTGCATACATTATTATGGAACCCCACCCACTCCAATGGAATTGTGGGATACCAACTTTCAAACGCAAACTGAAGAACAGACAGCCAAAATATGGCCCCAGACCCTGTAGAAAATGGCAACCATTTTTTCAATGTGTAGCAATGATATTCACTGGGAAGGGAGAAGATGATGAACCTTAGGATTTTGTTTTTGGTGACTTGCAGTATGTGGGTTTTGTCTTTTGTGGTAAAAGTAGGACATTTAATGGCAGGCAATATTCTAATCTTAGCAAAAGAATATTATAGTTCGCTAGGACCTCCAAAAGTCATTCCCCATGGCCTACTGATCAGTGGCATAGCTAGAGTATGTGCTGCCTGGGGCTGTCTGAGTTTGCTGCCCTTCCCCCCTCACAAAATCATGGTCGAATGGGGCCCCATCATACATAGCCTTCCCTGCTGCAGCCATTCCAATGTCCCATTACTTGGCTATTTCACCCCATTTACCATAAACACTGTAAGGTGCATACTGCTTTACTTCTACAATGATTATTTGGATTTCATTTAAAACTTTTATTTTACATTTTATAGCACAAACACTAATAGACATCAGCTAAGCAAAGCAATACAGTCTCACAATGAAAATAAACTTAGCATTAAAACTTATCTGCCCTTGAAACCCACATTCAAAGAAAATGCATCTGGCCAGTGGCAGATAAAGTTTACCTTTGGGCTGTTTTCAAATCATAGGCCCCTTGTACACAAAACATACATGTGCTCTTTGATACACTTCCTGACTATATTAAATTATATTCCTTGTATAATACAGCACACTTGTTAGAGCGTGTTTTAAATTTGTTTTAAACATTTTTCCAGTAAGCAATGAAACAAAATGCATGAATCAGTAATGACAAAACTGCCCAACTCAGAACATTTCCATCATAAAAGTCTACTCAAACTTCTATGATCCACCAGTATCAGTAAATATGCACAATCTCTGTAGAAGTAAAAGTCATCTTATAGTACTGATATTTTAAAAGTGTCCCTGATTCTTTCTTGATTTGTGCCTGATTGATTGAAACAGGTATAGCCAGTTGAGAGGTGTGGCAAGCAAATTCCATTCTGTACTCATAAGCACTTAGTGCTACCCCCCCGGCCATCTATAACTTAAAAAATAGACACGTCTGTCAAAATGCTGCCCCAAGCACTTAATAAATATAAATAACATTTTCAGCTGTCCACCCCTAAAACTATTAAAAATATAGTCTTTACATTAGCAGTATAGCATCTGCTGTTGAAGGCATTCATTTAGACAGTTGTAGACATAACATGACCTGAAAAAGCCATGCTAATACAGTGCTCAAAAAACTGCACTCTATAGAGCACAAAGAGTATGCCTGCATTCTACTTTTGCACAACATGCCAAAACAGTTCATATTACAAAGTAATTGGCCCTACTAAGTATAATTAAGCCCTATATTTGCAAATCATGTCCTCTCTGCAAGTCTACAATAAATGATACACCCAGGGTTGCATCGGAACTTAAGCTGCATAAAAGACTAACTACACAAAATTAACTACAGTCCATATCTTGCTGCTGATCTGCAACCTGTATGCTTCATGTGCACCACATTTACTACAACCACCACACAAACCTGAGGCAGCCATAAATAGGAGTATGAGCGTAATTACTGCTATTAACTTCCTATTAATAAAATCAGTAACTTCTGCAGCTAGAATGACATTTCCCACTCATCTAAACTGTTATTAAATAAAGGGATATGTCCATATAATAACTTGTTTAAAATGACTGAATACTGAAAGGTTTAGTCCGTTTTCCTCCATTCTGTACAAGCAGCCATCTAGTATGTGCCCTGGTCCCTATACCAATAGCGTATCTTCGTTCTATGCACTCTTTCCTGTTTTTCTGCTTATTGAAATCATCACAATTTTCTCCAAATAGTGCATTTGCTATGCCCCATTAATGCTTAAATGGTAATGTTATCACTTTTTCCAAATCAATTTATCCATAAGACCATTACTGCTTTCAACTGGGATCAAAGTTAGCTCATAGTTAACATGTGGAACTTGGAAAAGTTTACACAACTACACCAAGTAGTTTCTGTAATTCATTTAATTTGGATTTAGTTTTCAAAAAATATTTCAGTCATAAAAATACTAGTACTAACTTTTCTGTTGTACATTTCATACTAGCAACTAAACGTAACTCATAATCAAGCTTTCCCACTATTAAAAATTGGGATTGAAAACTGTTCAATGGAACACACACCTTAAATCAAACTAAAAAATATGCACTTTTTAAAGGAAAAATAGTCCATTTTGAATTAACATAATGTTAAAAGGTATTGAAAAGGATTGGTTGAAGGCACAACCGGCATTTTCAGTTCCCTTACGAGTACCACCTCTATGTCATTCAAGACCAGCAACTTTTAGCACACAGTTAACAGTCTAAAATTTTCCCAAGCTGACCAGGGAAAGTGCAATATGTTAATGTCTGTAAAATCAAAGAGAATTAAGGAAGGACGTTGCTCCACAATCTTTTTTTCTTCTCAACAATTAAAGAGGCATAAGGATAACATAACGAAATAACACCTGAATTCACTAAAATGAAGGTAATATTCAATAACCAATGACTCCTGGCTAACACACTAAAACTATACTTTCACGAGTATTATATTAGATCTCAATTCTCTAATTGGAAGGAAAAATCAACAGCAGGAAAAAGTTGTCAGCCCATGCAAAAACGCACTACTCTTGTAACGCTACATGTATTAAAAAAAAAAAACAGACTGGATGCTTCCTTGTTTTTTTTTCCACATCAAGCCATGATAACAGAAAGTTTAATAATGTCTGCAAGTCAGCACTTACACAGTCAAGCAGCTAAGTATACCAACTGCAACTATCATTCAATTCCATTGCAAATGCAAAACATCCGCTTTAAGCCTGTCATAACAAAATATGGATTTCCAAGACAATATAACTGTAAAATGTCACAGTATTCACAAAATGAGGAAATACAGTGCCAAAATAAATGAACTAGAAAACACAACAAAACGGGCACCCCTAAAAGACACTCCACACACAAAACCAAGTTAAAAAATGTATCTATTGAACAGACTTGAAACATACATTTATTTGTTTCAAGTCTGTTCAAAAAATTAAGTTTTTTAACCTGGTTTCTTGTATGAAATGCATGACATTCTTTATTAGCTTCCAATTCTGTTGACAGTCATTACAATCTTTATTAGCCTCCAGTCTCATCTCTTCAAAGGGAGAACAATAATCAAACTCGTAGCAGAGCACATACTCGCCCATAAAATGCCAGCCTAGTAATCTCTCCCATTTCAAAGTACACTTCAGGTATGCTTCAATTTAACACAAACACTATTGATATAAAATGGAAAATAAAATAAAAGTTTTAATCCAAACGTAGTGGCACAGCAATAGCATTCACATGAGTGGCTGAGCATCAAAGCAACTTAAACAAGTTTTCCCACTGATGTGTCTCTGCTCCTCTTAATTCCATCCAAAACTGTTGACTTTTGGAAGGAAAAAGAGAATTACACACTTACCTTAATTATTGTTATAATTTCTTTGCAGACTTCAGTTCAGAATTGTTTTACTTAAAAAAAATATATGCCTCTCCGACTCCGAGATAGGCAGTTAGGCACTGCTGCGCTGTCTCTCAGTGCTGTCATCATCACGCACACTGATATGCTGGTCATGTGTGATGATGTGACAGTGTTAGCTAAAAATGTAAATAAAATAAAAAAACAAAATCGGGATTTGAAGGGGCCACTCGGAAATTCATGGCACCCTATTATTTTGCCCCCCAAAATGGGAAGTACTGAGGAATTCAGTACAATTGAGAGGTATGGGACTCACCATGCATTATCAGTAATTAGTCAATCCAGTTACACAGCAGCCCAATACATATATATCAGTTATATTCCTGTATCACCCATGTGTTATGAATAACTTCTTATATAAATTCAGTGTTATAGTGATCCCGAGTCTTTCTCAGATAAATAAGAAAATGAGGAGGTATTCATCCTACACAGGACACCAGTCCATTACAGGCCACCTCTCACACAAGTATAAAGAAAGGGACAATTGTGGGCAATCTATCCATTCAGTAAGCCTGTAAAGGAAACCAAAGAACCCAAGGGAAATTGACAAAACCATGGTGCAACAAGCAAACTCTAGATAGACAAGAACTGAAGCTACAACTGAACTTTAGAGTTGCAGCAGAGTAAGGCTAACCTGTTTACTGTCATGTACAGGACATTATACATCTATCAGTTTGTAATATATTACTGCAAACAGTAATCATGACATTAAAATGGATCTTATCTGTGTTATAAATAACTAAAGAAGTTTTGTGTGACAAAAGTTTGTCAACAGTAAAATATTGTAATATTCAAATACACATCATTTTGTCTATTTTTCATATAACACCTTATAAACGGATTTCAATAGTTTACTTTCCATCTGTACATTGCCTATTTGTTGAAACAAGATCAATCAAGTTACCAAAGTTAAAACTAATTTATTCATCCTTTGTTGTGAGAAAATGTTTGTAAAACTTACAGCAGACTTTGCATATTATTATCCTATTGCATACAATACATACCTTGATCATCTGGTTTATTTAGCTGGTACATTACTAAAGGAAGTTAAGACTATGATGCACTGACTGGCTTCAACTTGCAGCTGTAAGTCTGACTATCTAAAACTAATCCCTCACCACACATAAGGGGAAGATGTGTCTTGTCAGCTCACCTAGTTAGTGCAAGTATTTAAAAATTCATTACCTTCATTCATTTTTCTTTAGAAAACTAAGTGCACTCACCACAGTCACCATTTTCCACTTTGACTCTGCCCACTGTAATGTAACAACTAGCCATAGATAATAATAGGACTGTTACTGAGTTATATGAAGAAACAGAGAAGAGTAGGAATGTATATATGCAAGCTATGAGGCACTGAAGATGTGAACTGTACCATCTATGTACCCCAAAAGCATATGCATAGTCAAGATGAATGAGTTAAGAGGTGTTAAATGTGATTTGTACCCAGCAAAAGCAAAACCTATAAAGAACAGCCCAAGAGAAGAATGTCACATGACATACAGATCTCATTGGCAACAACTCCCTTACATACAAGGTTAGTAAATCTCATTACCTTGTTTGAGCATAACATACTGTCATGTAATTCAATACCCTGATGTTGTAAGATATTGAACTGGTTGAATTCCACTCCTGGGATGATGTCATCCTGGAGACAGGGTTGATTTTACATGTTGTAATACGGGCAAGTTGACAGAGGCTGTTTGCTCTAACTCTGCAGGCTTCATGGATTCCAGCTCAAGAAGTCACCGTCAGTAACTGTACTGGCAAAAGTCCAGCAGCCTGCAGCGGCATATTTTTTACATTACAGAACCAACAGATAACAACTGAATTCGCTTGACTGTCACACTTTTTGCTGAAATTTTTGCTGCATGGATCATCTGTACCTTTGGATCACGGCTGTTTAGGCATCTAGGAAATCTACGAAATCCTGGCTAATAAATTGGGGACCATTTTCTGAGAATGTATTTTATAAATTATCCTGTCTGGTGAAAATAGATTTTAACACTATGATAAACACTGTGACTTGCAGTTTCATATACTTGCACAACTTCAAGAAATTTCAAGTAATAGTAGGCACCTGGGATAATATGCATTTTGTAATGAAACAGATGCTCATACTTGCAAGTAAAGAAGATCTGAAATTTCATGTGATATTATTTCTTCTCTCTGATTTTGAATATTGGATAAATTATGGACTTCACACTTCTGCACCATTTGTTCAATTTGCTGAGACATCTTGGACCAGTAAAAGTAGCGTATGCTCTTTATAGACATATTAAAATCTATTCCACTCACAAGTTTATGTTTTGTACTATTGACCATGTGGATTTGGGCCCATTGATTTACATATGGTGAAAGCGCTTAGTATTTTGGAGCTTGTTGTGAGCTTTGTCAATAAACAGCAGTCGGTGCAGTTCATATCTATTTTGCTTTTTACTAGTTTTCACCCTTTTGGGTTGTGTGTTTTATTCAAGTGGTTTTACGGCTGTCACAGTTTATGCTAAGCTCTATTGCTTTGGGGAATTTCCTTGTTTCACTATGGAAACTGTCATTGGTGAACTTACAGCTTCCGTTAAGAAGCTAACAGCTCTTTTAATTCAGAACCAGAACGAGGCTGGAAGGTCAACCCAGGTGACGCTAACTGATTCGCAAGTGGAATTATTCACGCTCCACTCCCCACCGGCTTTGAATGCAGTTAATAACGGTGATAATGAAACTAGTAGCCGCAACGAACTTAATGACTGTACACAAACCAACCAGAGGGATATTAAACAATGGCTCCGGACACCAGAGGTCAACTTCTCGGTCTCGAATGAGGAGGGAAGGGATGTACCGACTCCATGTTTAAAGAAGCAACTTGAGCAATTTGAAACCATTTGTTGGAAATACCGGGGCCTCCAGATGGACAATGCATTTCTTTCCAAGTCTACTGCATTGAAGCAGGTACCGAAGGGTCTTAGGTTCAACAAATTACCCAATGGAATTGAAAAGGGGACTACTGCTTACAAACAACTTGTTGATTTATTTAACAGGACTGGTTTGCAGATGTCGGACATCATTGTTAAAAATAATCAAAGTAAGTTAGAATCACTTGAGAAAGAAATTGTACTTTTGAATGGAAGCATTGTCAATGATTTATTGTTTTTTCAGCATGTTTGGCAATATAACGTAATGCTTAACAATAGTGATAAGTTTGTTGACAAGAATGTTAAAGCTAAAATTAAGAAGTTATCCAGAGATATGTCGGACTATAAAAATAATATGGCATATACTTTTGGGACAAGTAACAACAAATACATTAATTTAATGTATTAATTAATTAATTTAATAGGGGAGGGTGGCCTAATGGTTAAGGTGTTTGCCTTACAAACACAAAGTGCAGGGTTTGAGTCTCACAAGGGATAATTGGCTAGGCTTAAAATGGCTCGCAAGGGCAGTTAGCTTAGTACTAACCTATAAATCCTATGAATAAGCAGGATACATTTGGTAACCAGGCATTTATGAATGGTGCAGACATTCGAAACGACAATTTTGACATTGACTCTAGTGAGTGCTTGGATGAACAGTCTTGTTTTTTAGACGGGTCTCCAGGACCGAGGAGATCAGAACATTTGAGGAACAAAAGGTGAGGGTTCCCAATGAATCAACAATATGTTGTGTACCAAAAACCACAACAGGCGCCAACAATTACAACAGGAAAGGACAATGGCACAACAACAGGATGAAGAGGTAATAGGTGTTGGTGCCAATGTTATTTCTGAAAATGTTCAAAATGATGAAGCTTGTCATATTCATGGTGCTTTTGGCAATGCTTTTTCAAATTCAGTGCTTTTTAATAATGATGATGAAGGTGTAGTACACTGTGAGATTAGTACCAAAGCTGGGTTTACTATCTACAATTTCAGTGCAATAGAAATAAAACAAATGCATCGTGATGTACTTTGTAAAGGTTTTACTTTTGTTCCCGATTTTTGTTTTAATATTGTTGACTTATATACGAGCTTGAAATTGTACACGAGACAATTAAATCTGTCATTGTATTTCAAGGGGCAAAATGACCAAAGGAATGTGACACCCTCTGTTTTGACAAGGAGAAATTCTTTTGTTCCACCAACCCATAGAGATGTATTAACATTCGAAAAATTGAGTTTAAAGGGTATGAGAGTCCTTATGAAAAACAAACAAAAAGTGGTGAATGTAGACAACCTTAATGAAGTTGAAAGAAATGCATTGAACAAATTGGCTACCAACAAGGAGATTAGAATTATTTATAAGGGTGGGGGCGAGGTCATTATGTCTCAAATTGATTACATAGCAAAAATACACAACATTATAGATGACCACACAACATACCAGAGGGCTTCTAAAAGTGAAATGAATATTGCTTACCACAAGATTGATCTATTTCTGTTAGATGCTTTACTTGAAGGCGCAATACAGGAAAGTGAGTTTAGATTTTTGACAGTCAACTACCCGGTCGCACCTATTGTGTTTGGTATCCCTAAAATCCACAAGAACATAAATGACCCCCCATTTAGACCAACTGTTGCCACAAAGGGCTCTAAAAATGAGCCCCTGGCGGCATTTGTGGATAGGAATACACAAGGGGTGTTGACCAGGAATAGTCATATATTGAAAGACTCATGGCACTGTTTGCAACGTTTAAGTAGGTTGGATAAGGATGATATGAATTGGACATTTCTCACAATAGATGTGGTAAATCTTTTTTCAACAATTCCACATGATGAAGGGGTGGAATATTTTAGAGAAAGTCTCGTAAAGAGTAAGCAAGTAGATGGTGTGAAGTTAAACATTATGGTTGCCTTTATGGAGTTGGTCTTAAAGAATAATTATTTGAGTTTTGAAGGTGAAATTTTTCATCAGATTTCAGGAGTATCGATGGGTGCCAAGTGTGCACCCATTTTTGCCAATTTGGTACTTCTCCATTGGGAAGAGACTTTTCTTTTCCAGTCACCCTTTTATGAACAGATTGTACTTTACAATCAGTTTTTGGATGACATACTAGTGTTATGGAGAGGGGGTGAAGATGAGGCAAGGAATTTTGTTGAATATCTCAACTCCACTACCTCATTTCTTTCCTTCACGTTCAAATGGAATAGTGAAACGATTGATTTTTTGGACCTGAAACTCACTAAGACATTGGAAGGGTTAGAAAGTAACATTTACAGGAAGGAAACCTACAGCAATTCCCTTTTGCATTTTTCAAGTTGCCATCCCCCTTTCCAACATAAAAGTGTGGGCAAGGGACAGATGGTCTGATTATCTTGTTTAATTAGTAATAACAATACCTATCAAGAAGAGATGTACAATTTGATAAGAATGTTCTGGGCCCGGGGATATCCCTTGAAACTTTTGATAGCAGTTAGAAATGAGGTGATGGGGAAAAGGGATACATCATTCACACCCATTTTGAATGGGATGGGTGAAACTTTTGGTAAACGTATTGTGACCTCTGATTCTAGAGCACTTATCTTGAAATACAATCACCAGGCACCGCAGGTTATAGAGATCATTAGGAGAGCATGGGATTTGTCCTTTGATACTGAAATAAAAAATGAGTTAGGCCAGATGCCATGTGTAACATTTTCTAGAGGGAGAAACATCAAAAATCTATTAGAAGAACACAAGGCAGAACATACATGCTCCCGTATGTATAAAAGCGGGGCATGTAGATTCTGCAAATTTATTAATGATGGACCCTATGTTACAGTTTGGGGGCACAACAGGTCAAAACCCTGCCCAGGTAGATGTTGTTGTAATTCTAAAATGGTGGTCTATTTGGCAACAGGTACAATATGCTCAGGTTTTTACGTAGGAAAAGCCACTCGCAAGTTGAGAGAAAGGATTGCAGAACATCTAAGGGCCATTAAAAATAAAGACACTCACAATGCCTTGTATGTACATTCTATCAAATGTATCAATTTCACAAAATTCATATTTTTTGTGATTGATCGAGTACTAGAGAGTGAAAGAGGGGGTAATGGCAATGTTAAAATTGAGTCCCTAGAATACAAATGGCAAGTTATTTTCAACACTACATCTTTTCCGGGGCTCAACGATCACATCTCAATTATGCCATTGCTTAAACAGACAGCTATGGCTATTTAATGCTACTTAGATAGCATTTGAGTTTTTGTTTAAGGTATTCATTCCATGTAATTATTGTAATGCATTTTGACAAAATTATAGAAATAACATTTAGTCAAAAGATGAATGTAATGGGTTGACCCTAGAATGTGTATTAATTCAGCTTGATATATTTCATTTTATTTATATATCAGTTTTATGTAATATGTTTTTATACAGATTTTTTTGTACTTGGAATGTATTGGCTTATTAGCATATTTTATTAACTAAGGTGTGTGATAGGTGGATTTGAATGTGTAAAATATTCATAAGTGTTGTGATGTAATGCTCCTTGTACTCTGAAGAAGCCATTGATTTACATATGGTGAAAGTGCTTAGTATTTTGGAGCTTGTCGTGAGCTTTGTCAATAAACAGCAGTCGGTGCAGTACATATCTATTTTGCTTTTTACTGGATTTGGGCCCTTGATGGGGACCCACTGATGATTTCTTGGAGTATCAAGAGCTGAAGTGGCAGATTAAAACCAATTCCTGTGAACCACCTGGGCTTAATGACAGAATGTCCATGGGAGCTTTGCTGAAGTTAAAATCTGTGTATTTTTTTTAATTTATTACTTTTTTCTTGCATTTCATATTTTATATATTTTTATGCTATTGTATTGTTTTATATAATCTTGGTTTTAAATAACTGAGTTTTGTTTAAGAGCTCATTAAGGGAGTGTCCGACCAATGAGTGGGGAGAATTGTGTATTTGAAGTCAGAGATTTCTTTGTAATTTTATTCTGAAGAAGTCTGACATTTATTTTAGACGAAAGCGCTTAATAAATATCTGTGGAGTGGTACCTGTGCTGTACTGTTGTTTTCTGCATCATTTTCATGGTCATAAACACATGTGACTCATATTCGACTCAATGAGCCTTCATGCATCTGCAAATGAATGGTATCTCTGTCAGTAAACCATGAAAACTAGAAACAGCTCACCTCAACAAGGAAAGCAAACATAAACGTTTGGATAAAGTATCTTGCAGAAATTCTAGTTCATAATCGTTCTTTGTACCAGGGTTAACTTCTTCTAGCTTCTCAGCAGATGTAAATAACTGAGAAACAATATATATGATCTTTCTCAAATAACGGTATACTCTCACATGCATTTGTATATACTGTATGCTGAGCAGCTGCACAATTGCTTCCTAATTTAGTGCCATCTGGTGGTACGTACTAATGACACCATAAAAAGGACAAACAGTATGTAGTTAAGGATAAAAGTGTTTATGAGAAAGGTACATTGCACACTTTAATTCCTCTGGATTTTTGACAACTCCACTCACAGCAGGGGGGGGGGCATGGCTGTCAGCCCAACATAGAAGAGTGCTTCTCTAAAGAGTGCCATTTTTCAAGTTCATAGTTCCTACCTGGCCAAGAAATTAGAATGGAAAAGGACCCCCCCCATCATCAGTGTAGAGGGCCACTGCATGACTATCCAGAATGCAACAGGATATAGAAGAAAGAAACGTGTTGGATTTTTTTCCATAATAAGTTTCTTAATGCTCTAAATGTGTCCACTGATATTGATTGGGACACTGACAGCATATACTGGATTGGAAAAAAAAGAACCATCTCAAAATTAGCTAGACAGGTTATTGTTAAACTTCATTCATATACAACCACAGAATGGCATTTGAGCAATACCCATCTTCTCCATTGTTTTCAAATGGAAGGTACTATTGTCAGGGCATGCCAAAATTCTTTTGGTTACTTTATCAAAAAAGAATTGCTTTCTCAGGGGTTCAGCAGGAGTTAAGAAGGAAGGCCCCTACCTTAATAGTATATCCTGCAGACCTTGTGGTACTGGTGGAAGGCCAGAGAAAGTGATTCCATACTCCCAGTGATGTGTATAGATTTTTGTGGTAGTTACAGGCCCCTATTAACTCCTATGGGCATGCCCCTCAGCGTTGATAGAGGAGTAGAAGTGGAAGACTAGTCCAAGGCCATGGTGACTGATGCTCTGGTACAATAGGATATGGACTGGGCCATTAATAGACATAGGGTGTATGCCCCTATTATGGTCAAGGAGTTAGAAGAGCTCAATTCTAATGTGTGAAAAGGGGAGGAGAAGACAATGTCAATGTTCAGGATGTACATTCCATTGATGGAGCCATGCAGTGCTCTTCCGCTGAGACAGCAACAAGGAGGAGTCCGATTCTGCCAGTCGCGATCCAGGTGGAAAGCAGATGATGAGTACCAAACATGAAGTGGTCACACTGGATAATGCTAGACCCTAGATGTGCCTGGTAAGAAGGTGTTGAAATGTACATTTACCCAGGACAAGGAAACACGCTGTGTGAAAGGAGATGATCAAAACATGGAATTTAGAATAAACAAAAAATGTTAAATCTATCAAAGACTAGCTTAAGAAGCAGACTGTGATGAGTGCTCATTGAACTGACATAGGCAATTTGTCATAAAGCTTTTTTTGTTGTTGATTGAATAACCTTTAGCTAGGTTACTTTGTTTTATAAAAGCAGTGTGATGCAGCACCTTATTAGAGTGCCAAAGGAATGTTTGCGGCGCAATGAATCTTTTTTCATTTTATGTCATTTTACATAATTTGTTGCATGGTGACTCTGTTGATTGAAGTGCATATATAATGGTCATAAGTATTACTATTGCTCAGATAGATTTTTTTGTCTTGTTTTTTTATTTCATATTCAGAGGGTTTATAAATGTGATATCAGTTGTGCATAAGAGTCTGCATATCCTCCCCGCTGTACTGAAAAGACATGCAGGTAGGTATGTGCACGAATGGGCATGCCTCCTTTGAAGGTTGGGCATCGGGGTGGCAACTCGGCACCATAAAAATCCACTGCCAATCATTAGCGGATGGGAGTTCCACTGTGGCGACCCCTAACCGGGAAAAGTCGAAATACTTTTTTATAGACTCTATATTAGACTATCTTAACAAAACTATGTTTTTCCATATTTTTTAATGTTGAATGTAGGGATGTAGGATGTCTGAGGTCAGTTTGCAGGAGTAGGTAGAAACAGTAAATTACATTTTTTTTGGGGGGGTTGCTTCAGGTAGAAGATGGTTTTTGAGTGCCATGACTCTGCCTGCATTTTGATGTACACAGCTCCCAGCACTACTATGGTTCTAAGAGTAGGGCATAGATCTGAGACAGATCCAAGAGACAGTAGATACCTAGCCTGGGATGGGGGGGGGGGGTTGAGGTAGGGAACAACTATGGGGAGAGAAAGAGGCATGTATGAAGCTGGTTACATGGAATGCTGGGGGAAAAGTTATCTAATCAAAATGAGCAGGATTAAAAATATGTTAAAGAAAATCAAATCTGACATTATATTACACGAAATGAAACTGAATAGCACAAGAGGCGTTAAAACTGGGAGGGTGGGATTTTGAGACTTTAGGCTGCAGCACTTTACCAAAAGGTCACAAGAGGGGAGTGATTATGCTAGAAAAAAAATTACATATAGGTTCATTGGTGTGTACTGGGCTAATGATCATCAGTACTTTTTTAAGTCTACCCATGCATCTCAAATCTCTGACAAGTTCAGGTAACCTTGATAAGTGTAAACAGGGGCTTGGGAGATGAAATATTTGCAAAAAAGGTGCCTGCAAGATGAAATATTTACTGTATGTCTGTCCATTAGAGACATAGGTGCCAGACCAGAGATTAATTTCCTGTTCCCCATCCAATTGTTGAACTTACACTTGAATTTGGTTAAGGAGAAACTTTGCTTCACATGGATGGGCAGCATGTTCCAGAGAAGGGTGGTTTCTGAAATACATACCTGTCTCTCCAGCAGGTCCTATTTATATCACAGGCAAGGTTTAAATTTATAGCATGGGTAATCCTGGTGCTGTTTGTTTTACATATGTTCAGGAGATCCATCAGAGTGGGGTCTGACAATGCCTTGTATGCCAGGCACAGTTGAAAAAAATGCTATTTTAGATTTTTGGATGATATTTGTATTTTCTGGATGGACAGTTTGGCCAAGGTTAAAGATTTTGTGTGCTTTCTGAAGTCCACCACTGATTTTCTTAAGTTTACATTTTCCCATACCTTAGAGGAGGTCAAGTTTTTTTAGACATTACCTTCACTAAAAAGAAGGAAAAGTGGGTTTCTCTTCTAATATCTTTAGAAAAACTACTTTTCTAATTCCTATCTGCTTACCATAGTTTGCATCTTACTAGACAGAAACACAATCTAGTCAAAAGTCAGTTTGTTAAAGTTTCCAGAATAGTATCTGATGACTTACTGTTTCACGCAGAAATAAAGAAAGTTGTTGACATGCTTTCCAAGAGAGAGAATACTCCATGGAACTCCTTATAAGATTGAGTACGTTCAACTAGGAAGGGCAGACAGATTCAAGCCTATATTGGGGCAAAGGTACTTGCAGGCAAGTACAAGGGGGGTGCATTTGCACCCTCCTGGAACCGGCTGACCAGAGATTCATTTTCTTTTATATAAAAAAGTACTTTTTTTTAGGGCGTTCTTTAAGAACACCCTTTGGTCCAATCGCGTCTGTGCCACCGATGGTTTATGTCTTCATCTTCCACTCCTGCACAGTATTTGAATTCCAGAAGACGTTTGAACTGGGGATGAATGTACAAGTGAGAGGCAGGTGTGTGCATATGTGTGTTTAAGAGGTGTGTGTGTGTGTGTGTGTGTGTGTGTGTGTGTGTGTGTGTGTGTGTGTGTGTGTGTGTGTGTGTGTGCATTGAGAATAGTGAAATATGCAATTCACGACATTGATATCACATACAATGAGATGGATGTGGGATGGTCTACTTGGAAAACAGTATGGGAAGCTAAGCAATACAGAGCCTTATGGAGCCCCTTTACTCAGAGTGGCAGTTACAGAAGTTGCATTACATATCTAACTACAAAAAAATCTTTTCAGTTAAAAAATGTCTCTGAACCAGACTAGACATGAAATAAGTGAAAGAAACAAAACTGTGAGGTTGAACAGGTCAAAGCCTTTTGTTAGGTTGATGAACACTGACTAGGTAAAGTTGTCTGTATGTATTTTGAGAAAGATGTTGTTATATGTTATTAGAGAGTATATAAAAGGTGGTCATTGTGGTTTTGATAGAAAAGGATTTTTGGATTTATTCACTTAATTAAGTGCAAACCAGCTTTTCAAAGACATTCCATTGAATGAATAATATGCATATGGTCCTGAAATAAATTAATGACCTTCCTTTAACAGTTTTGATAATAAGTTTTATAGCTATTTGTTTCCATGACGCTGGTATAATGTTTTCTGGTTAGGCATAAATAGAAAAGGCACTGGAGAGGCCTAAAAAAATGATCTTTACAAATTATAATAATTATGAATATATGACATTTATACCTGTAGGACAGCTACAAGGACCTTTCAGCTTGCCACCCATTCCCTATTGCAATATACCAGCTTACCATTTTTTTAATGTAACATAGGCAATTTATTCTTTAAGGGCAGCAGGCAGTGAATTTATAGATGAAACACTGAAATATAAAGTTGTTTTCTAGCAACAACCTCTTCATTAGTTTCAGATCTCCTTAATGTGGAATTATTCAGATGACTTTTACTTCTGCAGAGATTGTGCATACTGACTGATATTGGTGGATTGTAATGATAGAAGTTTGAGTGGCCTTTTATGATTGAAATGTTCTGAATTAGGCAGTTTGGCTTTATTGGTTCATATGTTTTGTTTCACTGCTTATTGGAAAAATGTTCAAAACTATAAGACACTCTAATAAGTGGTGCTGTATTATACAAGGTATACAATTCAATTATATATTATAATTAATACAGTCAGGAAGGTCAATCAACGTACTTTTGCATGGTTCTAAAAATGTGTGCAAGGGGCCTATATGAAAACAGCCCAAAAGTAAACTGAACCTGCCACTGGCCAGATGCATTTTCTTTGAATGTGGGTTTCAATACTGTTTCAGTGAATGTGAGTTTGAAAGGTAGAGAAGTTTTAATGCTAAAGTTTGTTTTCATTGTAAGACTATTGCTTTGTTTAGGTTTACCAAATGTCTATCAGTATTTGTGCTATAAAATTTGAAATAAAAGTTGTAAATTAAATCCAAATATCTGTAAACCAGTATGCACACAGACTTTTGAACAGTATTTATGACAACTGGGGAGAAATAGCCAAGGAATGGGACACTGGAATCACTGTGTTGGGGGGGCTGCTTGTGGAGGGGCTCTGGGTTTGCACCCCCTGCAAAAAAATCCTGCGGGCTCCCCTTATAGGGGGTTATCTATGATTCTTGGATATTGTAATACATCTTCACTGATTAGAAATATCACTAAAATTGGGTCATTTTTAAAAATGAGCAGCACCTTTGGATCATCATTGGTCCTAAACCTACTTTTGTGGACAAGAGGAGAAAAAAAATCTTAAAAACAAATTTGAACCTTAAGGTAGACCATGTACTACTGTTTTGAAATTCAGCACAAGGAATTTGTGGGACTTACAATCAGTGCTGTTTCATATGGGAAGTTGAAATTCGCCCTGTGTTGTATGGTGGATGTTTAGTTTATATAGCTGTGTCAGTTATGTTTCAGTTTTTCCATAGGCAAAACTAAGTGCCCACTTCCTAAATGAATATATGAACACCTTTATGACATTGGGAATGCAAATTCCAACAGTGCTTTATATAAACATATAGAAAACTGTGTAGGGTCAGCCAGTTTTAAGTTTTCTGTTCTTGAAAATGGTCTCAAGAGACCCCAGAGGGAATATGGGAAAACCTCATTGAATTCAAGAAACTTATCTGGCACTTGAGATTGAATGTCACACTCCCACCGGGTCTGAATGAACATATTTCCATTCAAAGTGTCGTAAAAATCCAGTTAACAAAACTTTAATAAGTTATCTTAGTACATAGTTAAGTCTTATATTTGGGATAGTGGATTTTTTGTACAATTAACTTTTAGGAGGTTAACAATGTTTTGTAATGATTATGTTTTATGTCCAAGTTGGTCTTTGTTTTTAACATTTTCACTGGAATTTTCTATCCATTAATTATTCATGATTTCTGTTTTCTGATTGATATAAGATTTTAATAGTGAACTGTTTCTATTGGTTGTTGTTCATGTGTTTTTTCACATATAAAGGTAACTGTTGTGCTTTTAACTTTAGTTCTGATGAAGTTGGTTAAGGATGAAAGTGCTAAACAAATATTGCCATTAAATTTGTGAATTTGTATGGCAGGTTCCTTTTTTTAGTTCTTCACTTTCCAGTTCACTTTTGTTTGGTGTTGTATATGATTCCCAGTTAATAGTGAGGTAATTAAAGTTGCCTTTGAATATGGTGTTGGTTTGGATGGTGAGTGTTTCCAGTAAACTTAAATACATGTTACGAGTTTTCTGTGGCATAGAGGGGGACCTAAAGCTTGCAAGTAAGTGGTATGAGATTTTGCCTATTGTGATTTGAACATGGAAAGGCTGAAGTGCATCTTCCTGTTTGACCACCCTTGAGGTTTATTTAGTTTTGATATACATCAATACAACTCCACCTTTTGTCCCTGTCTGTGTAGTACCTGATCTAAAAGTGTGGAAGGCATTATAGCCTTACACTGGCAATAGAGCAAACAGTAAGAACTGAAAGAGATGATAGATGGGTCATAGCAGACTTTGATATATGTGGACAGTAGAGGAAGCGTGGCACAATTTATGGCCACAATGTTGATTCCCCTGATTTTTTTTTTTTTTGCTTTTTATGAGTAGTGGCAGATGATACTCACAATGTGAAAGGGATATTATTGGAGAAGACATTAATTTAGTTGTCAATTTGGAGAAAGATAGAAAATTTGTATCTAAGAAAAGGCACTGCAAGGCAAGGAAAGAAGTGTCACACTGGCAAACTCATAAAGGTTGGGAAGATACGGATGAGGAGTTTACTAGTTTACTTTCTCCAGAAATGAAAGCAGGCAAGCTAGTAGGCTAGATAGTGTTTTGAAAAGTGGTAAAGGGGAAAGATGCCTTTTGGACCATGCCTATGTGATGCTGACACTGAAGAACTCCATAGTGATAGACATTGTAAGAGATGGATGTGAAAACCCTGGTGTTGGGTTAAGAAGCAGAAACGTATAGATGGAAATACATAATTGAAGGATATATTCAGACTTACAAATGGACAGCAGGTAACTCTGTTATGCTTCCACAACAATGGGACATAATTAAATGTGCCATTTTAATGAATAAAAAAGTGTTTTGGATTAGGAAAATATCATACAAATTGATAGGTGGGAACAAAAGCTATATGCCCTCCTGAGGGACTTAGACGTCGAAGATGGTGGTAAAGGGTTACTAGCTAAAGAGGTCAAAGTCGACTACAAGCCAATACAACAGAACATGAAACAACCATAGTGGAAAAGCAGCTTATCAATATTCATGATCTTTGGTGGTATAGAGGTGAGAAATCTAATAAATGGTTGGCTGTGAAGGAAAGGAAGAGAAAGAGAGAGAGAGAGGACTATTGTATTAGCAATACACAAGCGAGGCAACACTGCAAGCAAGCCCAATAAGATTCAGGAGGTATTTTGGGAATTCTTTTAGTATGCTATACTCCTCCAAAGGGTGTAGTGGTAAGTGTTTTCAGGAAGGTCATAATTCTTTTAATGGAGTGGTCAGAGGTTAAGTCTGGTTTAACAAGCAGAATCAGATAATATTTCACAGCAATAAGTGTGGATGTATTAAGGAGTTTTAGAATGGAGAAATCTCTTGGCAGTGATGGATTTCCTGTTGAGTTTTATAAACTATTTAAGGAAAATGTATCAGTTATTTGGCTCTGATTTATAATAGTGGGGCAGTGATTTGTGTGCTACCCCTTCTTTTTTTCCCTAACGCTTTAATAATACTTCTTCCTAAAGGGGAGCAAGATGTGCAGTATCAATACAACTATAGACCTGTCTCAATAATAAATATAATTGCTAAAAATCAGTAACAACATTACCTAAGAAGGTTCAAAGTTCCCTGCCAAAATAAGTCCATATAAATGAAAGGGGTTTTGTCAACAGCTGTACAACCAACAGTAACTGGTGGATTTTAAGTAACATCTTGGCTTTTACAGGACAAAAGGCTGGGCAAATGCAGCTGTGGTATTTTTTGATATTCAAACACCTTTGATTCATTAGACTGGTCTTTTCTTTTTAAAGTTCTAAAGGAGGTAGGAATGGGTAAAATATTTTTGAAGTTGGGTATCTGCACTATACCATAATACCAAAGCTCAGTTGTTAATAAACAATTCCTTATTACAAGATGTTAATAAAAATATAGGCCCCAGGCAGGGGTGTCCTTTATCCCCAATTTTGTTTATATTGGCAATGGAGATTTTAGCCCAGCAAATTCATGGATATCCAATGTAAATGGAAATTTTTGCTATGTTTGCAGATAACTGTATGTTAGCAATGAATAGACTCAACTTTGTGCTGCATGGAATTTTTAACATTACTGAGCAGTTTAAGGAAATCTCTGGGTTGAAGTGTAGTTGGACCAAAACAGTGCAAGTAAAAGTGGGTAAGGCAATGTCTGTAATTGAGGAGAATTAGATTCAGAGAACCAGTGAAGCAAAATATCTGGACTTTTGGTGAAAATATAAAAATACCAAATTGATAGTCCAGGAAAGAATTGTTAGGATGCTACAGACCTTAAAACAAATTAATGACTTTTCCTACTGATCTAGCCTACTTGGAGCCTCTAAAAGAATAGTAAAGTAATTCTAGGTTGATGGCTGCTTGGCTTCTCTCTATGAAGCATGAAAACCATTTATGAGTTGGAATCCAGATCTTTTATTAATGATGATGGATGACAGCTTTCTCAAACAGTAGCAGACCAGTGAGATGCTAAATTATATAAAATTAGGATTATTTGGGTGGGGATGGAGACGGGAGGAGGACTATGGTTGGCCCGAACCTGCCTTGAAGCAGGACACCCAATCTGATGCAAAACATGTTCAAGCCAATCATAGCCCTCTTCCACTCTCAAGCCCTATCTCAAGAAATCTGAACTGGGTGTCTAGCTTCCAGCTAATTAGCATGTGAGCTGTGAGTGGCCTTAGCCTGTCTCAATGCAAAGAATCCAAATCCAAAATGAAGACAACTTTCTCAACATAAACCCCATGCTTTATTGAGAAAAGACAAGCAGACATCAGCATATTTCCTTTCTACAATTTTGGAGGCTCAAAGTGGACTAGCTCAGTGGGAAAGCTCATTTAAAATTGTTTTTCAGTTCTTTAGCCTCCTGACTGTTCTTTTGAGGACTATCCGTTTGGTATTTTTACATTTGTCCCTTTTCTCCTCTTATTAAATAGAAAGGGTTGGATAAGCAAGACCCACACTCACTGGTGATCTGAGAATTTGGACTTTTGGTGAAAGACATAGAACAGGCATCAATAACGAGCAATAATTCAGAGTTAATTCCCAAGATATCTGTATTGTTAGAAAAATGGTCAAATAAAGTCTTCACCTTGGCTGATATAATTAATTTTATCCAAATGATGACACTTCCAAGAATTTTGTATTGTATTTTACTAGGCACCTGCCTTTGAGTTCCAGGACAGATTTATGGTTGATGAAGTTGCAAAGTTTATGAGAAATGTGTATGGAATGCTAGGGGTGCAAGAACTGACAGAAGGAATTTATGGTTACTGAGGAAATGGGGAGGATGGGGCAGGCCAGAGTTCAAAACAATATGCTCTTGCTTCAGCTTCTGCAGCAGTACAAGTGCCAGACTCATTAGGTCATTTCAAAGGTTACACAGTCAAGATGGCCGAGTCCCAAATTAATTAAATATTTGACAGGGT
Organism: Protopterus annectens; assembly: GCF_019279795.1. Classification (NCBI taxonomy): domain Eukaryota; kingdom Metazoa; phylum Chordata; order Ceratodontiformes; family Protopteridae; genus Protopterus; species Protopterus annectens. The sequence continues at coordinate 327,631,688 of NC_056728.1, forward strand.
TTTTAGAGCATTGAAGGGGAGCTCAAAGTCTTTATTTCATAAAATACAGATGGAACTGTGGAGCAAGCATAAAGATTTTAGAGTATGTTGCTTATTGGAAGAAATGGAAAGACAGAGTCATCGATATTGTGAAAAATTTGTTCCAACAAGATTAAAGAGGGGAATTCTAATTTTATGAATGATAAGATTATTAAACTTGGTTTAGTTTGCCAGACAGAATATGGTTTCAATATGAACAATTAAAACAAGCTGTTAAATCCTGAATGATAAAAGCAGGACTAAAGGGCATTATTGAGGGAGATGGTATTGCAGGTGATCTGGCACTGTCCAAAGGGAAATAAGAATTTAAACAAAGGGTAACCTGCTGGGATCTTTACACAATTCTCATTCAGCATAAATATAGAAAAGACATAGAAAGGTTGAGGCTGAGATGGGACAAGAAAGGGGGTGTAAGATTCTGCAAAGAGGATTGGTTGGCTTGTATCAAAATGGGGGGGGTGGCAAGTTAAATACATTACCAGATGTTTGGAATCACTACATACGATGAATGCACAGATAGTATAGAACTTCTCTACAGCTTTACATCATTTCAGGGAAAGGATGGAGAAATGGTTGGAGATGTACAAATCCTAAAGCAGGGACTATTCACATGTTTTGGCAGTGCAGTTCTATTCGTAAGTGCTCGGGGAAGCTATCTAGAAACACTAGAAAATGTTTTGAAAAGCAGATCCCAAAGAAATATGAATTTTGTCTTTTGGGTCAAGACGGAGAAGAGATGGGATGGAATCAAATGGAAAGCATAATTATCTTTCCGGGAAGCTGATTGAGGAGTTATATTCTTAAAGCATGGAAAGGAGAAATTTTATGGAAAAGGGAAGGCATAAAGAACAACCTACAGACTTATTACAAAGTATTATGTGCTGAGGAAACTAGAGAAAGGAAATATAGTATCAGTAAAATTTGGTCTGAATTGCATCAGTACTATGAAATCGGAGTCAGGGAAGACAAGTAACTATTATACTATACACACTGATTTTTTGTTTTTCTTATTATTCATTGTTTTGAGTCAGTGTTATTTATATTTATATATATATATATATATATATATATATATATATATATATATATATATATATATATATATATAAAAGAAAGCACATTGAGATTATTATTGTTTTAATTATAGCACTTTAGCTGTGGTTGTACATTGTTTGTATGTCAAAATCAATAAAAATCATTACAAAAAAAGTCCACTAACAGTAGCTATAAAGGTCAAATCTTTGAATTCAGAATTTCCAAATCTGGCAAGTTCTGTGAAGCTTCAGTGTCACTGGTTGTTGTAGTACAGACATGACATTTGTGACTAAATTAATCAGAATTATAGTCAGTGTACATTAAAAATAAAAATATGAGAATGTAAAAATGGAACTCCAATTGAATGTCTTCATTAATACAAGAAAATGAGACCTTCCTCTTATGCACATGAATGTGATACACTATAGACATCCAGAAAGAAATTAACGTAATGCAGAAAACAACCTGCACTGTCCAAAAATCAGGGCAAAATCAAAATGCAGATTTGGGTGCCAATGTAAGTTTAATTGTAACACCACTTCTGCTATGTGCACTATAAAGTATATACATAGTTAAGGTGAATAAATGAAGAGGTGCCTCACATGTGTACTCAGTAATAACTTTTACTGAATTGTCCAAGAAAAGGAGGTCACATGACATACTGAAATCAGCACCGATGACTGCCCAACAGATATAGGTACTTACAATATTTTACATATAATTTTATATACACATATATAGATAGATATATAACTATATATATATATATATATATATATATATATATATATATATATATATATATATATATACACATATACACACACACCCACCTCATATATACTCATATATATTTCAGACATTGTGCAGATAATATATCACTGGGGAGTTTGAAATCCTTCTTTACATGTCCATGGGAGTGAGGAAATTTTGGTACAATGAACACCCACAAATGTTTTGCTGAGCTTATAAAATGGGAAGCTGTATTTCTGATATAGATTTGATTTACAGAAAGCACCTCTTAAGGAGAATATATATGTAATATTGAATTTGGATACAAAATATCCCTTTCTGCAAAACTTGCCTATGACTTTAATGTGTTAAAATGTAAATGTTGTGTTGTTTCTTCCAAAATTTTCAACATTTTTATTTTAAGACAAAGTGATAATGTATGCCATTGTTAATACAGTACAAGGAACTCAAATGATATGTTTGATACGAGGTATTTCTGCAAAGTGCTCTTCCATTTAGAATCACTCTGGTATAGTATTTAAATTCTACATCTTCTAAAGTATGGCATTGTAACATATCTACAATTCTTGAAGTCAGTGTCTAGGAATAGACTGCATCTGTTGCTGTTCAGTAAAGGACCAATACTGTTCATCCTGACATTAGGAACCACATCAATAACATCTTCTGCTGCTCACATCAAACTGACTTAACAGTTCCATTCCTATCACTGCTGTGCCGTGCTTTGACTTTAGAGCCAGGCTTGTTTGGTCTTTAAATTTCAATCCATGTAAAACTGGCACATAGCATAATATATGGTTGGTTAGGTCTAAGTGCTGGGGACAACTATGCCAAACAGTTCAGTAATGGATCAACACCAGCTGGCTACAGCAGCCAGATCTACCATGCATTCTTGCTGATATTGGAAATCTTTGCTGCTTGTTAACTGTATCAAGTATGCCTTATTCCTACAGTGTCTATACTAGCAGTCACCAGAAGGCCAGCAAGGTCAAAAAAATTGGAAAAATGAAGTACTTCAGGATCATGCGGTTTACTGACGCACAGAAAAAGTGTCCGAAGTATGATACATACTACACTATTCTTACCTCCTTCTGCTTCTCAGGGTGTGTACTAATCTCAACACACAGTAAAACTTCCTGTATTGTGCAAGAACAACTGCTGTGAAAAAAAATACTATCATCCAGTGAATGCAGAATGAGCCTTGTCTCACAATTGTTAAGAATACTGTGCTATGAGTAAGCAATGCCTTAGTGATAAGAGACATACCCCTTAGAGGTTGCGGAGAGGGATTCACATTACATGCACTGCATTTTTTTAACTGATAGAACCCACTCAATCAAAATAGGGGAAGCCACCTCTAGTACTAGACCCGTAACAACCGGCATACCCCAAGGACTGGTCTTTTGGAGTCTACTGTTTGGGATATACTTTTCTGAGGTGCAAGCCAAAACCAGTGGTCTGTGGCTGACCAGGTTTGCAGATGACTGCAAGCTGGGCACTGTCAGAAATTCCCCTAGTGATGTGAACGTCCTCCAAGAGGGCCTTAACCAAAATAATGACTGGTACCAGAAGCATGGCCTCAATGCCAAGAAATGTATCATCATTATCCCCTTTGGGGAAAATGGTGTCCCCACTAATTATCACATTAATAACAATGTACTAAGCATGCAATCAGTTATGAGGGACTTGGGCACCCAGGTTGATAGCAACCTGTCTTTCAACCACCATGTTGCCTCCATTGTACGGAAGGCTTTCTACATGGCCCACCTCATAAATAAAGGTATTTCATTCAGGAATAAGGAGGTTATAACATCCCTGCACCCCTCCCTTATCAGACCCATTATCGAGTACAATGCCTCCTTCGGCATGTACTTTGCCAAGCACATGCAGCAGTTGGAGAGCCACAGAGGTTCCTGACCAGGAAAATCCAGGGTCTCAAACACCTATCCTATACAGATAGGATAAAAGCCCTGTCCTTCCACTTAGTCTCATACACACACTGCTCAGAGGTGACCTGTGTCTGGCATACAAGGCCGTCTTAGACTCAGCCTTGATGGAGCTGCTGCATATCTTTAAGTCAAACTCTACTCATGCAACCTGCACACAAGGTCTCAACCTGGTCTCTGACATTAATACAACTTGTTGATGGGATGGATTTATGTCCCGACGACTCCCCCATCTGTGGAATAGAAATTCTTGACTAGGCTTATAAGGACCTCCGGGCCAATAGCCTAGTATCGTCCTATGAGCCAATGAACATTTAGCTGCACTTTTTGTTTGATTGTTGTTGCAGTAGCTTTGTTTGTTACAGAAAGAAAGAGACAGTTCTCAACAAGAGGTGTGATGATACTTGGCTAACCAAAAAGAGTAGCATGCTACTGCAGGATAGAGAAAAAGCATGGTAAGAATGGCACAATATAAAACACCTCAACATCTTGAAAACTTTAGAATGCTTCACAATTATACTAAAAAACAAATACATGAAGACAAAAAAACTAAACTATAGTAACTTTCAGAATAATACTAAATGCAACTGTAAAAAAATGGATATATATTAAAGAAATCTTACATCCCAGCCAAAAATTCAACCCAACCCCCTCTCCCAATAACTTACCACTTGAAATTGCAATACAGTTCAACTCTTATTTTCAGATAGTATAGCATCTCTAACCAAGGATTCCTCAACATCTAATCCCAACCCTGCACAACAGCCACATATCACCACATCCACTTTCACCTTCAAACCTCTGCTCACATCCTAAGATAGCAGCCAATAGCATTGCCTATCCTGTCTCAATCCTTATAAATAAGTCAATCTAGGAATCCAACATTTGCTGTCTATGGAAAAAGTCACACAGAAATTCAACAGACATTAATAATTTTAGACATAGCAATCTTATCTCCCCTCGCTAAAATACTTGAAAAATGTATTCAAAAACAATTGCTAGACTATCTCCTGCAGGAAGAACTCATATCCCCTAAACAACATGGCTTCTGTCCTTCCCATTGTACAAGCACTGCCCTTCTAACCTATACAGATGCTGTCAATAAAGCTAGAGATAATGGCAAACTAGTTTCTTCCTTGAATTTCAAGACTTGTCTAAAGCCTTTCACACAGTTTGCCACAGCAAACTTCTTCTTCAAATGTCCTCATTTGGTCTCTCATAGCCCACCCTTCTGTGGCTCAACAGCTATGTGTCCAGTAGGTATCAGTAAAATGGCACTCTATGCTCTCTCCTTACCTCCCAGTCACCACCGGTGTACCACAAGACTCTACCCTTGGTCCTCTCCTCTTTAACATTTTCACCAACACCCTCTACTTCCACACAACAGACCACCCTCATACAATACATAGACAATTCCACACTCATTTACACATCTGACAGCATGGTACACTTTCAAAAAAACTACTCAAGAAACTTTAACAGCCACTGAAATATGGCTTCGTAAACTCACAACTCATGCTCAACCAAAAAAAGACCAAGCTACTACTTTTGTTTTACCAAATCCCTCTTTCATGAAAAAACAAAAGCTAAAGTCCTCTCTCTTGGTTATACATCCACTGAAGTCACTTCTCATAACAAACTATTAGGAGTGATAGTGGATGATAATCTTACATTAGACCTGCATATACAAAATTGCATAAGAAAAACTTTCTCACTTCTGGAAATAAAACTACACTTGCCACTAGTTATCTCCTCTCCACTGTTCCGTATGGTGCTCCCATCCTTACTAACCTCCAGACTTCACAAAAATTAAAACTTGAACAAAACTATAACAAAGTTGCTAAATTTGCAGCACATACCCCTTTCAGAACCCACCACTGTATTGTACTGAAAAGCCTTAATTGGTAAGAACTGCCACATCAAATAGCATATATACAACTTCTTACCACCTATAAAAATTATCCAGCATACATCTATTTGTCCAGCACTAAAAAACATTCTAGACAACTATGTTCCCAATTGGTCATTGTGATCCAGTGACTAAAAACTCCTGTCTGTCTACGAACCTAACAAATCTGCTGGGCATTGTCTGCACCCGTGCAAGGTTGCTAAGGCCTGAAACTCCTTACCTGTATCCACCAAGTCTACACCCTCCCTCCCTCTTTCAAAACCACTCTAAAAGACTTCCAACCTAAAATCTGGCTTTGTTCTTGCTCAAAACCAGGATAAACTTATCCGTAAATGTGAACAAGTACTGTTTTTCATTCCTTGTACCTCCTTACTTTGCCTTCTTCACTTACTTCCTTACTGCTATCTAATTCTCTTCCCTGACTTTCTGTCTAAATATACCATAAGCCTGTTTTTCCTTCACTTCCATTTGCAGTTCCTTTTCATATTAGACGAACTTCCTTTAATTTCTCTGCAAACTGTCTAAAATTTCTGTAAATATTAAATGGTTGTCATATACCTTGTATCAATTATTAACCAATGCTTTTATATCATCTAATTTGTTATATTTAAACTGCAGTTCTTTTTGTTTTATTTTTTAAGACAGCAAAATAATTGTTCTTAAAATGTTTTGTAGTAATTTGGAGCTTTTCTCCCCAGGCCATCACTGAAAATGGGCTTCTACCCAGTCAGACTTTCCTTGTAATCAAATGCTAATAAATAAATAAAATCCCCTTGTTTCATCATACCATCTTCTTCTCTTTCCAAAACTCCTTTATCAAGTCATATTTAGCTGTCCTGCATATGACTGTACCAAAATAACCTGTTCTCCTTGACCTTTTCTGCAACTGGGGCTAATATGGCTTCTGCTACAGTGTCCTTATTTTTCCTTTTGTCCCACAGCGTGCAGCCTACTGTCCATCTCAGACACTTTATCTCTTTCACCTCAAACCTCCTGACCTTCTCTGTCTTCATTTCCTAGGTTTCTGTGCCAAACAGCAACACTGGTCACAGCACTATTTTATACACCTTACTTTTCAGCTTCTTTGGCATCCCTCTGTCACAATTACCCCTGATATTTTGTAGCAACTGGCTGCAGCAACTTTGCTTCCTAGCTTGCCCTCCTCGTGCAAACTTCCCTTCTTCTCAACCACACCCCACAGATAATTGAGGAAGTCATTATTTTCTCTCTAATCTCAATTTTATCAGCTCGGACCTTCTGATTTCCTCATTTGATGTCATTACAACTGCCTTATTTGCACTCAGTATTATCCAATCTCCCTTCAGTCTTGCATTCCAGTTACCTCTCTTGATGTTTCTGTTCACAGGCTGCTTGTAGTGCCACATTTTCTGCATACAGCAGCTTTGTTAACCTGTCACTTCTGATCTGTTTGCTAATGTAGTCCATCACCAGTATAGGTTTATAGGTTAGTACTAGGCTAACTGCCCTTGCGAGCCATTTTAAGCCTAGTCAATTATCCTCTGTAAGATTCAAACCCTGTACCTTGTGTTTGTAAGGCAAACACCTTAACCATTAGGCCACCCTCCCAACCCTGTTGAACAGCAGTGGCCTCAGAGCTGAAACCTGATGCATTACCACTCCTACTGGAAAGTCCTCTGAGTCTGAACACTATTCTTGCTTGTGACGTTAGGTCCTTGCACATAGCCTGCACTAATTCTATGAATGTTTCCGAGATGTTGAACCATCACAGGAATTCTTTATCTTAACATATGCTTTCTTCAATTCTAGTAATACCCAGTTAGTGTAGAAGCAGCTAGGGATGAAGAAAGAATCTGTCTCACTGCAAACATCAAATCATTTGTAGTGATTCCTGATCTGAACCTGAACTGCTCATCTCCTATTTTATGTTCTATTACTCTATGTATTCATTTATCAATCACCCTCTCCAATACTTTCATGCAGTGTGACAAGAATTTGATATCTCTGTACTGCCTGTAAAATATTATTAGTCACTGTAAAATATTATTAGCAGAGAGCTAGGCTGACACCGTACTACTGTATCCGTTATTATTTATTTGTATTAGTACAAATTCTTGCCAAACAGTTAATACTATTATTTCAATTGTATTATAACACAGCTAGACAGACTGATGCACACTCAGTCCAAAAACGTCACTAAAGAGTGAAGATGCTGTCCAGTTTATAGACTCTTTTAAATGTCAAACAATGTTACTGCCCTTGGGCCTATATAAGCCTAGCCAAAAAGGTACCCTGGCTTTCGCCACCCAAGAAAATTATTTTTCGGTGCCCCTGTCGAGCAGAGCCCCAGAGGTGATCCCTGGGGTGAATTTCCTGATTCCATCCAATCATCAAGATTTTTCTTGAAGAGTGCTAATGAGGAGCTTTGTTTGATATAGATAGGTAGTTTGTTCCAGAGTATGGAAAGTCTCTGGGACAGGAATCTATCCCTCCAGCATGTTCTGTTTATTGTGGTGACAAGGTTTAGGTCCATAGAGCGTGTAGCTCAGACAGATTGAGATTTCTTTAAGTGGAGCATGTCCAACAGCTCTGGCTTTGACATAGCTTTGTATGTTAGGCAGAGATCGCCTCTGAGTAGGCGATATGCAACGGAGTAAAGCTGGAGTTTTTTGAGACGGTCTACGTAGTGCATCTGTTTGAGGCCGGTAATCCTCTTTGTGAGGTATTTCTGTAGCCTTTCCAGTTGTTTTAGATGTCTTGTGAGGTACATACCAAAAGGGGCGTTGTACTCTATAATGGGTCTAATGAGTGATGCGTAGAGGGGAACAATGACCTCTTTTTTCCTGGATGAGAAACCTTTTGTGATGAAGTGTGCCACATAGAAGGATTTCCTGACTACTGTGGCAATGTGATTATCAAAGGAGAGACTACTGTCCACCTGTGTCCCAAGGTATCTTATTACACTTTCGGTGTTAAGTAGACTACCACCTATGTGGTAGCTCATGGGTACAGAGTTTTTACCAAAGGGGATGACAATGCACTTTCTGGCATTGAGCTTGAGGCCATGGCTTTGACACCAGGCATCTGTCTCAGTGAGGCCCTTTTGTAGGATGTCCACATCGTTAGGAGTTTTGATTATGGCTCCTAGTTTGCAGTCATCTGCAAACTTTATTAGCCAAAGACCTTCTCTGCTAGCCTGTACTTCAGAAAAGTAGATACCAAACAGGAGAGGACCTAGGACTGAACCCTGTGGTACTCCACTTGTCATTGGTCTGAAGTTGGATTTGGAGTCTGCTACTTTCACAGTGTGGGTTCTGTCAGTGAGCCAGCTGGGAACCCATCTTGTGACATAGGGATCTATACCTAGTTTAGTGAGTTTATCTATAATTCCAGAGTGGGGGATGGTGTCAACAGCCTTGGCGAGATCTAGACAGGCTGTGTGAACCACCTTACCCTCGTCTATGGCTTTGGTGACTGCTTCAAAGAAGTCTATCAGGTTTAGGAGACATGATCTACCTTTTACAAACCCAAACTGGGTGGGGTCCAGAGTTTGGAGATTACCAATGTCTTTGTTTATAAGTTCCATGATGATACGTTCCATGGCCTTGCAGACCAGGCTCATTAGGCTAATGGGGTGGTAGTTCCTAGCGTCTGTAGTAGCTCCCCCTTTGTGGAGTGGGAAAACCATTGCTGTACACCATTCAGTGGGCACAAAACCTGAGGTGAGGCTATGATTGAACATGGTGCTTAGGTGAGGTGCCAGTTCATTCTGTAGTTCGTGTAGAACACAGCCTGGGATGTTGTCAGGTCCCATGGATGCTGTGTTCTTGGCTTTGGAGAGTGTGGTTTTTACCTGTGCAGCCATGATTGCAGGAACTTTGCATTCTTCCGGTATAGAGATGGGCCTTTTAGGGGGTGAGAGAGGGGTAAAGTTAGCACTGAACCTATCTGCCAGGATGGTGGCAATATCAGTTGGTTCTGTATATTTAGTGCGATTGTGCTGTAACTCAGAGCAGGTCTTAGTGTTGCCATTGAGATTCTTGGCATGGCTATAGAATGCTTTGTGGTTGTCTTTAGAATCAGTGGCGATTTTGTTTTTGTAACTAGCTTTGGAGGATTTTATGAGGGATCTCAGCTTCTTCCTGAGGCTGACCAGGGAGTTCCTCCAATCATGGGATTTTACTCTTTTTTGCAACAGTTTCTTTCTTCTGTTGTAGAGTTTGTTTATGGCAGGGGACCACCAAATTGGCTTCCGTTTTTTTGGAGGATAAGATCTTGGTTCTGTTAGGGATAGCACGATCCATGCACTCGTGCAAGAGCTTATAAAGTGCATTTGTGTAGGATCAGCAGTCGTACCTCTATTGTCCATCTGCATGGGTGTCATGAAGTTTGCCATTTCTGTCTTAAGAAGCATGAAGTTGGCTTTGGAGAATTCTTTTACGGTGGTTTCCCTAATGGGGAGGGGGGGTATGGATGTCTAGGGTGATTAGCTTGTGGTCGGATCTGACCAATGAGGAACTGACCTCTGGTGTGGAACACCGGTCGCCCAAGTTGGTAATGACCAGGTCTAAGATATTGCTGCCCCTGGTGGGGGTGTGGATAAGTCGATCCAAGGCATTGGAATTTATGAATTCCAGAAAACGTTGAGCAAAAGAGTTGGTACATGAGTAGTTTTCCCAGTTAATTGTGGGGTAGTTGAAATCAGCCATTATGAGGGTGTTGGGTTGTACCCTAATATTTTCCAGTGTATCAAGAAATGAGGAGTGGGAATCCTGGGGCATGGTGGGGGATCTGTAGCAAGTTACAACTTGGATTGCGGTCTTGCCCAGAGTTAGTTGCACTTGGATAATCTCGGATGCATTATGCTGAGCAACTAGCCTGGAGATGTGGATATCCTTAATGAATATGGACAAGTCTCCGCCTTTAGTGTTTCGGTCCAGGTTAGGTGACCAAAAGGTGTGGTATGAATTACAGCCTGGTAATGCAGGGGTGCTCGCTTGAGCCTTGAACCAGGTCTCTGTCACTGCACAGATGTCGATGTTCTCCATTTTAAGGAGTGCCTCGAATGAATGCATTTTGAGGTTTAGATTTCTAGCATTGAGTAGCATTACCCTCAGATTTTGCTTGCTTGTACATGTTACGGTGGTGAATTTGTCATTTGAATCTTGCCTAAAAAAGGCACTATAGCGGTGGCAAGAGCCTTAGCCAGTATCCGGAATCCCAAGGGCGACAGGTGCAGGCCATCTCTGGCAAAGCATCGAGGTCTGTTGATCATATCATCCCAGGCAGACAGATACTGGATCCCCTTAGATTGACACCAGAAGCTTAGCCAATTGTTAATGTCAATCATTTTGTCCTTGTACTGTGGTATCATTCTGGGTGAAGCCAGGATGCTACTCAGGGCTAGGGACATACCTGCCTGGGCTACAAGATCAGAGAGCTCCTCCATGTCTCTTTTCATGTAATCCAGGGAGGTACGTCTCAGGTCATTCACACCAACATGGACAATGACAGAGTCATATTTTTACTTGTTGTGGAGTGACCTGAGTGCGTGCGTTATGTGGCGGATCCTGGCACCCGACAGGCAGCGGACAGTAGCTTACTCCTTGTTTAGCCTGGTGAGTGGAACATCAGTGTGCCTGACTATAGAGTCACCTATGACTAGAGTGTTGGGTACGTTGTCATGCCTTATGGGCTGTGGTTGAGTGGCACACTGAGTTTGTGGGCTATATGTCATTTGGGTTGTGTTGGGGGGGTGGAGGTTGCTTGCGTTTCTGCTTTGGAGGTCTCTGTTGCTTGAACAGATTTCTATTGAGAGCCTCCGCGAATGTGTGTTTTGTGTTTCTATGTGTCTGTTTTGGTGGTGTAGGTTTTGAGGGACTATGTGATGAGTGTGGTGTGGTGCAAGTGTTCATAGGTTGATACTAGGCTATCTGCCCCAGGGCATTTACAAGCCTAGCCAGAGTGTGCTTGGCTTTCGCCACCCTTTTAAATGAATTTACTATACCCTTTTAATGTTAGTTTACTGTGCCTCTGTCTAGCAGTGACGCAGAAGTGATCCCTGGGGTAAACCTACGATCTCCCATCCACTCGTCAAGATTTCTCTTGAAGAGAAGCAGTGAAGGGCTCTGTCTGACATGGACCGTGATTCTATTCCAGAGTGATGGGAGCCTCTGGGTTATAAATCTGTCCCTCCAGCATGTTCTATTAATTTCTGTGCTGAGGTTTAAGTCCCTCAAGCGCGTAGCTCTAAGGGATTTGTATGTTCTGAGGTGGAGCATGTCCATTAAATCTGGTTTGACATGGCTTTATACGTCAGGCACAGGTCGCCTCTGAGTAAGCGGTATGCAACTGAGTATATCTGGAGTTTCTTTAACCGGGCAGCATAGGTCATTTGTTTGAGTCCCTTGATCCTCTTGGTGAGGTACTTTTGGGGTCTTTCCAGTTGCTACAGGTGTCGGGTAAGGTACATCCCAAATGGGGCATTATATTCTATTATGGGCCTGATGAGTGATGAGTAGAGGGGCACAATGACCTCTCTTGATCTAGATGTGAACACTTTCGTGATAAGGTGGGCTATATAGAAGGTCTTTCTAACCACTTTGGCGACGTGATTGTCAAAGGAAAGATTGCTATTCACTTGGGTCCCCAAGTCCCTAATAACTTCTTCCGTGCTTAATGGATTACCACCTATGTGGTAATTTGTGGGTACTTTGTTTTTTCCAAAGGGGATGACTATGCACTTTTTGGCATTTAGCTTTAGGCCACGGTTCTAGCAACAGTTATCCATCTCTGTGAGGCCCTTTTGGAAGATGTCTGTGTCAATTGGTGAGTCAATTATGGCACCCAGTTTGCAGTCGTCTGCGAACTTTGTCAGCCATAGTCCTCCCGTGTTAGCCTGTACCTCAGAGAAATATATACCGAACAAGAGAGGTCCCAGGACTGAGCCTTGTGGGACGCCACTCGTAACTGGTTTAGAGTCTGACATGGCTCCCGCAATTCTGACCATGTGGGTTCTATCCTTTAGCCAGTTTGCAACCCATCTTATGACATAGGGGTTGATGTTTAAGCTGGAGAGCTTATTTATGATGCCCGAGTGGGGTATTGTGTCAAAGACTTTTGCGAGGTCCAGGTAGCCTGTATGTACTACCTTCCCTTCATCTATGGCCTTGGTGACTGTCTCAAAGAAGTCAACCAGGTTCAGGAGGCAGGACCTGCCCTTAACAAAGCCAAACTGGGTAGGTCCCCAATGTCTTTGTTTATGAGCTCCATGATGATCCGCTCCATAGCTTTGCAGACCAGGCTAGTCAAACTTATGGGGCGATAGTTTCCAGGGTCCGTTGAGGCACCGCCTTTGTGGAGCGGGACCACTGTTGCTGTACGCCATTCCTTGGGTACATATCCTGTACTAAGGCTAAGGTTGAACAGTAACTTTATATGAGGTTTTAGCTCTTCTTGGAGCTCGTGTAGGACTCAGCCCGGGACACCGTCCGGTCCCATTGATGCTGAGTTTTTTGCCTTGGAGAGGGCAGCTCTTACCTGAGCATCTGAGATGTCAGTGAGGCGACTCTCTGCTGGGATAGATATTTGCTCTTTTGGGGGGGAAGAGGGGGAGAAGTTTGCACTGAACCTGTCTGCCAGGATGTTGGCTATGTCTGTGGGTTCAGTATATTTTTGTCATTTTGGATTAACTCTGAACATATCTGGGAGTTGCCACCCAGGTTTCTAACATAACTAAAGAAGGCCTTGTGATTATCCTTGGTGTCCTGTGCAATTTTTCTCTTGAAGCTGGCCTTGGATGATTTTATGAGGGACCTTAGCTTTTTTGCTAGTACTGATCAGAGATGCCTTCCCTTTTAGGGATTTTGCTCTATCATGTAGTAGCTTCCTCCTTTTGTTGTAAATCTTATTTATGGCTGGGGTCCACCAGATTGGACGCCTGCCTTTGGAGGATTGGGTCTTGGTTTTGTTTGGGATTGCATGATCCATGCATTCCTGAAGGTGTCCATAGAATGCGTTTATAAAGGTTTCTGCAGTTTGGGCTGTAGTTTCCGCTGGCCTGGGGGCTTTGAAGGATGTCACCTCGGTTTTGAGAAGTGTGAAATTAGCTTTTGAGAAATTTTTCACTGTGGTTTTCTGGGCTGGGGGTGGGGTTGGGATGTGGATGTCCAGTGAGATTAATTTATGGTCCGATCTTACCAATGAGGGGTATACTTCTGGTGTGGAGCACTGAGTCCCCATGTTGGTGATGATCAGGTCCAGTATGTTTTCCCCTCTTGTGGGAGTGGTGACTAGTTGTTCCATAGCATTTGAGTTTATAAATTCAAGGAACCTTTGGGCAAGGGCGTTGGGGCTTGAGTAATGCTCCCAGTCTATGTTCAGGTAGTTGATATCACCTAGTATAATGGTGTTTGGAGAGACCTTCATATTCTCCAGTTATTTCAGGAAGGCCGAGTGAGGTTCCTGAGTTTGGGAGGGTGGTCTGTAACAGGCTATAAACTGAAAGGCAATTTTGCCCACTGTTAGTTGCACATGGATGGTCTCTGCTGCTTCATGCAGTGTCACTAACCTGGAGGTGTGAGTATCTTTGATAAATATGGATAATCCCCTTCCTTTTGTGGTTCGGTCCGAGTTTTGGGGCTGAAAAGCGTGGTATGAGGTATAACCTGGTAGAGCTGGGGCGCTCTCGGGAGCCTTGAACCAGGTTTCTGTTACTGCACAGATGTCGATATTCTCCATACTGAGGAGAGCTTCGAGTGCGTGCATCTTGAGGTTTAGACTTCTGCCGCTGAGTAGCGTTACCCTTAGTTTCTTTTTCCCTGTGTTATCTATGGAGGTGGGATTGTCCTTTGAGCCTTGCCTAAAAAGGCACTATGGGGGTAGCAAGAGCCTTTGCCAGTATCCGAAAGCCCAGGGGTGACAGGTGCAAGCCATCCCTAGCAAAGCAACGTGGCTTGTCGAGCATGTCATCCAAGGCTGACAGACACCAGATCCCCTTTGAATGACACCAATACTTTAGCCAATTGTTAAAATCGAGCATTTTGTCTTTATACTGTGGCATCATTCTTGGTGAGGGTGAGATGCTACTCAAGGTCAGGGTCATACCGGCCTGGGCTACATGATCAGAGAGCTCTTCTATGTCTCTTTTCATGTAGTCCAGGGAGGTATGTCTCAGGTCATTCACACCAGCATGGACAATGACTGAGTCATATTTGTACTTGCTTTGGAGTGATCTGAGTGCTTGCGTTATGTGGCAGATCCTGGCGCCCGACAGGCAGCTTACCGTAACCATCTCCTTGTTCAGTATGGTGAGTGGGACGTCAGTGTGTCTGACAATAGAGTCATCTATTACAAGTGTATCAGATGTGTTGTTTAGCCTTAAGGGCTGTGTTTGTTTGGCACACTGACTTTGTGAGTTATGTGTTTCACATGTTTTGTTTTGGGGTAGCAGGTGCTTGGATGTCTGCTTTGGAGGTCTCTGCTGCTTAGGCAGATTCTTATTTAGAGCCTCCGAATATGTTTTGGTGTGTTTATGTGTTTGATTAGACGTTGTGGTAGGTCTATGTGAGACTGGATTTGTGGTGTGTGTGGTTACCGTCTCCTCCTGACTGACTGGGCCAGTACTGAGTTGAGAGAGCTCAGCCTCCAGATTGGCTATATGGTTGCATCTCTCACATATATTTGAGCTTGTTGGGAGAAGGAGAGGGTTGTCTGTGTACATGAGGCAGTTGTAACATTGCCTCAGGATTCCCAGATTCACCAGCTGGACTGGAGAGGAAACCGGCATCTGTCCTTTGGACATGCCAGAAAAATATAGGTTTCTCCTTTATAACTGATCAAAAAGGACCAATAGGGGCCGAGTGCTCAAGGGAGTATCTAGGGATGTAGTGCTTTTGGTTTCTTAGTGCTAACTTATATAAAATTGCTTGTATGAGCAAGTGCAAGTGCAGTGCTTTAGATAGAAAATAGGGTCCTTATTTTAAGAGTTAGAGCAGTTCTAAGGGAAAAAGTGAAGAGTAGACTTTGTGGAGCCGAAAAAGGTTTAAGCCCGATGCTGCGCTATGCGTAAAATCACGCAAAAACGTGCCAAAGCGGGTTTTATACAGGGGGAATTGAAAGAGCTAGAAATTAGCCCAAAACAGCCAATAGACTACAAGATTCTTGTGCTGGGATCACTCCTCCAGGGACAGATAGGCTGCTCAAAGCTCCCCACTCCCACTGGTGAACAAAGAAGCCTCCTTCTATCCAAGTAAGGAAATGGGCAACACAGGAACTATCCAAAAGTCCAGAATACAGCAAAGCCTGTATTAGGGACTATTCTAGGTCAGGAAAGGCGGGAAACAAGGATATTTTTTTTTTTTTTTTTTTTGCAAGACAAACAGCAGAAAATGCAGTAAATATTTAACACAGGCTAGCGCACTTGAGTGTGTAGCCTCAACAGGTAAATTCAACAACAAGACAAACTTATAAAGTGCAGGTATAATTTAACTGTATAACAAGCTTTAAACAGGCAAAAGAGCAGATATAACTCGCTTTTCGGCGAGAAAGGACAGTCGCAAAGGTAATAGCAGAAAAAATATACTTAAATCAGGTAAGCAGTAGCTCTTTTTGTCTCTCTGCTGCTAGCACCACTCTGCAGGACCACGAGGAGCTTTTCTGAGTAGGAACAAGCACAAAAAACGCCAAAGTGGGTTTTATACAGGGGGACTTGAAAGAGCTAGAAATTAGCCCAAAACGGCCAATAGACTACAAGATTCTTGTGCTGGGATCACTCCTCCAGGGACAGATAGGCTGCTCAAAGCTCCCCACTCCCACTGGTGAACAAAGAAGCCTCCTTCTATCCAAGTAAGGAAATGGGCAACACAGGAACTATCCAAAAGTCCAGAATACAGCAAAGCCTGTATTAGGGACTATTCTAGGTCAGGAAAGGCGGGAAACAAGGATTTTTTTTTTTTTTTTTTTGCAAGACAAACAGCAGAAAATGCAGTAAATATTTAACACAGGCTAGCGCACTTGAGTGTGTAGCCTCAACAGGTAAATTCAACAACAAGACAAACTTTTAAAGTGCAGGTATAATTTAACTGTATAACAAGCTTTAAACAGGCAAAAGAGCAGATATAACTCACTTTTCGGTGAGAAAGGACAGTCACAAAGGTAATAGCAGAAAAAAATATACTTAAATCAGGTAAGCAGTCACTCTTTTTGTCTCTCTGCTGCTAGCACCACTCTGCAGGACCAGGAGGAGCTTTGCTGAGTAGGAACAAGCGCATAAACTGCACCAAAGTGGGTTTTATACAGGGGGACTTGAAGGAACTAGAACTTTGCCCAAAACGGCCAATAGACTACAAGATTCTTGTGCTGGGATCACTCCTCCAGGGAGAGATAGGCTGCACAAAGCTCCCCACTCCCACTGGTGAACAAAGAAGCCTCCTTCTATCCAAGTAAGGAAATGGGCAACACAGGAACTATTCAAAAGTCCAGAATACAGCAAAGCCTGTATTAGGGACTATTCTAGGTCAGGAAAGGCGGGAAACAAGGATATTTTTTTGTTTTTTTTTTTGCAAGACAAACAGAAGAACATGCAGTAAATATTTAACACAGGCTAGCACACTTGAGTGTGTAGCCTCAACAGGTAAATTCAACAACAAGACAAACTTTTAAATTGCAGATATAATTTAACTGTATAACAAGCTTTAAACAGGCAAAAGAGCAGATATAACTCGCTTTTCAGCGAGAAAGGACAGTCGCAAAGGTAATAGCAGAAAAAATATACTTAAATCAGGTAAGCAGTCGCTCTTTTTGTCTCTCTGCTGCTAGCACCACTCTGCAGGACCAAGAGGAGCTTTGCTGAGTAGGAACAAGCGCAAAAACCACGCCAAAGTGGGTTTTATACAGGGGGACTTGAAAGAGCTAGAAATTAGCCCAAAACAGCCAATAGACTACAAGATTCTTGTGCTGGGATCACTCCTCCAGGGACAGATAGGCTGCTCAAAGCTCCCCACTCCCACTGGTGAACAAAGAAGCCTCCTTCTATCCAAGTAAGGAAATGGGCAACACAGGAACTATCCAAAAGTCCAGAATACAGCAAAGCCTGTATTAGGGACTAGTCTAGGTCAGGAAAGACGGGAAACAAGGATTTTTTTTGTTTTTCTTTTTTTTTGCAAGACAAACAGCAGAAAATGCAGTAAATATTTAACACAGGTTAGAGCACTTAAGTGTGTAGCCTCAACAGGTAAATTCAACAACAAGACAAACTTTTAAAGTGCAGGTATAATTTAACTGTATAACAAGCTTTAAACAGGCAAAAGTCAAGTCCAGTCTTGGTTGAAGAGAGCTTTGCTTCCAGTTTGGCTAAATAAGTGCATCTCTCACAGGTTGTAGTGTTGGGTGGTAGGAGGAGAGGGCTGTCTGTGTACATGAGGCAATTGCTGCATTGCCCCAAGATGCCCAGATTCATCAGGTAGACTGGCAAAAACACCGGGAGCTGACCCTTAGACATGCCTGGATAGGTGCTTATTTATTAAGTACTAAAAACTGTTTTCCTCTAGACAAGTGAGGAAAGTTGAGTGCTGTAGTAATTTGTAGCTTATTTAGTGCTTACAATGAGTTCTGAACAAGTGCTGAATTCGGAGAAACAGATTTGAGTGCTAAAACTAAATAACTGGCTAGTTTTATGGGAAAATTTAAAGAGCAGACTTTATGGCACCGGGAATAGTTTAACCCTAGCTAAGGGGTGATGCATAACGTGTATTTTTTATATATATATATATATATATATATATATATATATATATATATATAACAGTAGCAAATGAACAAACTGAATTAAACAAATTAACCAATAAAAAGCTAAAAACTGAGCCCCGTTCCAGCAGTCTTCAATCAGAGAAGTTCTAACTGCACATTCCTGCCACTAGGGTGCAGGGGAACCTTCTCCAAAAAAGATTGCCTGGATTAGTGCTCAAGTTACACAACCAAAGCTAGATTCAGCAGGTCTGAATGTACTCTATGCTACAGCAAACAAGGTGTACCAATTTCAGAAAGAAACAGTTCAAATAAGCAGGCACAATAAGCCTTTAACCAGAAACTCCCAGCTCAGAAGGGCAGAATCTACCCTCTCCTCCCACAAGAATGCAGACCACACCTTCTTAATGTACAATAACTGGTCCGAACCCCAAGTGCTTAAACCAGAACTAATACACTTTTAGAATAAGAGACACTAAGCCTTCAATCAGCAACTCCCAACTTAGAAGGATGTAAGCTACCTGTCCTGCCACAAAAGTGCAAACCACAAACCTTATTAATGTAAAACAACTGGTCTGAAGCCCAAGTGCTTAAATCAAAGGCTTAGAATAACAGTTACAATTTAATCACGCTACTAACAAGCAGTAATAAATGCAGCAGAATAAATGCAATTAAGTACTTTTAAGAACAAGCAGCAAAAGCAAAATAAAGTAATAAAGTAGGAATAAACACAAATACAGTAAAAGCAGATGAACAAAGTGCAATTTTTTATACAACAATAGAAAACAAGCAAACTGATTTAAACAAATTACCCAATTAACCAGTAAAAAAAGCTCAAAACTGAGCCCTGTTCCAGCAGTCTTCAATCAGACAAGTTCTAACTGCACACTCCTGCCACTATGGTACAGGGGAACCCTCTCCAAAAAGGTGGCCTGGATTAGTGCTCAAGTTATACAAAGAAAGCTAGATTCAGGATGTCTGAATCTAGTCTATGCTACAGCAAACAAGGCACACCAATTTCAGAAAGAAATAGTTCAAATAAGCAGGCACAATAAGCCTTTAACCAGAAATTCCCAGCTCAGAAGGGCAGAATCTAGCCTCTCCTCCTACACGAGTGCAGACCACAAACCTTCTTAATGAAAAATAACTGGGCTGAAGCCTAGGTGCTTTAACCAGAACTGATACACTTTTAGAATAACAGACACTGAGCCTTCAATCAGCAATTCCCAACTTAGAAGGATGTAAGCTACCTGTCCTGCCACAACAGTGCAGACCACAAACCTTATTAATGTAAAACAACTGGTCTGGAGCCCAAGTGCTTAAACCAAAAGGCTTAGAATAACAGTTACAATTTAATAAGGCTACTACCAAGCAGTAATAAATGGAGCAGAATAAATACAATTGAGTACTTTTAAGAAGATGCAAAAGCAAAATAAAGTGCAAATTTGTTTAAGTAAAGTGCAAGGAGAGAGGAAGAAGGAGCAGAAGAAAAATTCAAGGTTAAGAACCTAAGTGGGCTGACCTTCTCACATGTTCTCTCTGTATTAAGTAGAGTGAACACCAGACTGGGAGGGGTGTCCCAGATCACATTTACAGTAGGGACGGGCAACTGCAAAGCCACCAAGTATAACAACACCACAAGAATAGGATGGTGGAGAGGGGAAAAACAGTTTCAGGACAGATGAGAAACAGAAAACAATACCAGAAAATATATAAAACAATTCAGTCAGGCAAAATTAAGACAATGCAGAACTCTGAAAGGTTAAAATGCCAAGAAATATACTTATCAATCAGCGATATATTTTCAGATTGTTTGAGAATCACACACCAGACAGACACTTGTTCTTCTGGTTTCTGTTTGAGTCATGAAAAAGTCCGTGGTTATTTCTAGCCTGGACAGTTTCTGTTAAAATGACAAATATGTCCTTCTTTAGTTATTTTCTTCCTTACTGTATCTGAAGACTTCACAAAAAGTCTCTCCACATCATCTTTGCGTCACTTGAAGTGTCTGTATTTTATTTCATTTATTTCTGCATCTAAAAGCTCACAGAAAGTCAACTTCCTTTTTTCTATAACAGGATGCCTTTACAGTAAGCCCATAGCTATATGTTATTAATATCTAAGCTGAACATTAACTGTTCTTGCAAAGCAAGCCATATTTTTTTACTGCACACACAGTATAATTTTGGGGAAAGCATTTTAATTTATACAATCTCTTATCAATTTCCCCTTTTTAATTAAAACCAAGAAAATTGTAAGACAATTTACAACACAATACGATCTTCAGTACTTTGAATCCCTTGCTCCGTTGCAACATATGAATTCCTTGCATTCAATGCTATCTCTTCATACAATGTTACATTACCAACAGCTGTTACTTGATTAATACTTTTATTAACACAAATCTTAACACACATGCAAACTGTTGTAATTAAGCAGATAACGACGATAAGAGCAATTAATGTGGAAATTATAGTATCCCACCATCCTGAGAAACAATCCACTTAGCCAGTAGTTAAACTAACTAAGCATGTTTTATTTTCGCAGGTGTCAGACACATAGCCGTTATTACTTATCTATTCTTAACTGCTTTCATTCTTACTTAAGCCAGTTGTCAGCCTTGCAGTTACACAGAAGCATTTATTTCAAAATCTTGTCAAGTTAACCCTTGCTTTACAAGGCAAAATCTTGTATTAGAAACAAGCATTTTCTTTGCATGGCAGCATACATTTAATTTCATTATTGCTTTGGGAAAAGAATATTTAAAAAGCAATTTACAGGAAAATGTGATCCTCTGTACTTAATAGCCTTTCTTCATTGTTAACAACAGTTACTTGTTTGACAGTTTTATTAACACATCTCTTCTGTTATATCTGAGATAGCTCCATAAGTTGCATTTGCTATCAACTTTGTAACTTTCCATATTGTCTTAGTGGCACCATACCAGTGAAAAATTCAGCTCCTGAAATAACACCATTTCCTATGTCCAGCTGTTTGAAAACCTTTAATAACAACAAACAGCAAGCAAAAACTGGTAGACTACCAGTAATAAGGCCACAAAACAACAAGGATTCCAAACCGATAAAATTTATTATAATCTGTCTTAGCGCCTCGGCCACAACAGCCTTCAACGAGTACAAATTTAATGAAAACACATTCCCATATATATATATATATATATATATATATATATATATATATATATATATATACACATTAAATAATCATTCAATTAAATACAATCAAAGACACAATAAAAACTGATTAGAATGAAATTTAAAGTAAACTTCTCCAATTAACTTCTCTGTTTAAGCCCATCGATGACAATGTATTAAACTTCAATATAAATACAGTTTCTTTATAGAGCAAAATACTTTTAAGTAATCTTTCATTCCCCTTCTTAATAAATACTTGTTCAAGAATAGTTGCTTGCAATAAATTAACATTTCTATTATGTTTTTCTATAAAGTGCAATGCTAAAGGACTTTCTAAGGTTCCCCTTTTAATGTCTCGGATATGTTCCTGCAACCTAATTCTAAATTTTCTTTTCATTTCCACAATATAGAAAAAGTCGCAAGGACACTTAAGACAATAAATCACACCCACTGTATGGCACGTAAAACAACTATGTGGTCTAAATATTCTTCCATTAATCCTAGGAAAATTAGTTCTAATAAAAGAACACACATTACAATTATAACATGGTATAGTACCACAAGTTGATAGAGAAAGGGCAGGTCTCATCGCTGGAGAGACATAGTATGCTTTAACTAATTTATCCTCCAGGTTCTGTCATCTCTTATTAGCTATATAGGGAACATCAGAAATAAATTTATATAAAAATTCATCTTGTAACAAAAATTTACACTAATATTTAATAAGGTCCCAGATCTCAACACTTAATAAATTAAAAGTTGTCACAAAAAAGATTTTTTGTTTATTAGCCCTCTTTGCTACTTTAGCCCTTAAAGTAATGTTGTTAGTTTCTGTAATTTTGTTTCCACTATTAATTTCTTTATTCAAATTTAACTGTATTAATTTATCAACTGATTCGCAGATTAAATTTTTACTAAAACCCCTCCGCAAGAACATGTGTGATAATTGATTAATTTGTTTCTCTAAATCTGAATTATCATTGCAAAGCCTAGATAACCTGATAATTTCCCCATAAGGCAAAGATTTCAATGTATGGGACGGATGGCAACTAGTCCCAAATAAATACTGGTTGCCATCTACAAATTTTCGATGAATTGTAGTAGTAATATGGCCATCTTTCCCTCCTGATAAATGAATATCCAAAAAATTAACTTCAGTTCCACATTGTAAACCATCAAATTTTATATTATATATGTTGTCATTTATTTCCGAAAAAAAAGTTGATACTTCATTTAGTCCCACTTTACATAAAAAAATAAAATCATCAATATATCGAAAATAAAACAAAACATATTGTTGTACAAATGCATTAGTATAAATATAATCCAGCTCAAATTTGGCCATAAAAAGGTTGGCATACATGGGGGCAAATGGTGACCCCATAGCCGTACCTTTTAATTGATGGTAAACCCCCCCCCATTGAAACTAAAAAAATTATTCATTAAGCAAAAATGAGTTAAATCAATAATGTAGTATGAAGTCGGACTATCTCCAAGGAAGTAATGCAAAGCTTGCACTCCATCACTATGTCTAATATTCATATATAAACTAACCACATCCATGGTAACCCAAAACATATTCTCCGTCCAAGATATATGAGATATTTTCTCAATGAAATCAAAGGAATCTTTAATATAGGACTCAGTCCTTTCCACATAAGGTAACAAATAACCATGTATCACAATACCTATGTTCTGTAAAAAATAATTAACAGCAGAAACAATAGGGCGTCCAGGAGGATTCATAAAATTTTTGTGTAGTTTAGGAAGGCAATAAAAAGTAGCTAACTTACAATTTTCCAAATTAAATTTAGTATCAAGATCTTTTTGAGAAAAATAACCCAAACGTACACCCTTTTCAATTAATAATGTAAAATCTTTCATAGCATTCAAATATCTAGCAATTTCACATACTTCATAAGCTGAAACATCATTTAAATGTTGCATACACGTATTATAGTATTGAGTGTAATGAAGCAATACAATTTTATTACCTTTATCAGAAGGCTTAAAGGTTTTAAAAACTTTCCCTATTTTTTATCATGAACCTCCCTCTTTTTCTGGTGATTTTTTTTACCATGTCCTCTGGTAATGTGTGAGTAATTCTCATTATTGGAACTGCATACTCTATGTAACAAAATTTCTCTTCTTTCATCTCTTCCTTAAAAGTTATGTGTTAACTCCCATGCTGTTTTTATTTTATACTCAAGCTTTTTCACATATGCCGCAGTGGTACGGCGGTAGCGTTGTTACCTCACAGCAAGAGGTTCTCCCATTTGATTCTCGGCTTGGCTTGGGAGTGCCTTCTGTGTGGAGTCTGCATGTCCTCCCCATGGTTGGGTAGCGTTCGAAAGACATGTGTGCGTAAATGGGCGTGCCTTTATTGAAGGTTAGACGTCGAGCTGGCACCTCGGCGTTTCGTAAAAATCTACTGCCAATCATTAGCGGACCGGAGTTCTGCTGTGGCGACCCCTTACCAGGAAAAAGCCGAAAGACAAACAAAAAAAAAAAACAAACTCAAGCTTTTTCACATAACCAGAGTTGTTGTAAAGTAGCAACCCTGACTATCCCTTTCCTTTTGAAAAATGTTTTTTTTATGGCTGATTGTTTTACAACTCAATTTTTATAAGATTCTTTAAACATAAAACTTGTATGTGTAACCTCTATAGGGACTGCATGTAATGGCATTTTCCCTCTGTAAGCAATGTGGCTAAAAACCCAACAATTTGACTTGTTACGTGCCTTTGCAAACAAATTTTGCATGTCCAAAAATATATTGAAATCAGGTATCCGATCATGATGTCCCTGTTCTCATGATCTATTATATCTGAGTATCTCTCCCCATTTTTTCTTTGCAACTGTTTTATTTGCATTTGCTTTTATATGTACATTTTTTTATTGCCTTATCCTGTCCATAGGCTGTTATTATAGAAACAAATTTACACTTTTTTAAGACTGTTAACAGACTATTACTGTACTGATGCTGTTTGATTGTTATTAACTTACACTGATTTTTATGAACCAACATGGTGTGCTGCTTTTGCTTGGAATTTTATTAGTTGAAAAATGTTATTTGTCTAAGTTTTTATTAAGGTTTTAATGACTGTACTTTACTACCTGTATGTATTCCTGTGTATTATTGCCAGGATGGCAGTTACACCAGTCTGACTATTGATGTTCTTACTGTACTAGTTTGTTTATAAGACTGTTTACTATTATATTTTATGTAAGACGTTGTTTTGAAAATATGACATTACAGTCACTGTTTTTTACCAAGAATGATCCTGTTTGCTGTATGCATAAGCTGCCTTTGGAGACATATTGTACTTTTAATGTGGGGGGGGGGGGTTGACCCTCTCTTGTTACCATAGAACTTTTTGTCATTTAGGATTTGTCATAGGTACTGCCTTAAATGTTACTCCATTTCCAGACATAGATGTGGACTTACATAACCAACATTTAATTGCATTGTTTAGTTTTGCATATACCATTTGCATTATTGTAAATGTATTTACTGTATCTGTATTAACTTGAACGTTACACTGTATCTGTATTAACTTTACTCTGCATCTGTATGTCTGTAGGTTATTTCTGTGTTTATTTTGAATCCGTCCTGGCTTATTAAACCAGTAAAGTATTTTTCTGTCTTTTCCTGTCTCCTTTGTTTAATTTATTGCTTTGATGCCTATTGCCTGCCATGATCTGGGTTATAGGGAGGATTATCCCCATATTCTACTGGTCATAATTTACCATTTTATTATACTGTTAGTGCTTGTAATTAACCTTTTCAGTAAGGCAAGGGGTTTCTTTCCCTCTGTTTATTGCTTACCTCCTTTTTCTGTGTACCCTGATGTTTGCAGGTTATTTGCATATATGCTCTTTTCTTTTTATGATTTACCTGTCCCCATTGTTTTATACACCTCTTTATATCCTCTCCTGCCTCTTTGGGGATTGGATATTGCTTCTGAAAAGGAGGAATGTAATCCGAAGGATTACCTGCACTCACTGGTACTGCTAACTTGCACAATCTGTCTTTCATGTAGCCCACAAGGGCTGAAATTGTGATTTGATTTGTTCCCATTTATTCTGCAGTTGTGAATGTCTCTTGGTAATGTCTTTTTTATAGTTACTTATGTCAATTAAAAAGCAAGGAAATTATTGAGCTGTATCCCAACTGTCTTCCATTGTGGTTGACTATAAAACCTTATTATTGAAATCAAGTACTATTCCCCGTATGCCGAGAATATCAACCCCACGGATTGTTGTTCTGCAATTGAAATTCATAAAAAATGTACCCTGTATTGAAGATCCATTTTCTGTGAAACATATTTTAACTGGCTTACTGCTTATGGCCATGCAGGTGCTGCCATCAAAACCTTGAATGTAAGATTTTTTTAACTGATTTACAGATAACTGTTTATTAGTGACTGAGACTGCTGCCCCTCTATCAAGCAGGACATCTTTTCATAATGTCCCCTCCACCCATATGTCCACTAACGGTTGTCTGTCGTTTTCACGTTTAAAATTTGTGAGAAAGGTTACTTGGGTGGGGGGGCACACCCCTAATCAGAATCATATTTATTCTGATTTTCTTTCCTGGGTATGTATCTGATTACACAGACTGCATGTTCTGTTTCCTGTTGACTGTTAGTGTCTTACCTGTCTAATGTGTACTTTGTACTTTTAATTTCACGTTTTAATTCCTGACTTGCACCGTGTGTTGGATTATATGGTGGTTTTTCTGTGTATTCCATAGGGTATACTTTATTGTTTTTTTGTATCCCTCTGTGTTTGTTCGTGTGACTGATTCTCCCTTAATGTATTTTCTTTATTTTGATTTCTTTCCCTATTTTTGGGTTTTGAACAAGCACTATTATATGCATAGATACTCTTTTGTATTTGACTTTCCTTTCATGTTTTATTATATGGACAATCCTGTTTAATGTGGCCTATTTTCTTACTACCTGTTTTTCCTGAACTTCGTTGCGCATCTGTCTGTAACCCTGGTGGAGCAAAGCTGCTCGTGTTCCCCCTGTGTTTGTTCTTTCATCAGACCATGTACATTCCCTTCCTTTCCCCATGTAGTCTACAAGCTGTTTTTGTACATTTCTTATGTGCATCTGCAATACTGCATACTTTTTTAAAACTGTCTAGCACTCTGGCTTTGTCTTCCTCTTTAGATGTGTCCTACCTGCGGCCCGCGGGCCGCATGCGGCCCTCAGAGCTCTTCCATGCAGCCCTCAACCTCTAACTGCAACATCGATGTACACATGCCCAAAAACACTTTTTTTGTTTTGTGTTTTTCGCTCCCTTGACCTGTAACGCTAATGTCGGTGTGCGCATGTGCCAAAGCACCCTTCTAGTTTTGTTTTTGAGCCAAAAAAGGGTCAGTGTGTTTACGCCATTATTTTGCGCTGAACAATCTGTGTGTGTGTGTGTGTGTGTGTGTGTGTGTGTGTGTGTGTGTGTGTGTGTGTGTGTGTGTGTGTGTTCTCGCTGAAGAGGGACTCATGTATGGATTTGCCGCTGAAAGGGACAGCAATTACCTGTGTTAATAGGTAAGTACGGAGTGAGTGAGTGCATGCATGAAAGCAGAATTGTGTGCATGAAAGTAGAAGATGAGTGTGTGTGTATATGTGTGTATATGTGTGTATATGTGTGCATGACAGAGAGAGGTGCATGCACAAAGAGTCTACCTACTGAACACAAACAAGTTAGCTCACAAATATATCATACATTAAGAGTACACTTTCATTAAATTGTGGCTTTCCTGACAGGGAGAGTGTTGTATTGAACATGAACTCATACCTCTTAACTGTATGGATTTTCAAAGAATGTCTGAATTTTTGCGTTATCTTCCAATTTGTGTCTTTTGCTTAGGAAATAAAAGTAGTCATCCAAGGTAATGCAGTTCCAGGGAGTAAGAATGAGATAGCAGCCTAGGGTTAATGGGTCAGTAGTGGACTGACTATGTAGGACTGTAGCATATAAAGTTGTATTGTTTTTTCAGACAAACAAAAAAGCACCTAGTACTGTTTTTTCATTGGTGGGTTCTAAGCAGTGATAGATTGGACAACAGTAAGCATAGCTTTGGCGGATCATCAATACTGGCAAATCAAGTGGGCACAATGTCATTTTTTTTAATGTTGGGGATTTTAGTGTGTATGTGTGTGCTTATTTGTTGGGAGTGCTGCAACATTAGATGATTATTAAAGACAGAGACTTACGGACTGTGGAGAATATGTTTCTTTGTTTCAAAACCTAATACTTGGGTATGCAGCTTCTTGCCATTTACAGTGGATGGATATTTACATTTAATGGACAATGTATTAGCATGAGCTTGTGGGGTTCTGAAGGATGCCAAGTCTACAACAGCCAATGTCTTGTAAAGTGACCTGGAAATGGATATTGGGATGTTACTGAAAAAATATAGTAAGTGGGCTTAGAAATATAGTTTAATTAAACAAAGCGTACTTTCAATTTACAGGCCATAATTTAATTTATTTCAGGTAGTCCAGATACTGGTAGATTGTATACCATTAGACTTAATTAGGGAGAGCTGTCATTCTGGGGAAACAAGCAGACCTAGTTTCAGTGAAAGCTCTGTGGTTGCTTGCAGGTTCCTAGGTTAGTACTAAGCTAACTGCCCTTGCGAGCCATTTTAAGCTTAGCCAATTATCCCTTCAGAGACTCAAACCCTGCACCTTTTGTTTGTAAGGTAAACACCTTAACCATTAGGCCACCCTCCCTAGGAAGTTGCAGGATGTTGATGCAATGTGTTTTATTTATTATTTTTAATGCATTTGTCATTTCAAAGCATGGTTTTCTTTGATGCAAAAGAAGGCATGACTGAATGAGCCATACAATGTTTGACAATGATGGGATAGAAAGATTATAAGTGATGTATAATGTTTGCAACTACAGTTGTTTCAATGGTGTCTGTGATGCATAACTATTTTTGGGCCTGTGTCCCACTTTTATTTTTCGCTTTGTCCACATTTCTTGCTCTAAGGTTGAGAAGTATGGTTCCATACTAAATCAGAAGTTGTATTTACCTTGGAAGACTTTTAGGCATAATTATGAAAAACAGAGCCTTTTTAATATCTCTGCTTATTTCCAATATATACTGCCATGTAACCTTGCAAATAACCTTCTTATTAAGCTAACCAATGAATACATGTCTATTACTTTATTTCTAAGACTTAAAACACAATCTTTCTGTGCATACTGAAATCATGTCACTCACTATTTTATGTTTTTACCCTTCTTGAATTCATTAAAACCCGGGGGCCCCGTCCCCCCTGTTTTCTTTAAAAGGGCAGTTTCTACTCTGAATTCAAATTGCTGGGATGTTTTTTTGGTTTTCTGAACCTTAATAAAAAATTTTCTTTTTAAATTTTTCAAAAATCTGTGCTTTTGAAATACTGGGAAAATTCCCACCTTTTAAAATAAATGAACCTTGTAATTTCAAAATTTTAATTTTCTAATTTGGGTTTAAAAAACTTTTATTGCCGTGCTTTTTTTGTTATTTATATGTTCCCTTTTTGGGGTTTTTTATATGTAGTATTTTTCCTTTTTTATTTTGTTTTGCTGCACAACCTTGTTTGAATTTTTTTGTTTATTTTGGGGTTTTTGTCCTGGGTTTTTTGTTTAAAGAAAATTTATAAAATTGGCTGGCATTTCCACAAGGGGTTTAAAAAATATAGTTTAGGAAAAATGTGGTTGCTTAAGGTTCCTGGTTTTCTGGGAAGGGTGGGGGATTTAAACCAGAATTATTTTGGGACTCAACGACCTTTTTGGGTTTTTAAGGCATAATTCCACCTTGGAAAATTCAGGTCATTGTTTTTTTTTAACAAGTTTTCAAAGCATTTTTTTGATTCAGGGAATTTGACGTGAGCCTAGGTTTGCAATATGGGTTTTTAAAAATTTAAAATGATATAATGGTTTTAAGGTTTCAATATTTTTCCCTTTTTTGGGGCCCAATTTTTTTGGGAATTTTGGTCTAAGGTTAAGGAAGGTTTTACCCATAGTTGATTATGGAAGCTTTTAGGCTTTTGAAAACCGAGGTTTTTATCTCTGCTATTTAATATCTCCTTCCTCCAAAAAATTTTTAAAAGCCTTTTGGGAATTAAAAGGTATGTTTCTCTTGGACCTAACCCTGGTGTTAATTTACGATTTCTTTCCAGTGGGGTTTAATAAACACTTAGTTTGGTTTTTGGGTTGAATAAATTAAAATTTTAAAAATTTTTTCCCTTTAAAAAATATAAAATTTTTTCTTTTGAGCCTTTTAAAAAGTTGGGAAGGTTTCAATGAAGTCCCAAAGCTCAGTAAAGTCAGCGTGAGAACTTGAAAAATTAAAAGTCGAATGTCAAAGGCTTTTAGGATTATTTTAATATTTTAACAATTTTGAAATCGACTGACCGTTCCCTTTTGGGTAGGGAGGAAAAACTCCAATAACAAAACCCCCAAAATAGTAGAGACCTTTATGTTTTTCATAATTGGCAGAGTTTCTCTCATACAGTAATCAGAGGTACGAATAAAATTAATTTTACGTTAAATTAACCAGGCTATTTGATTTAAGAGGAAGCTCAAAAAATCTTTTTTGTTAAAAATGGGGAGACAGTTGTTTAAAAATGTACCCTTAAGTTTAGGTTTTTTTGTTTACTTTTGCCAAGGTTTTGATTCATTGATGGTCCTTTTTGGGGGTTTTTGGTTACGGTGTTCTCTTTGTTTTTTAGGTTTGCTTCAGCAAATTTTTATTTGAGGTCTGTGATTATGGTTGTTTTTAAAAAATTTTTTTGTGTGTGTAGGGGTTTGTGAGATTTAATTGTATATGTTTTTTTCCCAAAAAGGATTCTTAGTTAAACATGCCTCTCTTTGGGGAATAGGTTGGCATTTAATTTTGGAAAAGTTTGGGAAAAAAGAGGGTTTTTCATTTTTTTGGTTTAACTTGCTATTCCCAAGGGTTCAATGGAAACCCCCAAAAGGTTTTCTGAACTCATTGCTTGATAATTGGGAATTTTTAAAAATTGAAGGTTTTGGCAAGAACGTCCTAAAAAGGGGGTTTTGGAGTGAAGGGTTTTTTTTTGGTGACTTTTAATTCCCTTTTTGGGGTGGAGTCCCTTTAAGCAGATTTTTTACCGGAAACAAGCCAAGATAAATTTATAAACCATAAAAAAAAAAAACTTTTAATCTTTAAAAACAAATAATAGCCTTAAAATTTTGAAAAAATTTAAAATCTTTTTCATGTTTTGTGAGCACATGCCAAAGATTAACTCAATAATGGTTTTTTTAAAGGAAAATACAAGTTAAAACCTCTTACTTAAAAAAATTAAGAATCCTTTTAAAATTTTACAAGGAAACCTTTTGGTCAAATCGTTTCTACTTGTCAATACCATAAACTTTACACCCTTTTTTAAAAAAATTTTTACACCTTCCCAAAGGGGGTGATCATTTTTGGTTTCTTGGGATTTTTGGACCCGATTTTTATTTAGAGCCTCTGAGTATGTTTTTGTGTGTTTATGTGTTTGGTTTGCTGTCCTGGTAGGTCTATGTGAGATTGGAATTGTAGTGAGTGTGGTTTCCTTCTCCTCCTGACAGGTTTCGCCAGTACTGAGTTGAGAGAGCTTAGCCTCCAGTTTGGCTATATGGTTGCATCTCTCACATGTGTTGGAATTTGTTGGGAGGAGGAGAGGGTTGTCTGTGTACATGAGGCAGTTGTAACATTGCCTCAAGATTCCCAGATTCACCAGCTGGACCGGAGAGGAGATTGACAACTGATCTTTGGGCATGCTAGAATAGTATTGGGAATTCCTTTATAATTGAAAAAAAAAGGGCCAATGGGGAACAAGGTACTCAAGGGGAGTTTGTGAGAGTGTAATGCTTTTAATTTTTTAGTGCTGACTTATATAATTGCTTTAGTGAGCAAGTGCCAGGTAACTTAAATGCAATGTGTTACAGGTAACAACAGCCTTCAACAAGTACAAATTTAATGAAAACACATTCCTATATATATATATATATATATATATATATATACATTAAATAATCATTCAATTAAATACAATCAAAGACACAATAAAAACTGATTAGAATGAAATTTAAAGTAAACTTCTCCAATTAACTTCTCTGTTTAAGCCCATCGATGACAATGTATTAAACTTCAGTATAAATACAGTTTCTTTATAGAGCAAAATACTTTTAAGTAATCTTTCATTCCCATTCTTAATAAACACTCGTTCAAGAATAACTTGTAAATTAAAAACCAGGAACCTTGACTGGATCACGAACTCCTTTAATACACTCAAAAGACGAACTCCTTTAAACATTTAACAGACATTTAACAGACATAAATGTCAACTAAGCACTTTCACCCAGTGTGCATCATGGGTTTCTTCAGAGTAATGTTTTTAGTGTAGCAGCTACTTTTTATATCATTACTTATACATCAATTACCCAATCAAACTCTATACTATATTGATGTTGTTTGTAAATGGTAACTGTAGTAAGCTTACTTTTAAAAAATCATCTTTTTTCTCTTCATTCTTTCCATTAGATATACCATACTTAATAATCGGCCTAAAAATAGTGTTTCTCTTGGAATATATTTCCTTTTTAATTTGATCCAACAATATATTTGGATAACCCCTATCTCTCAATAATTGCATCAGAAATTCTATTTGTAAACCAAATTCCCTATCTTCACTTATGATCCTAGATAGCCTTACCATCTGTCCTTTAACCAGATTTCGTTTTTTGAAAATACGGATGACAGCTGTCGAAGTGAAGATAGGAATTTGAAAAGGTTTTTTTCCTATGTATAGTTAATTCAATTCCCTCTACCGTTTTGTACAATTTTATGTCTAGATATTCACATTATTTTTCATTAAAGCTACTTGTAAATTTCAAGAAAGATGTAGTACTTTCTAGGTAATCCATAAATTCCTTCATTTCTTCTTTTGTTCCCTTCCAGAATATTAATATATCATCCAAAAATCTCAAATAAATACTAATTTTAGGCCAAAAAGTACTTTTAAAAACATACCTCCTTTCCCACATGGCTTGTACAAGGTTGGCAAAAACAGGGGCACATCTTGCCCCCATTGCTACACCAGAACTTTGTTTGTAATGTTCTCCACAAAATTGAAAAAAATTATTTTCAAGTACACAATAACGAAGTAGTAAAAGTTTTTGCACTAAATTCTGAAATAGCTCTACCATACAAACAAATGCACAATGATTTATCAAAACCTATTGGTAAATATAGCAGTGAGGCTAGCACCAAGAATAATACTGTTTTTTTAGATGATTTTATGGACACAGAAGAGCATCATGAACTACATTATGAAATTGTTACTGAGGGAGTTTTTTTCTGTGTACAATTATAGTGAAAGAATTTTTGATTCCAATTTTTTATCTTTATTTAGAAAAGGTTTTAAGTTTATTCCAACTTTTAATTTAGACATAGGGAAGGTCTTACTAAATATAAAAATGTATGCTAGACAGTTAAATTTAAAGATGTTTTTTAAGAAATCTACAGATATTAGTTCTAACTTAAAAAGTAATAATCTGATGTTAAAGAGGTCGAGTATATTTATTCCGCCTAACCACCCCATTATTCATCTTTTTGAAACTTTTTGTGAAATACACTTAAGGAAAATTTATAAGAATATGCAAAGTACTAGGGACAAACTGACAGAGGCGGAAAGGTTTTGTCTGAGGGAATTGAGTACTTCAAATTCACAAAGAATTATGAAACCAGACATAGGGGGAGGGGTAGTGATTATGAGTACAACAGATTATCAGCACAAGATGGCAGAAATGCTTAATGATGAGACGACATACACAAGGGTCTCTAAATATGATATGACAAAAGCATACACAAAAATAGACTGGCAATTGTTTGAACTATTTACTGAAGGTATAATAACTAAACAAGAGCATGACTATTTAACAATGGAATATCCTATTACACCATCTATATTTGGAATACCGAAGGTACACAAAAGTATCTCAAATCCTCCCTTCAGACCAATAGTTTCAGCCAAACAATCAAAAACAGAAGCTTTGGCACATTATATTGATGTTCAATGTGGTGAGGTAATCAAAAACATTAAACATATATTAAAAGATTCATGGCATTGTTTGGATACACTTAAAGATGTGGATAAAGAACAACTCATAAATACTAACATGGTCACGATAGATATTATTAATTTATTTTCAGTGATACCACTTGAAGAAGGATTGGAATATTTTGAGGCAAGTTTGGAAGCTTACAGTAATTTTCATACTGTTAAGCGTAGATTATTAGTTGATTTAATGGAGATGGTACTTGAAAATATTTTTTTTCAATTTTGTGGAGAACATTACAAACAAAGTTCTGGTGTAGCAATGGGGGCAAGATGTGCCCCTGTTTTCGCCAACCTTGTACTAGCCATGTGGGAAAGGAGGTATGTTTTTAAAAGTACTTATTGGCCTAAAATTAGTATTTATTTGAGATTTTTGGATGATATATTAATATTCTGGAAGGGAACAAAAGAAGAAATGAAGGAATTTATGGATTACCTAGAAAGTACTACATCTTTCTTGAAATTTACAAGTAGCTTTAATGAAAAAGAATGTGAATATCTAGACATAAAATTGTACAAAACGGTAGAGGGAATTGAATCAACTATACATAGGAAAAAAACCTTTTCAAATTCCTATCTTCACTTTGACAGCTGTCATCCGTATTTTCAAAAATGAAATCTGGTTAAAGGACAGATGGTAAGGCTATCTAGGATCATAAGTGAAGATAGGGAATTTGGTTTACAAATGGAATTTCTGATGCAATTATTGAGAGATAGGGGTTATCCAAATATATTGTTGGATCAAATTAAAAAGGAAATATATTCTAAGAGAAACACTATTTTTAGGCCGATTATTAAGTATGGTATATCTAATGGAAAGAATGAAGAGAAAAAAGATGATTTTTTAAAAGTAAGTTTACTACAGTTACCATTTACAAACAACATCAATATAGTGGTTGATAGTGTTAATGAAGTATGGAAAACAGTATTTAACAACCAATTAGAAGTAACACAATACATAGGTAATGCTCCAACTATTGTGTACACCAGAGGAAAAAATTTAAAAGAATATTTTGAAAGTGAAACTAACCATACACATTCACAAATGAAGAAATGTGGTTTCTGTCAAGGATGTAGGTTCATAAACGATGGACCTTATGTTAGTATTAAACATCACAATTGTACTATTAGATGCCCTGCTCATGTTAACTGCAATACAAAATTAGTTGTCTATTTAGCAACATGTTTGTCATGTCCAGCCTTTTACATAGGTAAGACTATAAGAAAGTTAAAAGACAGAATTGCAGAACATGACAGGGATATTACTAATAAGAAAAGCACAAGTTCATTATATATGCATAGTACAAAATGTACAAATTTTAAAAGATTCTTGTTTTTTGTGATTGATAGGATACCACAGGGTAGTAGTAACGAAGGTGATGTTAATGCATTATTAGAATTGAAAGAATGTTTATGGCAGTTAAGATTAGATGCATGTAACGAGCCAGGGATTAATGAGCATATATCTATTGCTTCTTATTTAAAGTTAAAATCATATAATATTTAAAGTAAGTTATATTTATTCATATATTTTTATTATTATAAACAACAGAATTTTTAATGATTAAATTATTTATATATTTTATATATATAAATATAATAGCATTTTTTAAAATTTTAACACTGACATATTTATAGCTATACATTTTTTTAAAGTTATGCAATATTGATTAGTCATTTTATCTGTCTTATTTATTTATATATTGAAACTAATTAATGAAGTCTATCTGTATTGAGTTTGATTGGGTAATTGATGTATAAGTAATGATATAAAAATGCTGCACTAAAAACATTACTCTGAAGAAACCCATGATGCACACTGGGTGAAAGCGCTTAGTTGACATTTATGTCTGTTAAATGTCTGTTAAATGTTTAAAGGAGTTCGTCTTTTGAGTGTATTAAAGGAGTTTGTGATCCAGTCAAGGTTCCTGGTTTTTAATTTACAAGTTTTCCTTGCCTTGTGGTTCAAACTTGTTCAAGAATAGTTGCTTGCAATAAATTAACATTTCCATTATGTTTTTCTATAAAGTGCAATGCTAAAGGACTTTCTAAGGTTCCCCTTTTAATGTCTCGGATATGTTCCTGCAACCTAATTCTAAATTTTCTTTTCGTTTCCCCAATATAGAAAAAGTCGCAAGGACACTTAAGACAATAAATCACACCCACTGTATGGCACGTAAAACAATTATGTGGTCTAAATATTCTTCCATTAATCCTAGGAAAATTACATCTAATAAAAGAACACACATTACAATTATAACATGGTATAGTACCACAAGTTGATAGAGAAAGGGCAGGTCTCATCGCTGGAGAGACATAGTACGCTTTAACTAATTTATCCCCCAGGTTCTGTCCTCTCTTATTAGCTATATAGGGAACATCAGAAATAAATTTATATAAAAATTCATCTTGTAACAAAAATTTCCAATAATATTTAATAAGGTCCCATATCTCAACACTTAATAAATTAAAAGTTGTCACAAAAAAGATTTTTTGTTTATTAGCCCTCTTTGCTACTTTAGCCTTTAAAGTAATGTTGTTAGCTTCTGTAATTTTGTTTCCACTATTCATTTCTTTATTCAAATTTAACTGTATTAATTTATCAACTGATTCGCAGATTAAATTTTGACTTTAACCCCTCCGCAAGAACATGTGTGATAATTGATTAATTTGTTTCTCTAAATCTGAATTATCATTGCAAAGCCTAGATAACCTGATAATTTCCCCATAAGGCAAAGATTTCAATGTATGGGACGGATGGCAACTAGTCTCAAATAAATACTGGTTGCCATCTACAAATTTTCAATGAATTGTAGTAGTAATATGACCATCTTTCCCTCCTGATAAATGAATATCCAAAAAATTAACTTCAGTTCCACACTGTAAACCATCAAATTTTATATTATATATGTTGTCATTTATTTTCGAATAAAAAGTTGATACTTCATTTTGTCCCACTTTACATAAAAAAATCAAATCATCAATATATCGAAAATAAAACAAAACATATTGTTGTACAAATGCATTAGTATAAATATAATCCAGCTCACATTTGGCCATAAAAAGGTTAGCATACATGGGGGCAAATGGTGCCCCCATAGCCGTACCTTTTAATTGATTGTAAACCCCCTCATTGAAACTAAAAAAATTATTCAATAAGCAAAAATAAGTTAAATCAATAATGTAGTGTGAAGTGGGACTATCTCCAAGGAAGTAATGCAAAGCTTGCACTCCATCACTATGTCTAATATTCGTATATAAACTAACCACATCCATGGTAACCCAAAACATATTCTCTGTCCAAGATATATGAGATATTTTCTCAATGAAATCAAAGGAATCTTTAATATAGGACTCAGTCCTTTCTACATAAGGTAACAAATAACCATGTATCACAATACCTACGTTCTGTAAAAAATAATTAACAGCAGAAACAATAGGGCGTCCAGGAGGATTTATAAAAGTTTTGTGTAGTTTAGGAAGGCAATAAAAAGTAGCTGACTTACAATTTTCCAAATTAAATTTAGTATCAAGATCTTTTTGAGAAAAATTACCCAAAAATACACCCTTTTCAATTAATAATGTAAAATATTTCATGGCATTCAAATATCTAGCAAATTTCACATACTTCATAAGCTGAAACATCATTTAAATGTTGCATACACATATTATAGTATTGAGTGTAATGAAGCAATACAATTTTATTACCTTTATCAGAAGGCTTAAAGGTTTTAAAAACTTTCCCTATTTTTTATCATGAACCTCCCTCTTTTTCTGGTGATTTTTTTTTACCATGTCCTCTGGTAATGTGTGAGTAATTCTCATTATTGAAACTGCATACTCTGTGTAACAGTATTTCTCTTCTTTCATCTCTTCCTTAAAAGAAGTATTATGTGTTAACTCCCATGCTATTTTTATTTTATACTCAAGCTTTTTCACATATGCCGCAGTGGTACGGTGGTAGCGTTGTTACCTCACAGCAAGAGGTTCTCCCGTTTGATTCTTGGCTTGGCTTGGGAGTGCCTTCTGTGTGGAGTCAGCAAGTCCTCCCCGTGGTTGGGTAGCGTTCGAAAGACATGTGTGCGTAAATGGGCGTGCCTTCACTGAAGGTTAGGCGTCAAGTTGGCACCTCGGCCACTGCCAATCATTAGCAGACCGGAGTTCCGCTGTGGTGACCCCTTACCAGGAAAAAGCCGAAAGACAAACAAAAAAAAAAAAAAAACAAACTCAAGCTTTTTCACATGACCAGAGTTGTTGTAAAGTAGCAACCCTGACTGTCCCTTTCTTTTTGAAAAATGTTTTTTTTATGGCTGATTGTTTTACAACTCAATTTTTATAAGATTCTCTAAACATAAAACTTGTATGTGTAACCTCTATAGGGACTACATGTAATGACATTTTCCCTCTGTAAGCAATGTGGCTAAAAACCCAACAATTTGACTTGTTACGTGCCTTTGCAAACAAATTTTGCATGTCCAAAAATATATTGAAATCAGGTATCCGATCATGATGTCCCTGTTCTCATGATCTATTATATCTGAGTATCTCTCCCCATTTTTTCTTTGCAACTGTTTTATTTGTATTTGCTTTTATATGTACATTTTTATTGCCTTGTCCTGTCCATAGGTTGCTATTATAGAAACAAATTTACACTTTTTTAAGACTGTTAACAAACTATTACTGTACTGATGCTGTTTGATTGTTATTAACTTACACTGATTTTTATGAACCAACATGGTGTGCTGCTTTTGCTTGGATTTTTATTAGTTGAAAAATGCTATTTGTCTAAGTTTTTATTAAGGTTTTAATGACTGTACTTTACTACCTGTATGTCTTCCTGTGTATTATTGCCAGGATGGCAGTTACACCAGCCTGACTATCGATGTTCTTATTGTACTATTTTGTTTATAAGACTGTTTGCTATTATATTTTATGTAAGACATTGTTTTGAAAATATGACATTACAGTCACTGCTTTTTTACCAAGACTGATCCTGTTTGCTGTATGCATAAGCTGCCTTTGGAGACATACTGTACTTTTAATGTGTGGGGGGGTGACCCTCTCTTGTTACCATAGAACTTTTTGTCATTTAGGATTTGTCATAGGTACTGCCTTAAATGTTACTCCATTTCCAGACGTAGATGTGGACTTACATAACCAACATTTAATGGCATTGTTTAGTTTTGCATATACCATTTGCATTACTGTAAATGTATTTACTGTATCTGTATTAACTTTAACGTTATACTGTATCTGTATTAACTTTACTCTATGTCTGTATATCTGTAGGTTATTTCTGTGCTTATTTTGAATCCGTCCTGGCTTATTAAACCAGTAAAGTATTTTTCTGTCTTTTCCTGTCTCCTTTGTTTAATTTATTGCTTTAATGCCTATTGCCTGCCATGATCTGGGTTATAGGGAGGATTATCCCCGTATTCTACTGGTCATAATTTACCATTTTTATTATACTGTTAGTGCTTGTAATTAACCTTTCCAGTAAGGCAAGTGGTTTGTCCTTCCTTTTGTTTATTTCGTACCTCCTTTTCCTGTGTACCCTGATGTTTGCAGGTTATTTGCATATATGCTCTTTTCTTTTTATGATTTACCTGTTCCCATTGTTCTATACACCTCTTTATATCCTCTCCTGCCTCTTTGGGGATTGGATATTGCTTCTGAAAAGGAGGAATGTAATCCGAAGGATTACCTACACTCACTGGTACTGCTACCTTGCACAATATGTCTTTCATGTAGCCTACAAGGGCTGAAATTGTGATTTGATTTGTTCCCATTTATTCTGCAATTGTGAATGTCTCTTGGTAATGTCTTTTTTATAGTTACTTATGTCAATTACAAAGCAAGGAAATTGCTGAGCTGTATCCCAACTGTCTTCCATTGTGGTTGACTATAAAACCTTGCTATTGAAATCAATTACTATTCCCAGTATGCCAAGAATATCAACCCCAAGGATTGTTGTTCTGCAATTGAAATTCATAAAAAAATGTACCCTGTATTGAAGATCCATTTTCCGTGAAACATTTTTTAACAGGCTTACTGCTTATGGCCCAGCAAGTGCTGCCATCAAAGCCTTGAATGTAAGATTTTTTTAAATGATTTACAGATAACTGTTTATTAGTGACTGAGACTGCTGCCCCTCTATCAAGCAGGACATCTTTTCATAATGTCCCCTCCACCCATATGTCCACTAATGGTTGTCTGTCGTTTTCACGTTTAAAATTTGTGTGAAAGGTTACTTGGGTGGGGGGGCATCAGAATCATATTTATTCTGATTTTCTTTCCTGGGTATGTATCTGATTACACAGACTGCATGTTTTGTTTCCTGTTGACTGTTAGTGTCTTCCCTGTCTAATGTGTACTTTGTACTTTTAATTTCACGTTTTAATTCCTGACTTGCACCGTGTGTTGGATTATATGGTGGTTTTTCTGTGTATTCCATAGGGTATACTTTATTGTTTTTTGTATCCCTCTGTGTTTGTTCGTGTGACTGATTCTCCCTTAATGTATTTTCTTTATGTTGATTTCTTTCCCTATTTTTGGGTTTTGAACAAGCACTATTATATGCATAGATACTCTTTTGTATTTGACTTTCCTTTCATGTTTTATAATATAATATCCTGTTTAATGTGGCCTATTTTCTTACAAGTAAAACATATTACGTGTTTTTCTGAACTTCGTTGCGCATCTGTCTGTAACCCTGGTGGAGCAAAGCTGCTCGTGTTCCCCCTGTGTTTGTTCTTCATCAGACCATGTATTACATTCCCTTCCTTTCCCCATGTAGTCTACAAGCTGTTTTGTACATTTCTTATGTGCATCTGCAATACTGCGTACTTTTTTAAAACTGTCTAGCACTCTGGCTTTGTCTTCCTCTAGGTGGAGTTTGAGATATGTAATCTCTGAGTCTGTATCTATCTGTCTGGCAGAAACTGATTTTAAAGCTGCATCTGCATTTTGTGGAATGTCATTAACTGTTTGATGGAATTGCTTCAACATACCATCTTGCCTGACCAAAACATTATTTTGTTTTTTCTTGTCATGCTATTTAGACTGTCTGTCTGATCATTTTCAGATAGTTTAAATGGTGGAAACTGGCATTACCTTGGCTGTGTGTTTAAAACAGTTATGTGAGTCTAGACACTCACCAGTTTCAGCTGCTTGCTTTGCTTTGACATATGCCAAAGCATTTACTGTAGCCTCTTCTGTATCACATTTTTTATGTGCTTTGATTTTGACAATACTACTCTTTCCTTGTAAATCATTTTTGAAATCAATGCCTATAACTCCCGTAGTACTGGAGCATGTTTTAAAGGTTTGCCAACATTGTCGATGAATCCCCTTCTGACCCAAACTGGTATGTGTAAATGGAAAAAAAAAACATTTAAATAAAGCATCATTTTAAATAGACCACACAGTGTATGTCAACCATTGTTTAAATGCTAACATATTGAAACAAAATTATTTTGTTGTCTTGCCACTAAGGCAGAGGCTGCAATAAACAAGACTATTGATATATATATCAGCAGAAGAAAATAACTTGTTATTTCTGCTGAACCCTGCACAATGTCAATTGGTGTATTTTGTATCCATTGTAAACCTTGCTAGGTTTTTTGTAACTGTCTTGTCAGATTACTCTATGTAGTTTGTGCCCTTAGTAAATGTTGTTGAGCTATGATTGTTATGTTAAACCAGAAATGTCATTATGTGAAGTCTGAATGCTATGCTGAGTCTGTTCCTCTAAATGGCATTATTGTCCCTTATTACTGTCCCTAGGGAAATTTTGAAAAGCTGTGAAAACCTTTTCTTTAAAAGGTTAATATTAATAGCACACTCTACTGTGTTAGAACTTTGTTCTTTCTGTGCATTTGCAATATTTACTATAAATCACATTTTTATGTAGTGTATTACATTACTGACAATAACTGCATACACTTGTACTGTATGAGATTTAGGTGACTGCAGAAGGTACATTTAACTGTTGTACATGTGAAGAACTAACAACGCTAGAATCAAACAGACTGTTTATCAGAATAGGATATATCTTATGGTATGGCTTACATACTAGACTCCTGTGACAAGATAGACATAAGTTTGGAAAGTTACTTCCACATAAAAAAGTCTTTATGAATGGCTGTACATTTTGTGTATGGATTATAGGCATCTATGCATTTACAAACACAACTGTTATTTAAATTTTGAACATTAAACATTTCAGATTTACATTTCATGTCTGACACAGAAGGTTTAAACCATGTACATTTATATCTACAATATGTGGGCATTGTAAAGTTAACTGTCTGTACTGGCATCCATGTTATAACTGTGAAGAATTTACCATATTTTGCGTAGATGACTGTGACGCCCGCACCCTGGCCCAGCAATCAAGGAGCCTCAGTCCTCACCACTAACACCAGAGAGGGCATCTCATATAAGAGGAAAGGATAACAAATACACACAGTAAAGTACAATTTTCCTTAGGTGCACACAGAGATCACAGTCAGCCTGGGGCTGGTTAATCCATTGCTCCCCAGGTCCCCAATAATTCTCCCCAATGACACAGCTATAGGGTCCAGATTTCAGCCTAGCTGGCAAGCTAACCACAGTACCCTCTCTGTTCAACCAGTGCTTTGTGTCACTGCCCAAATAGCTGACACACACACACTTTGAGATAAGTATTTATACAACTTCACAGACACTCCTAGGAAAGGCTGACACAGATTCTACAGCTGTGCCCATTTACCCAGACTATACGGTAGTAATCACTGCCACCACCAGCTAATAATTATCAGCTACCCAAAGGCCCTTAAAAGGGTGTCCAATTATTACTGTGCAATAGTATTATCCAATTGGTAGTAAAGCCCAGGGCTAAAGCTATAGGAGTGGCTTAGACAGTAAACTCTATAAATATGCAATGTACTCTAGAGATTAACTTATCTCTACATAAACCAGCCACAGTTGAGAAGCATTTAAAAATACTTAATAATAAATACTAAAAACACAAGACAATAATACTACACCACAGTGCTATTCAATAGTTCAGAGATCATAGAAACTTAAAATAAATCAGTAGTACAGTTCTGACATAACAGGAAAAACACTTACCCCAGGATTTACTAATCTTCCGTGCAGGACTGGTCTAGGCCTGCATGGAAGTGGCCGCTTAGGAGCAGGACGGCAGAGTACCATGCATAGTAATGAAGGTGCGCTGCCCGCGCCCCCAGGCTTACACAGAGCGTTTACGAGTGCAGGGTGCGTGTCTGAGAGCAGAGCTCTCAGAATAAATACGCCCCTGCAATGTTGAAGACCAGAAAGTGGAAATAAATGAGCGATACTGTTCATAGGTGTCCACATATCCCCACCAACAGTCTCCCATGTGTACAATAGCAATAGGACATAAAAATCAAAAGAGGAAACCCCCGTATCTGTGTCTAAAGCACTGAGTACAGCTAACCGTAGGTGCGTGGGTGTGCCCATTGCTTAGCCATGGTGAAAGCAGCCTAAAAGGCTGAAGAGAATAACAAGGACGATATATGCATGTCAGCAATAGTGCAATGGGCAGAGCGTTCACCTAATGAACAGGCATTCCCAGTTCGAGTCCCAGTGCAGCACAGTCTATTTTACATGGCAAAGCATGGTATAAGCAATATTTGTAATGCAAAACCCACTAAATAACATACATTTTTATGAACAGGAGTACTGCAGGAAATGCACATGTGAAGAGTCAGCATCATAATGAATAAGGCAGCTGTAAGCAGGTGTAAGCACAGATAAGCAGTAGTAAGTACATGTAAGCACTAGTAAGCGTGTGCAAGTGCATTTGCATGGGATCAAGCACTGCTGACACAGATTAAGCAAAGGAGAAGCAAACTGGGTGTAAGACAGTGTGACCGGATGTTAGCAGTGCTTACCTCTGCGCAAACCTGCTTACAACCACTTTAAAGTGCCTTAAGCACACCATA
Source organism: Protopterus annectens (assembly GCF_019279795.1). NCBI lineage: Eukaryota > Metazoa > Chordata > Ceratodontiformes > Protopteridae > Protopterus > Protopterus annectens. The sequence goes on from NC_056728.1 coordinate 327,675,347, forward strand.
TCCAACGGCTGGTGTCCTGCCCAGCAACAAAACAAACAGCTTCTGCAAGTACAGAACCCAGGACCATGCACAC
>NC_056728.1:327677919-327697919 GCF_019279795.1 Protopterus annectens
CCACCCAGGGGTGTTGAGTGTCCAAACCTACCCCCAAATGCAGTGTATATACACAGCTGTTGCTGTAGAAGAAATGGCCAGCTGTGGACCTTCCCATCAGACTTCCTGCACATCCCTGGATAATTCCCCTGCTATCTCTCCCCTTTGTGCCACATGAACAACACTTACCTATCAACCCCTGTTCCATTTCTATTAATGTTTAAAGTTACATGGAGGTGACACCCTCTTCCCCAACTATATTGGCAGAATCTGGAACCCCCTAACCACATGCATTACCTCAGCTGTCCCACAGGACACATGTAAATAACAAATGAAGGAATACCACAAGCACACTTGGATCAGCACAGGCTCACCACCTTGCAAAATCCCCCCTGCCCAACTTACACTCTATATCCCTACATCAACTAGTGAAACTGACACCTCTTGCCCTGCCTCGCATACAAATACCAACATCCGACAAACCTTCCCTATTGCTCCCCATCCAATTATTCCAACAGGCTACTATACAGTTACAATGTCGCCCCCTCTACCTACCTACACCTTCACTATTCTCCTCTACTGTACCACACAGGTATGGAATAACTAAACCTACCCCGAATACCTGCGTGTAACCTATCCAGAACTGTTAAACTGGAATCCAACTTCACCTTAAACTGACCTCTGTCAACAGTCATACCTGACATGTAAACCTGACCTAAGCATGTCTAATACTGACATGTTAACATAAACTAAGCATGAAGAATGTGGTACGTAGCTATGTTACGTCTGTTACTCTCTATGAATGTGAACACCTCAGTATTAATGGGAATTAGTAGCTGACGTCACTGTGGAGCTCTACTCCCCATGCCACCACTGAAAATGGACAAGCATCCAGTCAGATTGTCCCGGTCCACAAATGTAAACTAAATACATGAAGTAGCGCAGGGGTATGCAGGAGCAAGTGGGTGTAAGCCTGTTTGGGTGGTGGTAAGCAATTACCACACTGGTTAAAAAATTTAGATGTTAACTCAGTGGAAGACGCCGCAACCAGAGGTCAGCAATGCTGAGCCTCATGCAAACCAGTGCATACTCGCCTACAATTGCTATACAGTGCATTAGTCACTCTGTAGCCAACAGCTGTCATGGCCATTAACAAAATAATCTGCACTGCCAGGTTGCAACCCCCCGACCCTGCACACTATAGTCTATGTGAGTTCCACTAAACCATGGCACATACACATTCAGCTACTGTGATCACAAACATATCATCCAGCACAGTCATCCAACAGTATAGGAAATGTATGTAAGTGTGTAGATTAATACCAGCAAACATGTGTACATTGCTCAATCACAGTATTACGAGCAGTCTATGTGCATCAAACAACAGTGCCTCTCCAATCAGACTGTGAGAACAGTAGTCTTGCATAATACCAAAGAGAATAATGAAAAACGGTGCACACAATGTCACACCTGGGGCGTTGGTTCCGGGGACCCAGGAGATGAGGCTGACCAGGTGTGTGAGCAAACCGCTGCTTCTCAAAACCCTGGCAAGATGCTACCAGTGGGAGAAACCGTGTAGACCAGTTAAGTCTACTCCTAACACAACAACAGGTCCATCCCTGGCGGGACGAACCAAAAGTTGTGGGTCACATCGATGTCTCCAACAGTATCAGAGGAGGATCAAGGGAAGGCTCACACGTACATGGACTAAATGGATGAAGAGCCTGCAGACGCTTGGGTCGAGACAGTATACTGGAGGAGTACCGAGACATGCAGAGAGGGAAATGTGTGGAGGTGTGGTATGGAAGGGCTAGCAAATGGAGAATGGATGGATGCTGTGTACGTGGAGCTCGGGGGCCGGTGGAAGGGAACATGGGTATGACATTATGGTAGAAATATGCAAATGAAGCAGACCAGCAATAGTGTAGTGGGCAGAGCATCTGCCTAACAAGCACGCATTCCCGGTTCGAGTCCTACTGCAGCATTCTATTTTCTATGTGAAATCTGTATATGAGAATCATTTTGCTGTATAACCTACTAAATAATTAAATGTGAACAAGAGTACTGCATTAAATGCACATGTGAAGTGGCAGTGTCATAATGAATAAGGCACTAGTACGCAGGTGTAAGCAAAAATAAGCAGTAGTAAGCGTGTATAAGTGTGTTTGCGCGGGGTAAGCATTGCCTACACAGATTAAGCAAAGTAGAAGCTAACTGAGTGTAAGAAAACAGACCCGGAGGTTAGCACTGCTTAGCTCTGCACACACCCAAGTACAACTGCTCAAATGTCCCTTAATCACTCTGTATCCAACGGCCAATATTCTGCCCAGCAATAAAATATACAACCTCTGCAAGACCCAAACCCAGGACCCTGCACATCATACACAAAGTGCTTTACCAGTAAGCCATGGCAGATGTACATAACCCTCTTATTTTGACAAACATATCAACCAGCACAATCAGTCAACAGCACACGAAATGTAGTAATATCATGCCACACAACCTCTTAATGCAAGAATTCCGGACAAAGTGTGCCAAAATGTGGGTACAAATAGGGATATCTGTTAAATACTGCTCCAGTACACTTAAAACATTGCTAGTTACAGTTATATGTACTAGAACACATATTTTGAAGGAGATGAAAAGTCTGAAACACAAAGGTGTCGGCACGAGTGACTGACTTCAATCCTAAGATCATCCATGTCAACTGCCAAGAGAATGAGGTACAGGTCAAACATATAAGCCGAACATGCATGGACATATGGACAGATATAGATCTGTAAATGTAGACAGACAGACAGCTATAGGTGTGTGTGTATATATATATATATATATATATATATATATATATATATATATATATATGTATGACTCACAAATAATCATATAACAGCAATTGTACATACAGAGATAAATATGTGCATTGCATATATCCATATACATATATATATATATATATATATATATATATATATATATATATATATATAGCTGTGCCCCCCACACCCCCTAACTTTATATTCTCACTCCAGGGTCGCACTGCAGTGGGGCAGGGGCTAAATATAATTTTCGGCTAAATGTGCTTTCAGTCAAATGAGGTTTCAGTGACGTGGGCTGCCTAAAACCATTTTCGACCAAATGTAATTTGACTAAAAGCAGTAGACCCATATGTATATATATATATATATATATATATATATATATATATATATATATATATATATACATATACATATCTATATTTATATCAATGTCCATATTTATCTCTCTATACACGGGGGTTTCACATATCTAATTATATATATATATATATATATATATATATATATATATATATATATATATATATATATATATATATATATACACATATCTATACAGATAGACGTGTATAGCATTACCACATGGGAACAAAATCCTGAACCACTCAGTACAACATAACAGACCATAAGCACAGTCAATGGGGGTGGGGGCATAAATGAGGGATACCTGGTAGTTAGTGCTATGTAACCCCCTCCAGCCCTAATGGATATGCTGTGCATTCCAATATCCAGCACATGCAGTACTTTACTTCAGGACCCTCCACAACACAGCTACAATGCTCCAACAGTAATCCAATTCACCTGTACATGTCAGGGCAATATCTGTAACATATCATGCAGAAAAGTCATTCTACCGTAGGGAATGTGCAATGTGGAAGGGGTACACATTACAACGGTACAGATATGCACACACATCTATACAGTGACAATCATGTTCAGGTATACATACATATATATATATATATATATATATATATATATATATATATATATATATATAGAGAGAGAGAGAGATAACATACATGAGATACATAGATATATACACAGGCAAAAGATTGAAGAAGTAGTGTGGACGTACTGGGTGCAAAGTATATCCCTCAGCTACAAGCCCTGTAAACTGGTACTTGTGACATGTGTAGTGTGGCAACCATTCCCACAAAGAGAATACTTATATTACACATATACCCACTCAACATTCAAAGGACATGGCATGACACACAGGTATGCATACACAGACAACCTTTATTTGTGTACTATACAATAATGTATGCCATTACTTACAGCACATAGAATTTGAAATATTTAATCAGTGATGAATGCAAGGCCCACACAAAAGAGTAGATGCAGACAGTGCGGATATATAACATACTATGCTATCCAGGCCAAGCCCTTCAATTCAAACAACAGTAGACAAAGGATTTGCCTTCAAGATAAGTGACAATCAACAATAACAGATGTAGTCCAGCAGCCTCCAATTAAACCCTGTAGTCAAGCCCCAGGGGGAAAGTTATTACTTGTGGTAATGTCAATGTATCTGTCACATGTATGGACCCTGACCAACAAATGTTGTGGGAGTCCACGATATGACTGGGATGATAGCAGGAATGCTAGCAGTAAATAATGAAAGGCCATTACCTAACAACCCATAACCGTATCACAGCAGGACAAAGCCTGCCATATATGTGGAGGACAGAGGCAGGAACATAAGACCTTACTCTCAATATTGTTGTTACACACCCTAGAAATTGCTGGTGTTACAGGATTTGTTGCAACATACCCTTATGCAGGAATAAGACATCAGAAACACAAATGGATGTAGCCATGTACTGATAGCATGCAACAGACAGATTGCCGGGGATATATCTAGGACAAGACCTGTGTGGTGCACAGGCAAAAGCAAACAGACAATCCACTGGCCATCATGTGGATAGGCCCACAGTTGAGAGCTATGCAGACAGACTGCATTCCATCCTAAACTACTATGTACAAACAAACACTGCAAGACCAGCAATATACAATGCACATAACAACACTACTCATTCTGTCTGTAGGTCTGGAACCTCTTACAAATGTGTAGTTGGCCTGTGTCTGCAAGTCCTGCTGTAAGAGGCATTGCAACCTGCCATCTGTAACACTGCTGCCCACATACAGGAAGGATGTCCTCCATACTGGAAAGGTTAAGGGACAACACCCACATGAGTCAGCAATTTATAGTACTAGGTTGCCATAACAGCGGTTATCTAAATCACTACACAGCAGGCTGCATGCAGTTAGCAACTGTTGCACACTGATTGGTGTAGAGACCATCACCTGATCATGTGCATCATCTACAAAAGCCATGCGGCAATCCATTCAAACCAGCTCAACTGCTCTAGTGGACACACATGTGCGTGCACACACACACATAATAAATAAATAACTAAAAGCCAAAAACAGAAAGGTGTCACACCTGTCAGAAAAAAAGGTATGCAAGACATGCATGTATGTAATTGAATGTAGTATGTGGTATAGATTAATAGGATATATTTTGCTGAATGTTTGATTTGTGCTATCTGTAGTTGTCCCTGTAATGATGTTCTGCTGAACAAATGCTCTGGACAATACTGTCTGTCCCTGTAGGCAGTGGGACATACCTGTCAACTGTGCAGATCAGCAATGAATGACACAGATGTAAGCCATAATATCTGTGTGTGTCATGTTAGTGTGGGCAATAGCTGGTGGTGGAAGTACTGCCGTCATGATAGACACATGGGTGTCAGAGCACACCACTTGCAGGACAGTCATGTTAATGTGTAATGTAGTATGCACAAATACCATAGGTGTATAATAGGCTTACCAGCAATCTCTCGCCATATATACCATCCTAATGTTAGTCTGTGTTCACATGTGACACCTGTCTGTGTTGCAGCAAGGCAGAACAGTGCAGCTGTGAATGAAAGATGGTTACAGAATGTGGACCAGATGTCTGTATGCACCCCACATATAGATAAATATCTGTGTGATACAGAATGAGATGTGTATGTCTACAGATACACAGACACACATATAGATATAGCAACAACCTACAAGATATAAATACACTTATATGTATATATATATATATATATATATATATATATATATATATATATAGTGGCACTGACAATGGCATGCAGGTGAAATAGCCTCTAACAGGCTAGCAAAGATAGTGTCCCCACAGGGAGCATGGCTACAAACACATAGCACAAAGCGTGGCACAAACACATAGCACAAAGCTTGGTACAATACAACATATGTCCCAATGGTAGGTAAGCAGCCGACATACCAATTGCATTCTGTGAACAGTTTGTTGTAGCTGATATGATGGGGGGAGACAAATATGTGTATTAAGAACTATGGTAACCCTGCTGTATGAGTGGCTCAGACCTGTTTCCATCTTTATGTCTTCCAGGGAACATGGGGCGCACACATATCTGCCATCATACAGCGCCGCCGAAACCGAGGTGATAATAGACCATCTGGTACAGCACTGTGAACAGCTGTTTGGCTGGACAGCCCATGATCAGCAGGAGAGGACCGCCCTGTGGAACGAGCTAGTCCACAGGGTCAATGATGACGGACTGCATAACCGCAGCTATGAGCAGGTCTGGCATCATTGCACCGACCTGCTTCGCCATGTACATCAGTGTGCAGCTGCCATATGAGGGGACCATCTCGCAAAGGGGGGGCAACCCACCCATCCACCCCTCACCTGTGTGGAGGAGCTTCTCAGCAGCCTTGTGGCACCTGTCCACCTGCAGCAACAACACCTGGCAGGGCACATTGTGGAGGTGGGTGCCACTGACACACCAGCTGAGGAGTGTGAAGGTAAGGCACCAGGGCACATCAGTACACCACTCTTGTATATGCATCTGCATCTGTACAGGTACATCATGCAAATCTGAGATGTCATATACATAGTCTGTTGCTGTGTATAGTAATAAACAGTTGTGCATAAGCTGTATTATTGTGGAATTCTACTGTTGATGTAACGTAATGCTGCACTCACCCTTAACGAATGCCACAGCTGTGGCTACTGACATCAACTTTCTCACACTCCTATGTAGGTCCCCAGGATACCACCATGGCAGCAGCCTGTAGCCAGTGAGTATGGTTCGTGTTCATGCATGGATAATACACTGGGCATGTAATAGCTATAGGATATTCCATGCACACATCTAACACACCTACCCATACTGCATGCTGTACATGTTCACGTTTTGTTGCTGTGAAATGCACTGCATCACAGTAGAGACCATGCTGGGGTATCGGAAGGGTACAACAGACACATGCAAGATAACTAACATCCTGTCAATGTGCAATCTGTCTACAGGGATGAGAAGTATGGCAGGACATATGGCCTACAGTAGGGACATGTGTGAAACAACACCTCCATCGGAAGGGTACAACAGACACATGCAAGATAACCAACATCCTGTCAATGTGTAATGTATCCACAGGGATGAGAAGTATGGCAAGACACACGGCCTACAGTAGGGACATGTGAAGTAACACCCCCATGGCTGTAGCTGCACACAATCAGGTTAAGTAAACATGGCAAATGTAACCCTGACCCCACAGCACTTGTGACAGCAGTGTGTGCACTCCAAGGGATGTGCATATGAGTTGACCTTGCAACCATGCAGAGGTCTGGGACATGTGTAGGGCACCCCCCACAGCCATGGTAAAGTCTGCTGGTTGTCAGTGTAATAGTCTTGTACTGGTCATACATGCACTGCTGATGTTGTGATCTGTAAAGCAGACATCAGGCATTCACAAATGATATCTGTTCACATATCATCCCAGGTATGAGTTGCTATAACACATAGGGGTTGTGAACATTGGAGCTGACATAACCAACACAGTACTACATATGCAGCAATGGTTTCTACACCTGTGAGGTATGGTGCACAGTACAAGGCAAGGTGCGGAACAGGTCCACAGTAACACTTTGTACATGGGTGCAGTGTTAACAAGGGGAAGGGCCATCACCTACCAACACAGCCTATGCATCACACACATGTATACTGCCGCTAGTATGAAGTCAGTATAGTTGCACTGCATGCTGTTGAGCATCATATGTAATGCATGCTGACAGAAGGGTAATGGGAGGACTGTGTGTACAAAAGTTGTGCAAACCCACATGTAGAAGTGTGGAGTGTGTGCTGATTGTGGCTGTAAGTGCAATCTAGTGGAGTGTGGTCGATGCATGTCAGATGTGTGTGTACATGTGTGTCTGTGTGGGTGTCCATGTATGCACAGGCGATAGTGGGATTTTTTCACATGGCAGTACTTCTCCTTGGGACTGTGCTGTACATGTACATGGAGTGACACGAGACACCAGTACAACCTGTCTGATATGTGAACACAGGACAGCTGATAGCATAACAAGGTCTGTAGCATGGAACATGCATTGGGAGGGAAAGTACATACCAGGTATACACATCATATTGCCAGCAGCAGACAGATAACTGACTACCCACATATGCAGCATTTGAAATGCAATTACCAGAGCACGTCAGTGAGTGTATCCAGGTATTACTGTTGTCCACATGATGGGCTGCTTGTGTAGCAGATGTGGCATGGACTGAGCAAGACTGTAGTATGAGTCTCCGGTGTGTGACATATGTAGTGAATGTAGCAGCCGCAACCACATAGGGACCATGTACACCATGACTGGACATACACAGGGTAATACGGGATGATAGCAGTGAGGCCATGTACAACCTACTCCACCCAAGTCAGGGAGGTGATGGAGTAACAGGTCAGGTGTTGTGATCACATGTATAGGCATGGAGAGGAAAGCTATGTTAATGGGTAGTTGTAATGAGTGTATGTTAGCAAGTGCCATGCAGGATGGGGAACATATGTAACTGAATGTGGGACTTTCTGTAAACCCAGGAAAAAGGAGGTAGTAAAGTGGACTGTCAGTGTGAGTGTGTGTACTGTTATGCAATGCTGTACAGGTCTTAAAGTGTGTATTTGTTTCCCCCACAGGTGGCGAGGTGGGTCAGGGTCCCTCCTGCACGCAAACTGAGGTAGGTGTCTGTACAGACACTGATGATGATGATGATGGTACAGTTGAGGCACAGGTGGGGATGTCAGACGCCAACACTGCACCAACATGTGTCATCACCCTCCTAGCCACCCCAAGCCTGCACACAGTTACAGTGCCCCTACAAACCCCATCACATGTGGCCATAGCGGAGAGACAGTTGGTGGCAGTGACCAGGTAAGTGTGGTGTCCATGCCAACTGTGTTGGGTCACAGTTGGTATAGCCGGATGTCCAGCAGGCCACCACATTGGCAGATGTACTGTGGTGCCTGTGGGAGGGCCACAGGTTGTCATGCCCCTGGCAGAGGTGCCACAACTGGTATCCCCAGGAGCATGTTTCAGGCCATAATGGAGGCACAGGCATGTATGGAAATGTACACCAGACAGGGGCTGAGGCTGCACAGGTCTGCTTTCTCAACTGTAAGTGGCAACCTCCATGAACTTGCTGTTGCCCACCGTGAACAGACCGAGATCATGGATAGACAGTGGTGTGAGATGGTGGGCCTCCTCGACCGTGGTATGTCTGTGCTTGAACGTGTGGTGGGAGTGGTGCAATGGCCGCTTGGACGTAGGCCAGAAACACCAGCAGCTGGCGGTCAACGTGGATGTGCCAGGACGCCCAGCTGCTCCTGTAGTGGCAGTACCAGCCCCAGCACACCACTGGGGGTGCTGTTCACACACCACAGCAGGCCTTGTGTACGTCAACCTGGCCAGTCACAGGCGGGACATGGTTCCAGCGGACATCTGTCATCATCGGGGAGAGCAGCACCTCAAGGTCTGTACCTGCACGTACCCATGGAACCCCTGGCAGGCACAGTCAGCGTATCCGTGGCCGGAGGCAGTGAACTGCACACCCTGCCAGGTATGGTCTGCAGCTGTCCAACAACACCCGTATAGGGCAGCCACATGGCAGAATTGTGTGCATGCATACCCGCACACTATGCAACCACACCTAGGGTGACCCCATACCGACACACACCACATCAGCATGCCCCAAAGAACCAAACCTCTCACCCACACACATGGTGACACATGTATGGACCACCCTCGGCCTCTGGCACACCAGCAACACATACTGTGCATATGATACCTGTGCCACATCCCTGTTATCCATAACATTGATGCAGGGACAGGCTAATATGGTTCTGATGCACACGGTGACTGTAATAGAGTGCTGCAATATACTGCAGTGTAAGATGTTGTCAGTGGTAATGTGTAATGCATACATGTCAGGTAGTGTAGCCATGCAGCTATGATGCATTTCAGCTGTTGGTAACACTGATTGTTATCTCCATAATATTATCCGGGCATTATAATATCCGCAGTACATAGCATCCGGACAGCACTGTGATAAAGGGTTATGAAGTGAACGAGGTCAGACCATAGGTGTCTCTAGTCATTGCCAGTGTTTGTTAATCTTTGCACACTTATTATTTTAGCCTCCGTGCGTTGCTTGCATAATAGAGCTAATCAGTAGCTTACCCTAGGTTTACCCTCCTCCCACCGATAAACTCTGCTTGTGTTACGGTATTTGGTGCGTGGCCTGTGTGCTTGTATTATTTCAGCTTGATAGAGGAGCTACTGCAGACATTTTAATATTGTGTACAGGCTAAGCATTCTGCTGTTATATTGATAAAAACTGTATTTATCTCTCCTCTTTGCCGAACTTGTACGACCGGTTCTTCCGGTTTACGTATATAAAACTACAACTGCTATCTGCTTGTACACGTGAGTGGAGGTTACAGGACACCTAATTACCCAGGCATCTTCCAAAGTGAAAATGTTTAAATGTATACCTTTTTAGGACATTAATTTCTGCCAAAGTGTAAATGATTTACTGCATTTTTGTACTTGCTGCCACTGAAACTGATGTAAATGCTAAATTAGGTTGTTTTCTTTAACGGTTGAACTGTTATACGCTCATACCTGAGTGTTGCTGTAGCAGGACTGTATTTTCATAACATTCTCTCCCTAGGTGTAAATATTCTTACTGCCATTGTGAATTGTATTAATACTGCCTGTCTTATAACTTGAATAATCTCACCTTAAAATGCCTATTTTTTGATCTGGTCCCTCCCTGCCTTTAATGTCTGTATGCTCTCACCTCCACAACAAACCCTTCACTAGGTTACCCACCATTTGACTACACTGACCCATTCTTACTTAAAGTTTTTCCTTTGCTAGCATGATATATAATTACTTATTTGTAAAGTCTTACCTATCTGTTCCTTTCTTTACAGCTCAATTACAGCCGTGTTACCCCTGGTGTCTCCCTCTATTCTACTAAATTCCAGGCGTCCTGCCTCTGAATGTGAACCACCTAAAAGGAGATCCTACAGTGCTTCCTACCCACTTCAGCCTACCCACTACCTAGGATTTTCTAAAGTGTATGTAACCCTATACTATGAACTAATATCCCTGTAGTGCCTTGTCAGATTACTGTTATTCTCTTCCAAGCATACGTTCGCCAGCAGCCTAATACAACCATATTATCACTTTACTTCTCCTACCCCAATCCCTAGTCTGCCCGTCCTTATCCCACAGTTTGCTCTTAATCTAGCCACTAGGTGGCAGTATACTCCCTTGCTGGCCCCTAACCAAATGTTGATACTTCTTGCAGCCCATTACTAGTGTGTTACCTAGTCCTAGCCTAACCTAAGTTAGCCTTCAGCTCTGTCTCTAAAAGGGTACCCTGTGCCTGGTTCCTTAACCCCAGTGGACTTCTTGCTTATCCTTTCTATCTGAATATTTAAGACCCCATCTCCTACCCCTGTTGCCTTCCTTCCTTCTAACTACTCTCTGCTTGCTGATTGTTTCTTGCTGGTTCCTTTCATCTCATTTGGCTCTACCTGCTCCGTTTGCCCTGCGGGCTCACTCCACTCCCCTACCCCCAAATTCCACCCACCCCAGAGCACCTGACCTTATACCTCCATAGCCACACCTCCAACCAATAACCCACATCATCTCATTAACCAATTACATAGTTAACTCCTGTTTTTCCCTTCCCCAACCTAATTTCCCATCAGCAACTCCACCCTTCACTGGCCTACTCTACAGCCCAATTGACTTGTTTAACCTTTCCTATGCACCTCACAGTGTCTAGCTCCAGCAGGCCAATACACTTTAAAGTTCTCTTCTGTTCTATATGTCTTACCTCTCTACTAATATCTTACAGCCTAACCTGCTATGAATCTCTAAGCCTTACTAGATTTCAACACCCTACAAGGCAAACAAACCCATTCTCTTCTACAGCTTCTCACACCTATATTAATATAACATCCTCATCTTCCTACCTTATTCCACAGTTTCACAGACTATCCCATACTAAATATTTCCAGGTCAAAAAAGAATACCCTATGTTCCTTAAACTCTTCAAACTTAAACATAATGTTCAACTAGGTCTACTCCAACACGGTGACATTCATCCAAACCCAGGTCCCTACACTAACACTACTGATTCCTCATCAGCTAACATTTCCCCTTCTAATAACCCCACCAAAAGCCCAAACTCTCTCTTTATAGGCCACCTTAACATACGTAGCTTAAACAATAAAATTACACAACTTCATGGCCTATTAGACACCTATTCTTTTGACATCTTATGCGTAACTGAAACTTGGCTCAAACCCATAACTAAAGACAACGATATAATACCACCAGGGTATAACGTACTTAGACTTGACTGTCTAAATAAAAAGGGTGGTGAGGTGGCGTTACTGTTTAAATCTGAATTGAAGGTCACCTCAATAGATATTCATCCACCATCACCTTCAAATCTTGAGATTTTAACCTCTAAGCTCCAAATAAATGTTAATAAATCTATATACATTATCTGCTCATATATCCCCCCCAGGAAATAACTTAAATACACTTGAAAATACCCTTAGCTGGCTCTCAATGACCCTCCCACAAGAAACCATATTCCTTGGTGATTTTAATATTGACTGGAATGGCTGTACCTCTCCCAAACCTACGACTCATATAAACCTATTTGGCTTTTTCCAAACCATTACATTCCCTACCAGGACCCACAAACCTAGCAAAAAACAAACTACCTTAGATTGGATACTAGTTAACAGCAACCCCCTCAGTTACAAAACTGGCATACTTCCCGATGAAATTAGTGACCATTCTCTTACCTTCATAACTAGAAAAAAGACCACTATTCCCAATGAAACAACATTTAGAACAAGCCATAACAAAAAAATTTCAACTCAGTAAACTTCCAAGCAGAGCTCAAAGCATGCAACTGGTCACCCCTAAAATGCCTGCCTCTTGGCGAAGCAGTCTCTTTCGTTAACAATAAATTTCTGCAAATCCTCAATAACCATGCTCCCTCATGCACTGTCAGAACTAAAAACAAACCTGCTCCCTTGCTCTCTAATGAGACTAGGCACAGCATTAGACTGAGAAATAAAATCTGGTCCAAATGGAGGAAAACAAAAAACCCAATAGATCAACTAAACTTTAGACAGCTTCAAAATGCCACAAAAAGATCTATAGTCCTTGACAAAAAAAAACTACTACCTCAAACTTCAACAAACCCAACAGCAAATCCCACAAAAGTTCTGGTCAGGAATCAACAAACTGCTTCACCAAGGTCACTCCAAAACTCCTACCCCCTCTAACCTAACTCAAAGCCCTCCAACCAAATTGCTGACACTTTTAATACATTTCTCTCTGAAACCATCCAATCCCTAGCTAACACTTTACCACCTGTCACCACCACAGAATCTCCTTCACTGACCAATCTACCCCAAACTTTTCATCTCTAGCCCATTCCCACATCCCTCATTCACACTCTACTTCTTAAATTAAAACCATGCACACCATCAGCTGACCTCCTCCCAGCTGAATACCTTCAAATTGCAGCAGCAGTACTAGCCTACCCAATCTCCATCCTAATAAATGGAACCATTACTGAATCCTACATCCCTTCTCTCTGGAAAATCTCACATATTATCCCCTTGCATAAGGGAGTTTACTCAAATGAACTCTCAAACTTCTGCCCAATAGCCCTCCTCTCACCCCTAGCAAAAGTTATGGAGAGATGTATTCCCCATCAACTACTCCATCATCTCCTTGAAAACAACCTATTAGTGGACTGCCAACACGGTTTCAGGCCATTCCACATTACTACCACTGCACTCCTATCCTTTACTGACTGCATTAATAAAAATAGAAATAGTAACCTGCTTTCTTCAACTCTCTTTATAGACCTCTCCAAAGCCTTTGATATGGTGAACCACCAATTACTAACTAATATACTCAAATCTCTTTCAATTTATACTCAAGCAGTAAAATGGTTCCATTCATACCTTGAAAATAGACATCAAGCAGTGCTCTGGGAAAACAACTTATACTCCCAGCTCCCAGTCACTCTTGGAGTCCCACAAGGATCTATTCTGGGTCCACTCCTCTTTAGTATTTTCATTAATGATCTGAAAACCTCCCTTCCCCAAACTACCTGCATACAATATGACGACAATTCAACACTAATCTGTGCTGCTTCCTCGCTAACTGAACTCCAAAACAAGACACAAACAGTATTCACCTTAGTGGAAAAATGGTTCCACCAATGGTGTCTCCTCTTGAACCCAAAAAAACAAAACTACTACTGTTTATGCCCACAAAGAAGACCCCTCCACTTAATCTCTTACTTACATCTAATAATGGTACTGTAATCACTCCCGACACTACCACTAAACTCCTAGGTGTAACAAAAGATAATAATCTCAACTTTGACACACACATTAACCTAACTATTAAATCTGTTAATAGAAAACTTAGTTTCCTTTATAGACTCAAACCATTTCTCACAGCCTCAGCCAAGATTACTGTTGCTCAAACTCACCTGATTTCTACCCTTCTCTATGCCTCCCCCATTTACACAAACCTAACCAAAAGCAATTTAAATAAACTGGCAACTTCTTACAACAATATAGCCAGATTTGCCACGGGTGCCCCGTTTAGAACCCACCACTGCTAAAATCTAAAACTACTAGGTTGGCTGGAAATACAAAATCAGCTTCTCTTCCAGCAAATCACCTTTATCCACAAGATCTTACACCATCCCACTGATACGCCTATACTCAGTAACCTCCTCAATTCTTATAAAAACCTTCCAACCCTACGTTCCGCAAATAGGTTACAGGGACTGTCTGTTTTCTAACTTGGTTGGTAAAATTTGCAACAAACTCCCAGCTGTACTAACATCTACTACATCCACCCATCTTTTCAGGAACCAATTAAGAACTTTCTTAAAAATCCCAGTGGCTTTGCCCATGCAACAAGCCCGATTGATACGATCTCCCCTTGCCTTTAGCCTTTTTTACTCCAAATCTTTTATCTTTTCTAAAAATATATATATTTTGCTCTCTTCATACCCATCACTGTGCTGGGTCAAGTTCCTCGACATAATATATTACCTGACTAATGCTTATATTTGTCTCTACTAACTGTTGCTCCAAATGACTGAAACACAAATCTTCCTGTTGTTACCCTAATGCTTACTGCTGCTGAAATAACAAGTGTAGATGAATGTATAGTTATCAAAATGTTTTTATGAATATATAGTTATCTATTTGCTGTTTGTATTCTTTGTAAACTTGAGCCCATGGCTCTGGCACCAAGCATCTGTTTCTGTAAAGCCATGTTGTAGAATATCCACATCATTTGGGGATCCAATAATGTCTCCCAGTTTGCAGTCATCTGTGAACTTTGTTAGCCAGAGTTCTGTAGTGTTGGCCTGTACTTCAGGGAGGTAGATGACAAACAAGAACTGTGCCAGGACCAACCCTGACGTACTCCAATTAGTCAATTGTCTGGAGCATGGATCAGACGTGGCTACATTTACAGTCTGGGTTCCGTCGGTAAGAAAGTTGGCAGCCCATCAAGTGACACAGGTGTTTATGGCCAGCTTTGCATGTTTAACTATGTCTCTAGACTGGGCGATGTTGTTGAAGGCCTTGGCGAAGTCCAGATAGACTGTGTGCACCGCCTTACCCTCCTACACAGCTCTGGAGACTGAATCAAAGTAGTCAAACAGGGTCAGGTGACTAGATCGGCCCTGCACGAGCCCAAAACTAGGGTTGGGTCCAGTGTTTACTGGTTGTCAATGTCTTTGTTAATGAGTTGCATGATAATGCATTCCATGCCCTTGCAGATCAGGCTCGTCAGACTGATGGAACTGTAGTCCCCAGGATCCAAGGTGGATTCCCCCTCGTGGAGTGTGATAACTGTAGCTGTGCGCCACTCAGTGGGATAGACACCTGAGGTAAGGCTATGATTACACATGGCACTTAGGTGAGATGCAGGGTTATGTAGTAGTTTATGTAATACACATCCCGGGATGTCATCTGGTCCCATGGCTGCTGTATTCCTAGCAGTGGAGTCAGCAGATTAAACCTGTGTGGTCATGATTACTGGAATTTGGCAAACTTTTTTTACTGAGATGTGCCCTTTATGAGGTGAGGGAGGCTGAATGTGGCACTAAATCGGTCTGCCCGGATATTGGAACACTCTTTTGAATCAGTATATTTAATGCCAATCTGTTGTAGCACAAAGCAATTCTGAGCATTGCGGTATAGATCCTGGACATAACTATAGAATGCCTTGTGGTTGTCTTTGGAATCTATGGCACTTATATTTATGTAACAAGTTGTGGCAGATTTCAAGAGATAGCAGCTTCTTACTGAGGCTGGTAAGGGAGCAGTTTTCGTTTTGGGATCATCCTGTTAACTGCAACACTGTCTTCCTTCTGTTGTATAGACTGTTCATGGCAGTAAAGCACAAGATTGGCTTCCTTGTTTGGAGGACAGTGTTACGGGTCTATGTGGGATGGCGCAATGCATGCACGAGTGAATGCGCCCACACAGTGCCTTAGTGTAGGAATAACCAGTTGCACGTTCAGCTCCCATCTCCATGGGTGTCATGAAGTTTGTCATATCTGACTTGAGTAGCATGGCATAGGCTTTGCAGAGGGTATTCATGGAAGATCCTTACTGGCGGGTGGGGGTGGGATGTGGATGTCAACGGTGATTACCTAATGGTCAGACCTGACCTATGAGGGGTGGCCACTGATGTGGGGCATCTGACACCCATGTTGGTAATGACCAGGTCTAGGACATTGGAGACCCTGGTTGGACAATGGATTAGTTGATCCAGGGGGTTGGAATGTATGGGTTCCCAGAACTGTTGGTAAAGGGTGGTGGTACAAGAGGTCTTTTTCCAGTTAAAGGCAGAGTATTTGGAATCACCCAGTATTATGGTGTTTGATTGTATCTTAATATTGTCCAGTATGTTTACAACAGTGTAGTGAGAACCTGGGACCATGGAGGGGGATCAGTAGGCAGCTACAGTTTGGATTGCAGTCCTACATAGTGTTAGTTGCATCTGGTGATTCTCAGATGCATTGCATTTGACACTAGGCTGGAGGTGTGAGTGACCTTGGTGAATATGGACAATCCTCCACCTGTAGTGTTGTGGTCTTGGTTTGTTGCCCGACATGTGTGATAAGGGTTGTAGGCAGATATTGCAGGTGTGCTCTCTGGAGCACTGCACCAGGTCCCAGGTACTGCACAGATATCGATGTTCCCCATTTGTATGTGTGGCTCAGGAGAGTGCCTGTTTAGGTTTAGACGTCTAACCCTGAGTCGCAATACCAGCAGTTTTGCATGCTTGTATCTGTTACAGTGGTGGTTTTGCCCTTTGAACCTTTCCTAGATTAGGCACTATGGAGGTGCCAGGGGATGTAGCCAGTAACCTGAATCTCAGGGGCAACACGTGAAGTCCGTCTCTGCCAAAGCATCGTGGTTTGTACATCATGTCGCCCCAGGAGGACAGATAACAGATCCCCTTTGAATGACATTAGACGCTTAGCCACTTGTTGAAGTCAGCACTGTGTATATGCATATGTGTGGTATTTATATGTACATATGTACATATATATCCCCATATATATATATATATATATATATATATATGGCCATATATGAAAGTATATGTGTATATATCTACATAGATATGTGGATATATGTGCACACACATATCAGTTTACCATATGTCCAGAACATTGAGTAGAGTCCTACCTCAGTTCCAATAGTCCCAACACCGTAGTGCAGGGGGATATCACGGATGTATTGTGGGTATATATGTAGACTGTTGCCAGTGTTATAGGGGTGTCTTGACAAACATGTTGAGTGTGGGAGGTTGCATCTGCTGTATATGTGCACCATTGCCTACGGATAGACATGCTAGAAGCAGCATAGTATGGACCAACTGCTAGCACAGTAATGATGCTGTGGACTACAGCAGGGATATGACCACTACATGTGGACAGTGTGGCACTCTGTGCTCAGTCCAGAAGTGTACACATGTCCCCTTCATGCGAGACATGTGGACCATGCCTCCCAATGTGGATGTTACTAGCCATGTACATGGGTATATCACAATACTGGGGTACATATGCCCACGCAGTGTATGCACGCACACACGCCAGTCTGTCCAGACATATAATACCTGGTACTGAGTTCACATGGCCACATACTACCCAGTAGAGAATGACATACATCTGTACAGCATATCACAGCTTTGTCAGTAATACACAACAGTTATGCTGGCCTGGCAGCAGTATGTCCTGCAAATATCTGGATATAACAGCACACTAGGTATTTACAGTAGGCTGCTAGGCATGTCACAAAGTACTGGGCAAACTACAGGCAGAGTGCCACAACTCTGGAATACATATTTTATGGGGGGAATACACATGTACCTGCGATTATAGCGGGCTCGACACGCAGGTCACAGCACAGCATAGCAGACGCCTGTGAGTAAATGCTTACTCACATCCAATGGCAATGTAGCCACAGCCACATATGTTACACATGGTTAACAATGGAGCGGTATGTAACATCAGATAGAACTGGATGGAGAACAATGGCATCTACCACAGTCTGTACAGAGCTCATGGGTCGTAAGTGCAATATACATGCAGTCATCAATCATCCTAACCCAAGGGTCTGCATCCTGCAGATCTGGAGCCACAGGTGTCTCTGCAGCCCTGCAGTAGTGGGTCCTTGTACCTGTGAGGATTAATGGACACACTACCGCACACACACACACACACACACACACACACACACACACACACACACACACACACACACACACAGACCCAGCCATCCCAACACAGGAAAATGGGTATGGACATATGTTAGGTATTGTTGTTATACACATGGATATATTATATGTAGTATAACTATATATGGGACCATATATGCTCTGCTATCTTCATTGTAGGAGTCAGATAGCTGTTGTGCCCCCCGTAACATTACTTTGGTGGGTGAGGGGTCAGGATTGGCTATTTGGATAGAGAAGGCCGCAGACCCCTGCCATACATACACTGACCATACTACTGTACACACATACACAGAATGTCCTGGTAATGTCCTCGGACACAGCCCCTACTATACACATGTCCAGCAGTCTGTTATCTGACTGGCTGGTTATCAGGTATGCTGTCAATAACTAATGGTGTACAGACCATATGCACCATATATATGTGGGCTTCATTTGCACAACACCTGTGCACCTCTGCAGTCTTGAGGTCAGTGTATGTAACAGTGTGCTATGCCCCTGTAAGGTAGTGTATTGGGGGTATGCACCACAAGTATCCCAGGGTGTTACAGCATGTGAGGACCACCAGTAGTACGCTGCCTTACGGTATGCGGATGTACATTACAATACATTTCACCTTGTGAACATTGCTGGCCTACTGCTGACTGCCATCAGTGGGACTGTGATGATTACAGTTATGCATTGTTATGTGACAGATACCCCCCATAGTGTCAACCAGGTCTTTTCACCCTAGGGATTGACATACTGTGGATAGTTTGTTATGCTGTGGCCACGTCAGTCTTTTCTGTTGGATTACCTGAAGGACTTGGCTTGGACACCAACAGATGTGATGCTTTCGGACTACTGTCCTAAAGGATATGTTTGAGTGCTGCATTACTCTGTTTGTATGCATGTCAGAGCATAATCAGCTATATGACATGGCATATACAACTGTAATAGTACACAACTCAACCTTTCCTATATATACCAACCTGTCTGTTGTGTTACAT
>NC_056728.1:327700419-327759961 GCF_019279795.1 Protopterus annectens
TGAATTACTGGACACTGTATGGGCCACCCATGCAAATGACAATCATTGCCTGCAACATATACCCACACAGAGGTTATAGGAAGAACACCACCCACAGGTTTGCAGACATGGAAACCTTTAATCGTGTACTATTACAGTTCTATATGCCATGCCATATAGCTGTTAAGACACTGACAACTATATAAACAGAGTAATGCAACTGTGAACCAGTTACAGTAATACAGTAGTCTGGAAAGGTTCACAACTGTTGCTGTCCAGGCCAAGCCATTCACACTGTACAATAGGGAAGACATACTGGGCCACAGGATACCAAACAATCAACAGTGTGTAATGCAGGTGTATAGTTCAGCAGCCTCTATCTACACACTGTGCAAATTCAGTAGGTGGTAAAGACGTTATTTGACCACATGGGTTATAACTGCTACATAACATGGCATAACTGACACCATCATGAGAGCAACGACAAACAGAACTGTTTGTATGGCAGGGGGCAGTAGTCCTGCATTAACCAGATCCATGTCAGTAATATATATATATATATATATATATATATATATATATATATATATATATATATATATATATATATATATATATATATATATATATATAGGTGAAGTATATGGTACTGTACATCCAGATACTTTAAGGCAGCTCAACCCTGATACCCCCACATTTTGTAGCAGCCAAGGTCATTTATGGTGCCGCCCCCAGACTCAATAATACAGGGCCATATACCACTGTTACATACACTGGCCTCTGGAGTGCATAAGGGCACACATGTATTGTGTAGGTGACGCCCACACATATATGGCCCCAGCCCCACCGTATGTGTGGGGGATACAACAGCAGTGGACTGATGGCAGTAATGGCAGTGTGATATACTCACAGCCCACTACATAACAACCATTGACAGCATGACATATGTGCAAAGCTTGGTATGTAGGTGATGGACAGAGGCTGGAATACAGGCACATATGTGAACAACTGTTGCCATACACTAAGCAAGGTGCTGGTGTTACAGGATAGTCTGTGACATACCCTTAGTCAGGGAATTGAGGTTAGAAACAGAAATGGATGTAGCCATGTACCGATAACACTCAACACACACACTGCCAGTGTAATATCTGACACAGGACCTGTGTGGTGGACAGACAAGACACGTTAGGCATAGCTCTGGCCAGCATGAGGATAGGCCCACAGTTGTGTGCTATGCAGACAGACTGCATTCCAAGGTAAACTAGTATGTACACTCACACCCTGTAACACCAGTACTAAACAAAGCATAACACAACTCTCGCAGTGTGTCTGTAGTTCCTGATCCTCCTACAAATATGCAGCTGCCCTGAGTGTGCCAGTTCTCCTGTAAGGGGTATTGCTACCTGCTGTTGGTAGCACTGCTGCCCACACACAGGACGGATGTCCATCACACAGGAAATGTAAAGGGACTATGCACACATGATGTGGGGATTTATAGTAGGTGGTTGCCATGACAGTGTTAATTGGGAGTAGTACACATGTAATCATGTATATCTGGCTATCCGGATAAGTATATGTACATATATTTCCACCATATGTCCTGGACATGAAGTGTAGCCCAACCCCAGCCTGTATGATCCCAATGTCGTAGTTGAAGGGGATGTCAGGTATGTATAGCAGGTATATTAGTAGACTATTGCTACTGTCATTGGGATTGTCTTCATAGACATGGTGTGTGTGGGAGGTCACATCTGCTTATAACATGTGTGCCACTGGCTACTGACAGACATCCTAAGGACATCATTGTACAGTACTGCTCCTAGCACATAATGTCACTGTGGACTGTAGCAGAGATACTGGCCAATATATGTGGAAAGTCTGACACACTCTGTACAGTCCAGAGGTATACACATAAGCCCTTAGTGCTACACGTGTACCATGCCTGACAATATGGATGTAGATGGCCATATAGATGGGTATGACACATAACGACTGGTATATAATGTCCACTACAGGTTATGCATTCACACACCCCTGTCTGGCCTGACACATTATGACTGCTGGTACAGGGGTGCCATGGCTACATACTACCCAATAGATACTGACATACATCTGCACTGCATCCCACTGCCCTGTCTGACATACATGACTGTTAAGGGAGGCCCGGCAGCAGTATATTTGGCAAGTATCTGCACATGACATCCCACTGGGTAAGTACATTAAGCTGCTAGGCATGTAACAATGCACTGTGCAGGCTGCAGGCAGACTGGCCAACACTGGCCTACATCTCCTATGGGGGAATGCATATGTACCTGCATACAAAGCAGGCTCAACAAGCATGTCACAGCACAGGGTAAAATACACCTGTGTGAAAGTGCATACCCACAACCAATGTGAACACAGCCACAGCCACATATGGTTAGCTAGCATGATATTACAGTATATGGACTATCTGTTCTACACCATCCTCATATGTGCTACTCACAGACTGACCCTACATATACTGGCCTGCTACACAATTTGGTCTGACGGCTGTCTGTGGTATGGGACACGTGTGTGTATGGCCCTACAAAAATGTACGCCAAAACAGTACCATACAGTGGAGCAGCATGTAACATCTGATAGGAGGGGAGCTAGAACAATGACATCTACCACAGTCTGTACACAGGCTAAGGTACATATTAACAGTACACACACTCTGTCGACATTCACCATAGGCACACAAACTTCAGCACTGTACAAACATCCACAGAATGTCCAGGTAATGTCATGAAATGTAACCCCTACTGTACATAACATGTGTAGCAATCGGATATATCACTGGCTTGTTCTCAAATATGATGACACTAATTATGGTGTACAGCACATATGCACCACTTCATGCACAACATATGTACAAAGGTTTACAGAGGTGTGGCTGGAAGCAAATACACAGGGCTAATATTGACAGTTGCTGTGATAACCACGTACATTTACTGTTGTTACAGGGTTTGTTGCAACATATGTCCTATGAGGGATATGATGTCAGTGACCATCATGGCTTTCACCATCTACAGACTACAATCCTCACACTACCTTTTGCAATCCACAGCTAGATGCTCTGTGGGTGACACATGAAACCAAGGACAAAACACTGCCCAGGCTGCATATGATCCTGCAGATGTGGATTCCTCATAAATATGGAATTGACATGGCAGGTATTGAGACATGTACGACAGCCATATCCACACACACACACTGTTAAACCAACATTACTCCAAATGCAGTATAGCAGCACTTACAGTCTGAAGTCAGGTCAGGCACATGCCCCTCCTGTTTGTTGCACTCTTTCCACAGTTTATGTTGTTAGAGGTAAACCTCAATCCATCTGAGATGCTATTTGTCACAAGACAGAACTAGTTCCTGCTCACAGTGGATGAAAAGGGCCAACACCACCATGATGTTCCTAAATATTGGAGTGTGTTTCCATACAATTGGCTATGGGAATGTTACCACAGCTGTTTCACATGCAATCAGCTAGGGGAGGGCTGTAATTCATGCAGAGGCCATCAGATCATGAGCATCACTTAAAATACACATGCTGCTGCCTAAGCAAAGCAGGTGTAGGTCTCCACATCCACCACAGAGGGGGTGGGAGAGGCAGACAGAGGCAAAGACATGTCAGGGAGGTGTGGGAGGGTAAAACTGAAGCATGTTTGTGTCACACAGCTACCAGCACAGGGTATCAATCCCCTGACAACTATGTAGTGCTATCACAGTTTGATGCAGTTATTGGCTGCGCCACATAGGTTACCTGTTGTGGAGCACTCAGAACATATATGTGATGGTGAGTGACATCTGCAACAGGGATACAGTAGCTGTACGGTAGGTGACATACAAGTGCCTGTCCGCATGAACTAGCGTCAACACAGCCACACTCTCACAGGGACACACACACATTGACACACTTGGCAGGGCCAGGTGTACAACTCATCGGTAGTGTGATTGCCACATCACATCACTGTGCAGGTATCACATGCACCACACAGGTCATACGGGAGCTGTATGGGCAAAGGGTATGGGGATGTGTCTGACATCAGACAGCATGCTGCAGTATGCCCATGAGGGTTGTAGGGAGTGTGGATGTGAACATACGCAGCATGCAACACACACACAAACACACAGGGTGCCACTACTGACATGCATGGGTGCATGTCTGCACGGTGTGTGGTGTTTGACTGTGCCAGACGGCTGTCCAAGGCTAGGTGATGGGTGTACCTTGGCATCAGACCACATGATGGTCTGCATTGTCGCTCAGGTATGTAGTGTTTGCATTTGCCCACGCAGGTGGGTATTGTATCCCCCATCTGGTCACCTGGGTGACTATTGTGTGTGGCCAATGCTGTGCATCACTTGCCATGTATGTCTTCCTTAGTCCATGACATGGATGGTGTCTGGGATGTGCACACCTCCCACATGCATGTACAGTGACATGTGGAACTGTACCTGGGGTGTCCGGCCCATGTTGTGAACACAGATTATCATCAGATGTGCCAGTCCTGCCCACCTGTGGCAGGAACTGGTAATGGCCAGCAGGTATACCCTGCACCTACACTTAGAGCATGCTTATAGCTTTCCCCTGGTGTCAGTGGCATCTGTCCATACAGGGCATGTTGTCAGGCATGGTATGTTCGTTGTGGGTCACATGTGATGGCACCACAGGTGGTGCAGTTGTCCACTGGGGAACATGGGGGAGGGGGTGCACTCTCTGCACGTATGTGCATATTGGACAGATGGACAGGGTGACATGCCCTCTGTAGCCCACTGCTCTCATTCCACAGTTACTATCAATGGCCAATATGCAGTGTACTACCCACATATTGGCTGTTACCTAGGCATATGTGTGTGTGTATGACACATGGGTTGAGAGTGTGCTCTGGGTAATACTGGGGTTGTTAACTGTGGTTACCTGGCCTTGATGTCACATATATGGGTATAGCTTTGCACCCGAGTGTCTCAGCCATTTCACATCTGTTATCCCTGTATGGTGGACATTGTGATATATAGTAGGACCACCAAATAAGAAATATGCAAAACCCACTCCACATTGGCCACAGGTGTCACACAGTCACTACCACCTCTACACAGGATACGGGTTACAAACACACACACACACACACACACACACACACACACACACACACACACACACACACACACACGCACACCTGTCATGTTTGGGAGTAGAACCCCTACCTTACTAGCTTATTACATGACAGCACTAAACAGTTATAGTACATGCCACGGATATCACTGGAGTACTCCTTCCACAATAGTGTATTTCACAATGACTGACATCAGCAGGATTGCCAAAGTAGGGTATTTGAAATGTAAGGCGAGTGACTAGCCTAAAATGCATTGCTCCCTACACAGACAGTGACACATACAATACATCCAGAACTGCCATGGGTGAGGATGGAACCCTACCAAGGTTCTAATTCACACCACAGCAGTATGCAGTTACAGGACATGCTATAGAGATTACTGGGCTACAACCTTCCCAGCGGTGTATTTCTAGGTACGTGACATCAGCAGTCTTGCCAAAGCTTGGTATGTGAACTGTAAGGGGTGTGAGTACCCTAAAAAGCATTGCTCTCTACACAGTCAGACATGCACACACACACACACACACACACACACACACACACACACACACACACACACACACACACACACACACACAGTTGCCAGGTCTGGGGTTAGAACTCCCACCTAACTCCTTTATCACACTATGGCAGTACACAGTTACAGGACGTGCGATGGAGATTACTGGGCTACAACCATCACAGAGGTGTATTTCTAGGTGGGTGACATCAGCAGCCTTGCCAAAAGTGGGTATATGAATTGTAAGGGGTGTGAGCACCCTAAAAAGCATTGCTCTCTACACAGTCAGACATGCACACAAACACACACACAGTTGCCAGGTCTGGGGTTAGAACTCCTACCTAACTAGTTTATCACACTACAGCAGTATGCAGTTATGGGATGCGCTATGGAGATTACTGGGCTACAACCTTCTCAGAGGTGTATTTCTAGGTGCACGACATCAGCAGCCTTGCCAAAGTTGGGTATGTGAATTGTAAGGGGTGTGAGTAGCCTAAAAGGCATAGCTCTCTACACAGTCAGTGACAGACAGACACGCACACATACGCACACACAGACTCACACAAGCACAGTTGCCAAGTCTGGTGTTTGACCTCCTACCTAACTACTTTATCATACTACAGTAGAGTGCAGTTACAGGATGTGCTATGGAGATTACTGTGCTACAGCCTTACCAGAGGAGTATTTCTAGGTGGGTGACATCAGCAGCCTTGCCAAAAGTGGGTATATGAATTGTAAGGAGTGTGAGTAGCCTAAAAGGCATTGCTCTCTACACAGTCAGAGAGAGACAGACACACACACAAACACTGACACACACTCACACACACAGTTGCCAGGTCTGGGGTTAGAACTTCTACCTAACTAGTTTATCACACTACAGCAGTACGCAGTTATGGGATGCACCACGGAGATTACTGGGCTACAACTCTCCCAAAGGTGTATTTCACATTGGATGACCTCAGCAGGCTTGTCATAGTAGCGCTATGGGGTGGGTGGTGTGTGCATGGGCCATAACCCATTCATGTAGGGGTGACACACAACATGCAGCCACACACGGGGTCATATGTCACAGGTACGTGTATACAGCTTCTAGATGACTACGCCCTTGTACAGTCATGTTGCACAGCTAGCACGTGCACCACATAGTCTGTGGTGCTGACAGGTACTGGTCACTAGCATCTGCAGTGAGTGACATCTGCACCTAATGTGTCTGGGGCCCTTTGGCTGTGTGCTGGGTGGGACAGGCCTGGATGGCTCCTTGTAACGGTCACCGTCTTCCACACATCTATGTCCATCTACCTTTGGCTTATTATCGTGTGTTGTCCTTACATATATGTCTGTATTCTTATCCACTGTGTGTGCAAGGCATGAGTGGGGCATACTGACATGTGTCTGCACTAACAATTGCAACTGCCGGATATGTCTGGTCCACTGGTGTTTGCAGACATGGCCTTCACGTGTTTAAGTGTGTGACCATGCCCAGTAAGGCTGTCTGTATTGCATGTGTGGATCATGTCCAGGTGGTTTGTACTGTAGTGCTGACCTTTGTGTTGTACACTGACAGGTAGCATGCTGTGTCTGCAGGGTATCCACTGATCATTTGGTACTGACTGTTGCAACATGTCTGCATAGCGGGGGGAACACCTGACTATTTCTATGTTTCTACACAGGATTGGGGTGGTGCACCTGACTGTTACTATATTTCTATGTAGGATGGGGGGCACACTTGACACTTGTACACATTTGCTAGGACTGTACTGGTATGTCATGTACTCCATTTCAGTCAGTAGTCTTACCTATCATGCTGGCTAGGCCATACCAGTGTACTACAGTTCTTATCTTTGGATTACCTACATATTAGTTTCTGACTTCCTAGCTTTCACAACTGACTTCCCACTACCTGGCCTGCTGTAGTCTGTCTGTGTAGGCCTGGGGGGTGGTTACCCATAGCCCTCATTCAGAGGCCATAATACAGCATTTGTGTTTGTCTACACCTGTCCTGCTGGCTGTGACTGTTGTTGGGTATGTGACCCCCCTCCTGACTGGCATGTGTGACTCCCGTATCTTGTGGGTGTCCCAGTATTGAGGGTGGTGCTGCAGGGCTGCCTATGTCAGATGCACATAGTACACTCCATACGCATGGTTAGGCACAGTTTGTGTAATGTTTGGCATCCCTTTTACTGTAAGTGAGAGTCAGAGAGAGGTGCTATTCCCTGGGTCCCTCCCATGTCAGAGTATGTGCTATGTGTTGCCTCTTTGCCAGGGCCAGGGCATACTAGGCATGCCTCCTTCTGCCTACTGGGGCAGGCTCAGGTTGTTCCTCCTCCGAGTCACTCTGTGCCTGTGCAGGCCTTGGCATTGGTGGGGGGTTGTGTGGCCCTGCCCCATGCTGCTCCTTCTACAGCTGTTTCTGCAGGATCATATTGTGTAGCATGGCACATACAAGAATGATTTGGGTACATGTAGCTGGTGAGTACTGCAAGGCTCCACCGGATGTGTCCAGGCACTGGAACCATGACTTGAGCATCCCAAACACATGCTCTATTATGATTCTTGTTTGTGCATGTGCCTCATTATGGAGTTCTTGTTCGGGTGCATGCGCGTTTCTGATGAGTGTCATCAGCCACGGCTCCAGTGCGTATCCAGCATCCCTTACTAGGTGACCATGTGGGATGTCCCCATTGGCAAATTACTGGTATAGCTACGTCAGATGCCAGATGTGGGAATCGTGATACCTTCCAGGGCAGCCAGCACACACGTTCAGCATTATGCCCTGGGCATCGCACATGACCTGCAGTTGATGGAGGGGAAGCCCTTGCGTTTGATGTAGACCCTACTCTGCTCACCGGGTGGTGCTTTGATGTGTATTTGCGTGCAGTCTATTGCACCCACTATCTCAGGGTATTCTGCTATTTGGTGGAAGAGACGCATATTGCTGGCCAACGCCTCACAGGTGATGGGGAAATATACGTGCTCACCGATATGTGCTGACATGGCATCCAGGAACTGGTGGAGTACCCTGGATGCTGATGCCTGTGAAATCCCCATCGTATCCCCAGTTGGCCTTTGGAAGGTACCTGTAGCTAGTATTCTTAGGCCTACACCTACCTTGGTATCCACTGGTTCCCCTCTGTTAGTTCTGTGTGTCAGGCGTGGCCGGTACAGCTCAACAATTTGCTGTAGGAGGTCCCTGTCTACCCTACAGTGCTCCACTATCTCCAGCTTATGTAGCCCATGGTAGGTTACCCTGGGTCTGTACACTCTTCTCCGTCTCCTCACTGTGGGTTGGTCGGCAGCATTCACATCCTCATCACCCTCAGCCTCTTGCACAAGTTGTATGATAGCTACTGCAGCCCCTAACATTTTGCTGTTGTGAGTGTTAAAGGTTCCCTGCTTGTTTACACCGGTGGTGTAGGGTGTGGTAAAAACCACAGGGGTAGGTGTTTGCATAGTTTATAGTAGTGTTCTGGGCTGCCTGGTTCTGATATGTTTCACCTGTCAGCTAACCTAGTACCCCTTGATTACCTTCCTACTGCTGTTTTCCCTTCCCATTGCCCTTCTGTTTCAGCCCGGGGGCTCGCTGCACAATCGGTGTACTCCAATGTGCACACTGTTGTTATTTCCTGGTTTAACTTCCTTTCTCTTCCTGTAGATCCTGGTGCGCACACCCGCTTACACTTTGTCAAAAGTGCTAGGCAGGTTTAGACACACCCCCTAGCTTAGCTGTGCTAAGTTAAGAGCACCCATGATGTCACCTACCTCCAAGTCTAGCACTCGGGTAGTCATACTCTTACACTGTTGGGACCTGCCTCACATGCTGGTGAAAACTTTCACTATCCTTCCCCTCATTTGCATAGGATTGCCTGCTAATGCATAGTTACATGTGTCACAATGAGCCTCCCCCCTTAGCTACCACTATTCACTGGTCAAGTGTTCTTTTGCCTGCCATTGACTTGCATGGCAGAATACTGATTTTAGTTGGAATGCTTGTTTTAGGTTTATTTTCTTATCCCCCCCGATCCTGTTTGTGTGCCGCTGCCCAATGCTTCAACAGCCGTGATTGCCGGTAATAAAATAAAAGTTGTATTTTGTATGTTTTGCATAGTTTGCAATGCCAATGGCCTTATACTTGGCCATTGGCATGCTTCCTCAATGATATGTAGCCTTTATTTGGAGCCATCATGTCCCCGTTTTGGATTTTGCAGTACCGTACTTGGTTACTAACTGAGTACATTTCTGCATATTACGCTAGTCCTGCACGCCCTGATTCCAGCTTCCTGGATAGCAGATTTACCTCATTTGCATGGTTTTCACCTGCAAATGGGGTACCATATTGCCAACATTACCCCTTACACTGATCATGCACGCTGTGCAAGCTTTTGAGAATCCGGGGGTTAGTCTAATCTTTATAGTCCTAGCTACTTCTACAAGAAAACATACTTCTAAGATAACTTACTTAAGACAACAGGCAGTGATGTAGGTTAGATGTCCAAGATCAAAATGCTTAATAATCTCTGGTTTTCACTGTTTAAATTGAAACTGCAGTTCTGATAAAACATTACATCATTTTACACTTTCCTGGTTCCCAGGCCACACCAAAACTGCATTTACATTCTTTTACACTTAGAGCAATAAAGGACATTCCACATGTAAATTCTGGTCATTAACTTTAGCCTTAAAACAATAGGCAGGATGCTTACTCCAGACTCATCGACTCCAAATTCTAACTTTAAAGGAGCAGACATAAAGTACTTTTAATTTCAAAGGACCAATAAGAAATGCTTGACTTAGTTTTCCTTACAGCAGATTGCAATGTTGCCACATTGTTGAAACAGCATTTCTTTAAATTTAAGACACAAGCCTGTATTTTACATTTATATTTACAAATGACAGAATTATGTATCAAATTCTATTTGACTAGGCTGGCAGCCTTCACCCTTCTCTACCAGTCTTCACATCTCTCCCCCCTGAAGAACTCAAGCTAGTCTTTCAAGTGCCCCTTGAGAAACGCCGCTTGAGAGGGTTAGATCTATCTGAGTGTACCTCACCCCATTCTCTGTCTTGACAGCCCATCTGCATTGGCATTGTTAGTCCCACTGCGGTGCTGCACTGACATATACCCTTGCAACCCCAGGCTCATTCTTAGCAACTTGGCATTTTGTTAGAGGGTTGTGATCTGTAATTACAGTAAATTTTCTTCCATACAGATAAGGTTGACGTTTTTGCAGTGCCCACACTATGGCTAGACATGCCTTTTCTACAGCTGCATAGCATTCCTCCTTGGGTTGAAGCCTATGACTGAGATAATCCATTGGGTGCTCTTCCCCCTCAGAAGAAATCTGGCTAAGTACAGCCCCCATCCCATGGTTCGAAGCATCCACTTGCGCAACAAATTCTTTGCTGTAATCTGGACTGGCTAACACAGGGGGTCCTCCCAAACCTTCTTTAAGCTTCTGGAATGCCTGCTCACATGGTGGGGTCCTGGGGTCCACAATAACTTATCTGGCCTGTTCTTCCCTGTCAGGTCTGTGAGGGGGAGCAGCTATGGTACTATAACTAGGGACAAACTTTCTGTAGTACCCTGCTGTCCCTAAGAACGCCTTCACCTGCTTTTTAGTAACAGGTGCAGGCCATGCCTGAATGGCTTCCACTTTGGCAGGTTCTGGTCTTATCTTACCACTCCCCACTCTAGGTCCTAGGTAGGAGACCTCCGCCATACTCACCTGACATTTGCTCAGCTTAATGGTCAACCCTGCCCTCTGTAGTCTGCCCAGTACCTTCCTGACATGCTGCAGGTGCTCTGGACAGGAATGGCTGTAGATGGAAAAATCATCTAGGTAAGCAAGGACAAACCCTCCAGCTCCTACTAGGATATCATCTACCAGCCTCTGGAAAGTCACTGGGGCATTCTTCATCCCAAAGGGCATTTTTGTGAACTCATACAAGCCAAAAGGAGTCACAAAGGCTGACTTCTCTCTAGCACTGGAGTCAAGGGCACCTGCCAGTAACCCTTGGTAAGATCAATGGTTGTAAGATACTTAGCCCCACCCAGCTGCTCTAGGGCCTCATCTGTCCTAGGCATGGGGTAAGCATCCGACTCTGTGTGACTATTTAATTTCTTGTAGTCCACACAGAACCTGCTGCTGCCATCCTTCTTTGGCACCAGCACCACTGGGGAAGCCCAGGGACTGTTGGACTCTTGAATCACCCCTAGTTCCAACATCTCCTGTACCTCTTCCCTCAGAGTCTGTCTGACACTCTCAGGCACCCTATAAGGGGCCTGCCTAATAGGCCTTTGGGGTCCTGTATCTACCTGGTGCTGCACCAGTTGGGTGCACCCTGGTTTCCCAGTGAACATGTCCCCAAATTCCTGCAACACTGCTCAGATTTCCCGAACCTGGGTAGGAGATAGCTGCTGGGACATTGCTACCCCTTCCACTGAGGTGTCAGCCCAAGCCTCACTGAGGAGATCAGTCCCAAGATCTCCCTCAGAATTCTCCTGCAATTCACTGCAAATGCTCAGCACAAGGGCCTCCCTATCATGGTAAGGTTTCATTATGTTAACATGGTACAATTTATGCCACTGCTGTCTGCCTAGCACTTCAACCATGTAGTTAACATCACTTACTTTTCTTACCACCTTGTAGGGTCCCTCCCAAGCTGCTTGCAGTTTGTGGTGTCTGACAGGAATGAGAACCATTACCTGCTGCCCCACAACATACTCTCTAGCTCGAGCATTGCTGTCATACCACACCTTTTTCTGTTGCTGGGCTTCTGCTAGGTTCTCCTGGGCCAAGCCCAATGAGATCCCTGAGTCTTGTCCTGAGGTCTAGGACGTATGCCACAACAGACTCTTTGTGAGACTCACACTCACCTTCTCACTCATCTCAAATTAAATCTAGAGGTCCCCTCACCCTATGCCCATACAGCAACTCAAAGGGTGAAAAACCTGAAATTCCTGGGGAACTTCTGTAAGCAAACAACAGATGGGGCAAATATTTGTCCCACTCCCTCTTAAACTGATCTGCAAATCCCTGTAGCATGGACTTGATTGTAGAGTTTAACCTCTCAACAAGACCATCAGTCTGGGGATGGTAAGGGGTGGTCTTCATGTGCTTCACCTCACAGGACTTCCACAGACAAGCCAGCAGGTGTGACATGAAATCAGCACCTCTGTCAGACAGTATTTCTTTTGGAAAACCTACCCTGCTGAAAATCTCTAACAAAGCATTTGCCACCTTCTCTGCCTCAATGGAGGACAAAGCCACTGCCTCAGGGTATCATGTAGCATAATCCACTACACTAGGATATACTTTTTCCCTGTGGAACTTGGGGTACTCAGAGGACCCACAATATCCATAGCTACCCTCTGTGATGGCTCCTCAATCACAAGCAAAGGCATCAAAGGAGCTCTCACCTTGTCTCCTGCCTTGCCTACCTTTTGGCACTGCTCCCAGGTCCTTCAGTACCCTGTTACCTCTCTGGAAATTCCAGGCCAATAGAAGTTCTGCATAATATGCCTCTTTGTATGTTTTATGCCCATATGACCTGCAAAGGGAATATCATGAGCTATGGCTAGGAGCACCAGATGGTAGGCTCTAGGCACTACCAACTGCTGTACTCTCTCATCTTATAGCCCTCCCTCAGGGGTCCACTCTCTGTATAGTAATGCTTTGTCCCAGTACACATATTCCTCCTTTCCTTGAAAATCAGGTGCCTCCCTAGCTACCTGCCTCAGGCCTTGCAATGTAGGGTCTGAGAGCTGAGCCTGTCTCAACTCTCTCCTTGTAACCCTTCCCAGCTCCCCTTCCACAGGAGGTTTGGCATCTTCTGACAGTGGTGCCTCACTGTCAGACTGGGTACTACTACTCACCTCTGCCTTGCAGTTACCCTGTCCAAGGGAACATCAGTACCCACAAGCATCTGTGGCTTGCCTTCAGTCTCACTGCTACAGCATAGCTCACAGCCTGAAGTAACCACCTCACCAGTCCTGGCTGCATGTATGCAGTCTGTCTGGGTCTCCCCCAGGCTATCGGCCCACATGCTTGTCTCCTAGCCTCACTGCGTGTAACTGCATAAGTACATGGTACTGCCTCATCCAAATCCATCCCTCTCAGGACATCTGCAGGATGGTAGTTCCATACCCCTGTTGTCTCAAGACAACCTACTACTGGCATTTTGTCTTTCCCACTTACTGGCTCCCTCACCTTTGGTTCCCAACCTTGCCTCTGTGGACACCTGTATGCCAAATGGCCCCACTGGTTGCATTCAAAACATTTAACCCTAGCTCCTGGATGTGTACCTGGACTAGTGGCTTCCCCTACTACTGGCAGATTCTGTTGGGGCAGTCTATGCTGCCCACCATGGGTTCCTTTAGACCCATGAGCAGTACTGGGGTCCCCTTCCTGTGCAGGACTGCCCTGCTGGCCAGGTACAGGTCTCCCTTCTTCCCCAACTCATCTGAAGTAGCACATTGTCTATCAAGTTACCAGATCCTCATTTCCTCAGGCTAAGGGCTTGTTCCCTCACCAAAAGGTCTGCCAGCCCTTCAGAAGTGATGACCTGACATCCACTCACCCAGCTATGAAAATAAGTGCTCAGTTCAGCAACATATTCACACACACTTTCATCTGCCTTGCGTCTATGCTCACAAAACTTTTTCCTATACATTTCAGGTGTTAGCTTAAAACATTCTAAAATACATTTTTTACAGCAGCATAATCAAAACATGCAATGTCAGACATTTTAGCCAATGCATTTACAGCTTTATCATGGAGTAAGGGGGTCAGGAACCGTACCCAGAGTCTTTGGTCAACACTATACTGTTTGCATACCCTCTCAAACATATGAATGAAACTATCAAAATTATCCCCCTCTTTAAATTGCAGAAGAAATTTACTGACCTGTTGTGCTTCTGGGGTCCAGTTACTCCCTTCCCCATTACCTTCATGACTCTGGCGAAGAGTCAGCATTTCCCTCTCATGCCTCCTCTGGCGCTCTTTATCCTCGGCCTCTATCTCCAAATGCCTGGCCTCCAACTCAAGTCTCTTTAGCTCCAGCTGGAATTTTATGTCCACTGCAGAAAGGCTTGAGCTGTCCATTCTCCGAGGATATTTTATCTCCACTGCCAGTCAGATTGTCCTTCATAGAAAGGTTGAGCTGTCCATTCTCTGAGGATATTGTATCTCCACTGCCAGTCTGCTTGTCCTCCTGGATGCTGTTTTCTGATGCAGCTGTAACCAAGGCTGCAATCAGGTCTGCCTTAGTCAGGTTTCCATGCACTAGACCCCTAGCCTGGCACATCTCCACCAGCTGGCTCCTTGTCAGCTTTCCATACTCTTCTGCTGACATGCTGCCTGCTCACCCTGACTAACTAACTAACAAAAGAAATAAAACAATTGTGATCTCAACTCTGAGTATTCACTGCGTAGCTGAGTACAAAACACCTTCAGAGATCACTGCACATAAGCTACAGTATTCACTCTACCCACACCACTACAAGCCAATTAGTATTTGCCAACTAATTAATATATGATGTGGATTTCCACCGCCACCACAAATGTGAAGTGGATCCCACCACTGCAAACCACAATGTGATGCCCGCTCCCTGGCCCAGCAATCAAGGAGCCTCAATCTTCACCACTAACACCAGAGAGGGCGTCTCATATAAGAGGAAAGGATAACAAATACACACAGTAAAGTACAATTTCCCTTAAGTGCACACAGAGATTACAGTCAGTCTGGGGCTGGTTGCTCCCTTGCTCCCCAGGTCCCCAATAAGACTCCCCACTGGCACAGCTATAGGGTCCAGATCTCAGCCTAGCTGGCAAGCTTACCTCCAGTACCCTCTCTGTCCAACCAGTGCTTCGTGTCCCTGCCCAAGTAGCTGACACACACACACAGACACACACACACATACACTTTGAGATAAGTATTTATACAACTTCATAGACACTCCTGGGAAAGGCGGACACAGATTCTCCAGTTGTGCCCCTTTACCCAGACTATACGGTAGTAATCACTGCCACCACCAGTTAATAATTACCAGCTACCCAAAGGGCCTTAAAAGGGTGTTCAATTATTACTGTGCAATATTATTATCCAATTGGTAGTATAGCCCAGGGATAAAGCTATAGGAGTGGCTTAGACAGTAAATTCTATAAATATGCAATGTACTCTAGAGATTAACTTATCTCTACATAAACCAGACACAGTTGAGAAGGGTTTAAAAATATTTAATAATAAATACGAAGGGTTTAAAAATATTTAATAAATACAAAACACCAGACTGGAAGGGGTGTCCCAGATCAAATTTACAGTAGGGGCGGGCAACTGCAAAGCCACCAACTATAACAACACCACAGGAATAGGATGGGGGAGAGGGGAAAACAGTTTCAGGACAGATGAAAAACAAAAAACATTGCCAGAAAAATATATAAAACAATTCAGTCAGGCAAAATTAAGACAATGCAGAACTCTGAAAGGTTAAAATGCCAAGAAATATACATCAATCGGCGATATATTTCCAGATTGTTTGAAAATCACACACCAGCCAGAAACGTGTTCTTCTGGTTTCTGTTTGAGTCATGAAAAAGTCCATGGTTATTTCTAGCCTGGATAGTATCTGTTTGAGTCATGAAAAAGTCCATGGTGATTTCTAGCCTGGATAGTTTCTGTTTGAGTCATGAAAAAGTCCATGGTTATTTCTAGCCTGGACAGTTTCTGTTAAAATGACAAATATGTTCTTCTTTGGTTATTTTCTTCCTTACTGTATCTGAAGACTTCACAAAACATCTCTCCACGTCATCTTTGCGTCACTTGAAGTGTCTGTATTTTATTTCATTTATTTCTGCATCTGAAAGCTCACAGAAAGTCAACTTCCTTTTTTCTATAACAGGATAACAGGATGCCTTTACAGTAAGCCCACAGCTATATGTTATTAATATCTAAGCTGAACATTTAACTGTTCTTGCAAAGCAAGCCATATTTTCTTTTACTGCACACACAGTATAATTTTGGGGGAAGCATTTTCATTTATACCATCTCTATCACTGCCTTCACTTGTAAATATCTCCTTTGTTCTTGTGCATTGCTAACTGGAACCATAATTCTATACCACAATGAATGCCCTCAAGAACCATTTTTTTCCTTAATGCACACAACATACTGATCACACCTGCTGTGACTTCATCTGAGCCTGCAACTTTCTGTGGCTTCATTTTCCTTAGCGTGCCTCATATGTTGTCTAGACGGGATTCTCCTTACTTTCATTGCAGGCTGCACATGGGATGGTACAGCATCTGTGAGGTTTTCTTTATTAAGAAGCTGATGGATGTAGTCCTTCCATTTGCCCTTAATGTTATTTGGAGTGGAGAATGAACTGTTGCTGGCATTCCTTATGAATGGCATCTAACAACCATCTTCTTTATCTCTCAGTCATTCCCTTGCAAGCCAACAGAGCTTCTTTCTGCAAACTGCTAAGTCACTTTCCAGAAGTGATACCTTATTCTTTGCCATTGTGATTGCTCTCTTAGGGAGATCTTCTGTGCGGAGTCTGCATGTCCTCTCTGCGGTCATGTGGGTTTCCTCCTGGTGTTCCAGTTTCCACCCACATTCCAAAGACATGCTGCAGGTGGACTGGTTGCTCTAAATTGTCCCTAGGTGTGAGTGTGTGCCTTCTGTGGAAGGTTGGACACAGGGCTGTTAACCTGACACTATAAAACTCCAATGCCAATTGTTCTGCAGACCGTTGTTCCACTATGGCAACCCCTACCAGGAAAGGTCAGGAGAAGAAGAAGATTGCTCTATTAGAATCTTTGTTAGACAACCAGTATTCCTTCTTAGTTTGCTCTGTCTTTTCTATCTTCCTCTTCTTCCCACATTCCTTCTTTCTTTTTATAACTTCCTGGTCTTCTGCACTCAACCAACAGTTTCCTTGAGTACCTCATTTCCATACCTGGCTCAGCCATATATCTGTTCTGTAACCTTCATACATCCAGTTTTGAGACACTTCCAATCCTCTTCTGCTCTATCTTCCTGAAGTGCTAGAGCCCTGAGTATTTCCTTTAATTTCTGCACTTTCATTCCAGTCAACTTCAATGTCTTTAGCCTAGGTTCTGTTGACGTTAGAGCCTTCTTTGACCATTGCTTTCAACTGCTTGTGACCAACAGTGTTTTATGCTGAGGGATGACCATGTTGATAACTTTGCAATCTCTGATTTATCCCCTTTGCCCTTTCTTTACTAGGAAGTCTACCTCAGTTACATGCTAACCGCTCTTATTTGTGTCGATGTGACAGTCTTTCTTGGTCAGCCGTGCAATGGTCAACATTTAGCCATTTACCAGAGCAAAGTCTAAAATGGCTTTGCCTTCATTATTCCTGTTGCCCCACAGATTTAGACTCAGGCTGTCCTCATATCCTGTTCTGTCTCTCCCAATATAAGCATTCCAGTCCACCTCTAATATAAAGACCAATAATTTGTTATGCTTTATTGAGAAGGTCCTGCAACTGCAGCTTGAATATCCTATTTTCCCATCACCACAGCCCTACTCTGGGACATAGGCTAAGATTATGAAGATTGATCTATCTTTACATTGAAATCTAATTACCATAAGTCTGTCACTAATTCTGATGACAACCCTCAATGTCTTCAGAAGGCTCTCCCTCTCACTCACTGCATTTTCCACACCATTTGTAATCCACCCTACCTTTGAGTAGTAGCTTCTGGATCCCAGGCCAAGGCACTTTACATCACTGCCCTTTAATCTTCTCTCCCAGATACACAGCATATCTAGACTCTTCCTTACTTTTGTGTTATTCACAGAAGCTATATTCAGTATAATAATAAGTAGCTCATTTTTGGCAGGTTAACTGGTTTTACATCCAGTTTTCACTCATAGCTGTACCAGGTAACCCAGGCTGGGTAACTGGACCTCATCTGGTCAGTAACCTACTGACACATGGCTGATAGATTTTATGGTGGACAGACGCTGGCCAATAGTCCTATGGAACCCACTCCCACTATTAGCATAGGTCTTTGGTGTAGGTCAGAATAGGCAAGGTCCTCAACCTACTTAGCACCAGCAAACACCCAAGTTCCTCTCTTGACAACATCAGTTGATGTGACCACTCCACTTACAGTAATTCTTTATATCACCAAGAGACTAGTCTTGGTGGGGCATTCAGTCTGTCATCCTTGTCCTCCTATCTAAAGGATATTGCAAATCACAGTTGATGACTGAAGCAATTGGGAAACACCACTTCCCCAAAAAGAACCACTTAAGTGTCTGAGCTGCTGCCCATTAATCCATTCATTTTTTTGTAGACTATTGGCATACCTCTCAAGTTCTATTGAAAGACTGGAATATGAACCAGGTGCCTTCCATCCTTGAGGATGAGACACCAAGCATGTTTTTGTAGGTGAAAAGAACTCCACACAGACATGAAGAGAACATGCAGATTCCACAAAGGAAATGACTGGAGGTCAGACTCAAACCCGTGGACCTTGCATTAGTGAACAATTATTTCACCATGTCCTCTCTCTCTCCCTCAACCCAATATCATCCCATAAATAACAAGCAATGTGGCAGAGCATTTTGGGGTTCAGACTGTGAACTAAAGGAAGACAGCAGGGCAGTATGCAGAAAAACAGTGGAGAAATCACTTGTTACTCTGATACCTAAAGATACATCAACAAGGTACTTTTATATAAATTGGCATTACTATCATACAAAAATCTATGTTTTTACTTTTGTCTTACCCAAAGACTTGAAAACTCAATAAATGTTTGAGGACTTGCACAGATACATGGCACTGATTCATTTGAGTTTGCTTCAGATAGTGACCATTCTGATAAAACAGGTTTTAAGAATTTATCAGTCTTCATTTCAACCTACAATTCCCATGCCTCTCTTTTTAAAGGCATGTAAAATAGAATTAAGAATTATTAATAGTAAATGGACTAATTACAGTAACAAATTAAAGCCTTGTGAATGTGCTTTCCTTTTATATATAATGAAAGTATTTAATAAGCCAAGTTGGCAAATATGCACAACTAGTACTAAACAGTATTATTACAAGTCTGCAAATGACATGATATCAAACATGCCAAGAATGTACATATTAATTTTCTGAAACCTGCTTTTATGGATACAGACTAAACCATTTGCAAATTATATACATTTTGATCTTAAGTCTTTGATGATAAAAATTGAATGGTTTATTAAAGACACCAAACACTTCTTAGAAACTCTTGGAAATGAGTGAGTCAAAAAGCAAGGTGACATTTAGGCCCCATTTCCAAAAGAGTCAATGTAAGTGACTACTTACACTGTCCCCACAGTAAGTCTGTTTATAGATAGGCCTCAAACTGAAGCAAGTCAAAGCAAGTCTTTCGGAATCAGGGCAGACTTACATTGAAAGCCCTATGATTGCATCTAATTTTGATACGTTTTACAGCAACATGTTATTTGAGGGCTTGAAAAGAATTAGATGGATAATATGTAAATATCAGTGATTTTTCAACAGCTTTAATGAGATAGCAAAATGGTTTTGTGATGTGATTTTAACCTCAGCTACAATGTGTTTTATTTTAATGGACAGTATTTCCCTCAAAAGTCAGACAGACATATCTATGAGTAGCTCATAAAAATCAAGTGTATTGTCATCAAAATACAGAATGTTGATCACAGTCCAACAAACTGCAACTTAAACTTTGAAAACAGGCTTGGACATGTGTCCTGTGGCAGTGGGAAGTACATGTCTAATTGCTATTCATGGTTGCTTAACTGAAATTCACTGGACTGTCACTGAAATTTTTAGAGTAAACTGCAATCCAGCCAATAGCTGTGCGTGTGTGTGTGTGTGTGTGTGTGTGTGTGTGTGTGTGTGTGTGTGTGTGTGTGTGTGTGTGTGTGTGTGTGTGTGTGTGTGTGTGTGTGTGTGTGTGTGTGTGTGTGTGTGTGTGTGTGTGTGTGTGTGTGTGTGTGTGTGTGTACAAATTTCAGGATGAGTTGTGAAGCCAAGTGTCCCATATCACTATAGTTCCTTAATTATATAATACAAGGTAATCCATTTATTAATCAAAGCAAACTACCAGGTATTCCATTTACATGTTTGCACTTCTAAAAGTCGTTTTAAGTCGTTTTTGTGTTGTTTAACTGTTGTAGGCTACACACTCAACTGCGCTAGCCTGTTTATAGCACTTACAGTGTTTCTTGTGCAAGTTACTGTTTGTTCTGCAAAAAAACAAAAAAAATTCTTGTTTCCCACCTTTGTAAGCTAGATTAGTCCAGATTTCAGGTTTTGCTGAATTCTGGGCTGTGGTACAGTTCCTGTGTTGCCCATATCCTTACTTCGATAGGAGGAAGTTTCTCTGTTTACCAGTGAGAGTGAGGAGCTTTGAGCAGCCTATCTGTCCCTGGAGGAGTGGTCTCAGCCCAGCAACTAGTAGCTTATTGGCCGTTTTGGGCCAATTCCTATCTCTTTCAATCTCCCTGCTTTAAAACCCGCATTTGCGCGGTTTTGTGCACTGCGCAGCGCCGGTTACACAGGTTTAAACTATTCCTGGCTCCACAAAGTCTGCTCTTCAATTTTTCCCTTAGAACTAGTCATACTCTCAAATTAAGCACTCAACCTTAGAAGCAAAATGTGATCAAATCCAAAAAAGAACACTTCACGACCCAAGGACGAAATGCCAACCAGAGCAGTTAGTAAATCCTTTATTGGAAACCACCACACTTAAAAACAAGCGCTTTCGCTCGGTACAATACCGAGCTTTTTCAAGTTCATTGAAAATGCAAAATATAAAATGAGCTCAATGATAGTATAAACATCAGTAGTGTCCTGAAGCTAAGGACTGCCCGACTATAGCCTTTAAGTCATCCTGTTTTATTTTAGTTTCGTTTAATTGCATTTTACATGATGAGACCAATGTACACCTTCGTGCAACATATTATTATATGCACTAGTTATCAAATATATTTGAATTCATCTATTACATGTTTATTTACATTTTTTACACACGTATATATTTTTTGTTTAAGCTTTGGTATAAGCCACTATTTAATATTTTATTCTTAATATTTATTATTCTTAAATATTCATTATTTTTAATAACAACTTAAACTACAAAAGTAATTGTGTAATATTTAGTTTTTGAACAACATGAGATTGTTTAAGTTGGTTGATGAACTTTTCACCACGTTTAATTGTGGTTGAACACACGTTTATTAATCAATGAAGTGTTTTACAAGTTATGATTCACACATATTTATGTATTTATTTAATGGTTTTTAGGCTTCACATTCATTGCATTTTATTCTTTATGTTATATGGGAACCAGTATTCAAACTTCATGCTTTGGTGTTTAACTCATGAATATCCCTTTAACATCTTAATGAATTAATGACTTAATTAATTATGCATATTATGTGACTCAGGTTTGGTATATAACACTTGAATATTTTGCATTTTCAATGAACTTGAAAAAGCTCGGTATTGTACCGAGCAAAAGCGCTTGTTTTTAAGTGTGGTGGCTTTCCAATAAAGGATTTACTAACTGCTCTGATTGGCGTTTCGTCCTTGGGTCGTGAAGTGTTCTTTTTTGGTTTTAAGCACTCAACCTTCCTTTTACAGCCCAGCACTTGCTCAAATTTCTCAGTAAGCACTAACAAACACTAGCACTGCACCCCCCTTATACTATATAGAAGTAAAAAGCTCCATATTCGTCCCATCCAGACAATCAATAAAACAGTTCAATAAACTATTCAGGCATGTCCAAAGGGCAGTTTCAGGTCTACACTCCAGTCCAGCTGGTGAATCTGGGAATCTTGAGGCAATGTTACAATTGCCTTATGTACACAGACAACCCTCTCCTCCTTCCAACAAACTCAAATGTATGTGAGAGGTGCAACTATACAGCCAAACTGGAGGGCAAG
Organism: Protopterus annectens; assembly: GCF_019279795.1. Classification (NCBI taxonomy): domain Eukaryota; kingdom Metazoa; phylum Chordata; order Ceratodontiformes; family Protopteridae; genus Protopterus; species Protopterus annectens. Next base: position 327,722,980 of record NC_056728.1, read on the forward strand.
CTCTCTCAACCCAAGACTGGAATAACCAGTCAGGAGGAGAAGGAAACCAATCGCACCACAAAACCAGTGTCACATAGACCAATTGTATCTGCACCAACAAACAGGACACATAAACACAAAAAAACATACTTGGAGGCTCTAAATAAAAATCTGCCAAAGCAGCAGAGACCTCCAAAGCAGACATCCAAGCAATTGCTACCCCACAACAATATTCACGTATCACATACTCCACAAAGTCTGTGTGCCACACAATCGCAGCCCTTAAGGCTAAATAACACACCAAATACACTAGTAATAGGAGACTCTATTGTCAGGCACACTGACATCCCACTCACCAGACTAAACAAGGAGAAGGTCACTGTAAGCTGCCTGTCGGGTGCCAGGATCCGCCACATAACACAAGCACTCAGGTCACTTCAAAGCAAGTACAAATATGACTCTGTCATTGTACGTGTTGGTGTGAATGACCTGAGACGTACCTCCCTGGACTACATGAAAAGAGACATAGAGGAGCTCTCTGATTATGTAGCCCAGGCCGGTATGACCCTGACCCTGAGTAGCATCTTGCCCTCACCAAGAATGATGCCACAGTATAAAGACAAAATGATCAATTTTAACAATTGGCTAAACTATTGGTGTCATTCAAAGGGGATCCAGTGTCTGTCAGCCTGGGATGACATGCTCGACAAGCCACGTTGCTTCACTAGAGACGGCTTGCACCTGTCACCCTTGGGCTTTCAAATACTGGCTAAGGCTCTTGCCACCCCCATAGTGCCTTTTTTAGAAAAGGCTCAAAAGACAAACCCACCTCCATAGACAACACAAGAAACAAAAAACTGAGGGTAATGCTACTCAATGCCAGAAGTCTAAACCTCAAAATGCACACACTCGAGGCACTCCTCAGTATGGAGAAAATCGATATCTGTGCAGTAGCAGAAACCTGGTTCAAGGCTCCAGAGAGCACCCCAGCACTACCAGGCTATAACTCATACCATACCTTTCGGCCCCAGAACCCAGACCGAAATACAATCTTCATCAAGGATACCCACACCTCCAGGCTAGTGACACTGCACGAGGCCTCGGAGACCATCCATGTGCAACTAACAATGGGCAAAACTGCTTTTCAGTTTGTAGCTTGCTACAGATCACCCACCTTGTCTCAGGACCCCATTCGGCATTCCTGAGAACATTGGAAAGTATGAAGATCTCACCAAACACCATGATATTGGGTGACTTCAACTACCCAAACATTGACTGGGAAAACTCCTCAAGTCCCAACTCCCATGTCCAACGTTTCCTGGAGTTTATAAACTCAAATGTCTTGGAACAACTGGTCACCACTCCCACAAGAGGTGACAACATATTGGACCTGGTCATTACCAACATGTGGGCTCAATGTTCCACACCAGAGTTAAACCCCTCGTTGGTAAGATCAAACCATAAACTAATCACACTGGACATCCACATCCCGACCCCACCCCCAGCCAAGGAAACCACTGTGAAAAATTTCTCAAAAGCAAACTTCACACGTCTCAAGACAGAGGTGGAATGTTTCAAAGCCCCCGAGCTAATGGAAAATACTGCCCAAACCGCAGTATCCTGTACAAATGCATTCTATGAGCACCTACAGGAATGCATGGATCGAACCATCCCAAGTAAAACCAAGACTCACTCCCCAAAAAGAGGAGACCAGTCTGGTGGATGCCAGCCATAAATAAGCTATACAACTGAAGGAGGAAACTACTATATGATATGGCAAAATCCCAAAAAGGGAAAGGCATCCCTGATCAGTATTAGCAAGAAAGTACGATCCCTCATAAAATCATGCAAGGCCAGCTTTGAAAGAAAAATTGGCAAAGGCTCTAAAGATAATCACAAAGCCTTCTTTAGCTATGTCAAGAATCTAGGTGACAACTCTCAGATCTGCTCTGAGCTGGTGCAAAATGGCAAAAACTACACTGAACCCACTGACATTGCCAACATTCTGGCTGACAGGTTCAGTGCAAACTTTACCACACCACCCTCAAAAGGGCCCGTGACCATCCCAGAAGAATGTAGACCCCCAGACATCACAGACAAACAAGTGAAAACAGCCCTCTCCAAAGCCAAAAACACAGCATCAATGGGACTGGATGGTATCCCAGGCTGCGTCTTACATGAGCTCCAAAAAGAACTAAACCCTCACATAAAGTCACTGTTCAAACTTAGCCTTACTACAGGATATGTACCCAAAGAATGGCGTACAGCGACAGTTATCCTGCTCCACAAAGGTGGCACCACAATGGATCCCGGGAACTATTGCCCTATTAGCCTGACTAGACTGGTCTGCAAGGCTATGGAGCACATCATCGTGGATCTCATAAACAAAAACATTGGAACCTGCAGACACTGGACCCTACCCAATTTGGCTTTGTTAAAGGCAGATCTTGCCTCTTAAACCTAGTAGACTTCTTTGAAACAGTTACCAAGGCCATAGATGAGGGAAAGGTAGTCCACACAGCCTACCTAGACCTCGCAAAGGCCTTCGACACAATACCCCACTCTGGCATTATAGATAAGCTTACCAGCTTGAACATTAATCCTTATGTCATGAGATGGGTTGCAAACTGGCTCATGGATAGAACTCACATGGTCAGAGTTGCAGGTGCCATGTCCGACTCCAAACCAGTTACAAGTGGCGTCCCACAGGGCTCAGTCCTGGGACCCCTCTTGTTCGGTATATACTTTTCTGAGGTACAAGGCAAGCATGGGAGAACTATGGCTGACCAAGTTCGCAGATGACTGCAAACTGGGAGCCATAATCAACTCTCCGGCTGACACAGACATCCTCCAGAAGGGTCTTACGGAGACGAATACCTGGTGTCAGAACCATGGCCTCAAGCTAAATGCCAAAAAGTGCATAGTCATCCCCTTTGGGAAAAACAAAGTGCCCACAAACTACCACATAGGTGGTAATCCACTAAGTACGAAAGAAGTAATTGGGGATCTGGGGACCCAAGTAGACAGCAACCTCTCCTTTGATAATCACATTGCCAAAGTGGTTAGAAAAACCTTCTATATAGCCTACCTAATCAAGAAAGGGTTCACATCTAGATCAAAAGAGGTCATTGTGTCCCTCTACTCATCCCTCATCAGGCCCATAATAGAGTACAATGCCCCATTTGGGATGTACCTTACCCGACACCTGCAACAGCTGGAAAGACCCCAGAAGTACCTCACCAAGAGGATCGTGGGCCTCAAACAGATGCCCTACGCAGCTCGACTAAAGAAACTCCAGTTCTACTCAGTTGCTTACCGCCTGTTCAGAGGTGATCTATGCCTGACGTACAAGGCCATGTCTAACCCGGAATTAATGGACATGCTCCACCTCGAGAAAACCAAATCCCTTAGAGCTACATGCTCCAGGGATTTAAACCTCAGCACAACAATAAATAGGACAAGCTGGAGGGATAGATTCATATCCCAGAGGCTTCCCTCGCTCTGGAATAGAATCCCAGTCCATGTTAGGCAGAGCCCCTCACTGATCCTCTTCAAGAGAAATCTTGATGAGTGGATGGGAAATCGTAAATTCACTCCTGGGATCACTTCTATGGCCCTGCTGGACAGAGGCTCTGGAATCTAATCAAATCTAAAAGGGAGGCGAAAGCCAACACATTCTGGCTAGGCTTATAAATGCCCTAGGGCAGATAGCCTAGTACCTACCTATGAACCTATGTTTCCTCTGTTTCTTTTTTTAGGTTTGAATTACTGTCTCTCATTGAATTTAAAGGACTGTAGTAAATGCACAAGCTATTTTGTATAGTTGTGGTAATTTTTTTTATGAATGCAGTGCCTTAAATGTGTTTTTTATTCTAGATCTAGGGTATTTTTCAGTCATTTTGTTTAGTGCCTGTTCAGTGATATATATGTTAGGAATTGTCCGTTTTATAGTTTAGTTTATTATATGTTTTATTTACTTTACTACTAGTTTAGATGGGTAGAATCAGGAATCTTTTCATGTTATTCCATTTCCTGATTGGATGCTTGAAGACAGTGTTGTATTTATTTTTTATTCTTTCATTTTTACCTTATTTTCTCTTTTAACAGTAATGATTCTTCTAGGATGTTCAAAATGGAAATGGTGTTTCTGTTCATAAAATGTAGTGTGTGAAATTATTTTACACTAAAATGTATTATCTATTTAATTACTTATTTATTTAATTATATTTTCATTTCCCATTAAAGTAAATGAAGTCTTTTAGGATCACTACATTTTTGCTGTTTTGTATGCAGTGTGTAAAATTTAGGATAGGTCTCTACTGACTAGCAATAAATAAGGAGATTTGTGGGATTTTTTTTGTAGAAGATTAGTTTTTAATCTTTAACATAACATACTCAACTGATGGCTCACCAAGAATGAAAATAAATTATGGCAATGAGCCAAGGATGGAAATAAATGCTTGATAAATGTGTAGTTATGTTACTATACCTGTGGAACATACTTTTCTGTTGCTACTTGATCATGTTGGCAAGTAACCTAACTCACTGTAAAAGTAACAGCAGGCTGACTATCCCTCCCAAAACCCTGACCCTAACCCTAAAAACTCCCACCAATCCCCAAATCTAAACTCTGGTTCACTCCCTAAATCTAAAATCCCCCTCCCCTCCCTAACCTTCTGATCACCCCCTAAATCTAAAATGCTCCTCCCTAGCACTAATCGTCTGATCACTACATAAACCTAAAACCACTGTAACCTTAATCTTCCAATCCTCGAAGTTCCACATTGAAAGGGTCTGTCACACATTCAGTGTTAGAATTTTTTAACTGATATCCATAGTAAATATAAATGAATCATATTACTTCATTAAAAGATCTTTTTTAAAAGTACAACCAGCAAATTTAAACCGTCCTATGACCTTCCTAGTTGAAGTTGTTAGCAAGCCATTAATGTGTGTTCCACATTTTGCTCATTTGTTCCACATTACGAAGGTTAGTGTTCCTCATTTTGGAGATGGAAGGTTGATACCTATTCTTCCAATACCTTCTGATTGCTATCTAAACCTAACCCCCCACTCCCCTCCCTAAACCTAAGGTCTGGATTTCTCCCCAAGCCTAAAATTCACCTCCCTTTCTTAAACCTAAACTGTTCCTACCCATTTACCTTCCTACCTTACCAGGTCCACAAGCACTTCCACACTTCATTCAATAGGACGTGAGCTTTTAGCATTAACAGCTGCTTGGCTGAACTTATATTAAAAGTTCAAGCACAAGAAGGTAGATGCATGGACTAGAGTACAATCGAGTCCCTAGTTTCAAGAAACTTGTTTTTGAGAATTTGTTGCTTGACCAGCTGTAAGGAACCCATATTATATGTATACAACACATATATATCGTTCACCTGTGATTCATCTAATATATGTTTGTTTGATAACTGTAGGAAGGGCTACAAATTAACAAACTTTGAAACTGCCAAATTCCAATTTTTTTTTTTTTTTACCAAAAATGTAAATGGGGTTTGGGTAGAGGTGGGAATATCTGAGCATGTGTTTGGGGAGTTAAAGTTAGGATAAGGGTTAGGCAAGTTCATAGCATTAATGTTCGTGTGTGTCTGTGAGTATACATGATTTAGAGTTACAGTAAGGGTTAGATTAAGTTCATAGATTTAGTATGTATGTGCAAGTGCTGTCGGCTTAAGTTAGGATAAACGTTAGTTAAAGGCAGAGCTTTAGTATGAGTGTGTGTGTGTGTGTGTGTGGGGGGTTAAAGGTTAGACGAGGGGAAGAGCTCTAGGTTTTAGAATGTATGTTGGCACATGTTTCTGTGTCTCAGCCTGTGTTGCGTAGTGCTACTGTTAGGGAAAGGCTTTTTTGAGGTAAGGTGTTGGGTTGGGGCAGGGTTAGGGTTAGCACTCATTACTAAGGTGCTACAGGGGGAGGTGAAGCATATCTTTAGGAGGAAGAGGGAGGAAACTGCAGCACCCAAAGAAAACCTATGCAGACACAAGAAGAACATTTAGAGAGTCTTTGGAAGTTCACCACTCCACACTGAAGATATTCCAGACAGAACTGAAATGGACAAACTTTTTGTGATGTGACAATGTAACTCAATGCCCAGCTGTACCACTCCACTGTACTCTTAGCTATAATTAATTATTCCTGCATTCTGTCAACAAATCAGTGTTAAATCACACTAAAAGTCATTGTAACACTCACAATTAACAATGCAGTTCATAATCACTGAAGCCCTAAGATACCTTCTATATACAATCTATGTGCATTGCATTATTACTGCCAGTATGCTTAAAGTCTCGTCTAAGGTTTGAATTATTCTCCTTGAATAAATACCCTTGCTACATCACAAAAAAACATTGTGCAAAGCCAGGAAAATCTGTGTCAAATGTTTTTCGGTCTTATTCTTAGACAAGACTTACAGAAAAACAATTTTTTTTTTATTTTCAGCAACAAAGAGTCATAGGAACATCATACAATTTGATACTTATGAATTCTTATAATCAGAATTTTCTAAAATTCAATCTATTGTATGCATCAGAAATGAACAGAAATTAATCTGCATTGTAGTTTATAATACAGACAGAAAAATGTATTTTAAATCTTGAAACAGCTGTCACAATTGTATGCTGTCTGCATGCCATAAATAGCAAATGCATTTGTACAGTTAGCAACCTAGCCGTGATTCTAAAATAATAGACATCTTAAAATCAAAATACATTCTTAGAGCTTTTGTTCTGGTTTCTTGTCTCCATACATTTGTTTTCGACAGACAAAACAGACTTTCAACTTTTATCTCAGCAGTAAACTCTACAGTCTGTATTATTTCTAATTAATTCACATAGACAAATTTTCAGCTTGCTGATGACAACATTCTACTTTCCATAATACCTTCAATACTTATCAGAAGACTGAGACATAGATAGAAGAACACATCCCAAATTCTCTATTGGAATCTGCTGCAACCTCTCTTTATTTATAGCTTAAAACTGGATAAGGTAACTTAAAAACTATTCATTCAACCCAGACAGCCAGACAGTTCATGCCATACACTCAGAACAGCTAACTGACAGACAAGAGTTTGCTATGTATGCCCTGTAACATGAGTAGGGTAACTCAGGGGTGTACCTATACCCCTTTTTTCACGGTCTATAATTAAACATTTCAGTCAACAGAATTGTGTCTAAAATAATGGGCAGGATTCACAAAGCCTCCGTGTAAGAGTTATAACTCATACACGGAGGCTGCAGTTAAACGGAGTGATGTCAGCATGCTCTGCATATTCATGAGAGCATGCTGAATCACACCTAAGGCTAACATGGTCCGTGTAAGACAGTAGGGGGCGTGTCCATAGGCCGAGCCCTGCAAGCGGACACGCCCCCAGAAGAGTAAAAGTGCCCAAAGTAAACACCCACGACAGAGTCCATGGAAATGTGAATAAACACAACACAACACATGTCCCCACAGACTACGAACATAAAATTTACAAATGAACATCACATAATTTTTTTTTAAATTGTAAAGATGTTTAACCATGAGTGCGCTCGTTTGTGCGGGCGTGCCATGCAGATACAGTTAGCAGTCAGTGGGAAAGCATATAAGAACTAAATATGCAAAGTAAGCCAAGAAGCAATAGCATAGCGGTAGAGATGTTGGCTGAAGAGCAGACATTCATGGTTCGCGCCCCCACAACACCAATTTTTATTTTTAGCAAAATAAGCACGAAACAAGTCCCTGACAAATATGTATACATAAAATCACATTTTATGTAAAATGTAATGAAATAGCCCATTTATATTGAAGAAATGTGAGGTAACAAAACAATAAAAAATGCCAGATGTGCCCATAGCTGAGCTACAGTTTAACAGGGTGAGTGCATCTGCCCGTAGGTGAGCAGTGGTTTAACTGGTGCAAAATGAGTGCCCGTAGCTGAGCAGTGGTTTAACACGCTAAATCTATGTGCCCCTAACTGAGCTGAGCATAATATGCATGCTGATAGCCAAATGAGGCTTAAACCAGCATACCCTGTTTGCGCGGAGCTGCGCACCGCGCAAACAAGCTAACCGACGGACAACGTTGAGCAAGCCGTATCAAAACTTCCTTTACAGAGACACACCCCTCAGCATGTCTAGACAGTCATAAAAAATAGTGGCCAGGTTCGAACCCAGGATACTATACACCATAGTCAAGGTACCAAACCACTAAGCCATGACAGCAGTACCTATAAATGCAATAATAGCTAATATATAGGAATGAATACAAACTGGAGCATGACAATGCAGGTTTACTGAAGTTGATGCAATTCCAAAATGGCCAATTACAGATATGTGCGGGAAAAACGGGCTATATAAGCCCCATAGGCGGGAAAACACAGCATAAACGATTGTAGAACTGAACCGCAGGCAGAATGACAGGAGTAGGAGAGGGTAGATGCTTTTGAGCACAGAGGTGGGGCATTGAGGAGTCCAGGTACATGGTCTGGCTCCTAGTCCACAATCATGAGGCCCAACTCATGCAGGGCCAGGTCCTCTGGGGAGCATACAGGGCTGAGGCGTGGGACCGGTTGGCTCATGATCTCACCAGTGCCACAGGGATTCCAAGGACTGGTGAGCAGGTCCGTCACCACCATGCAGACCTGAAGAGATGCAAGCAGGACCAACTGAATCTTTGGATCCAGGAGGCCCGGCAAATGCCCAACGCCCCACTACTGAGTAAGTTACATTTAATTATGTATGTAAGAAATTAAACTAGCTGATATTATGGAGATGTGTATTCCAATATTACTTAATTTATATTACAGCTGCAGGTGTCCATTCTGTGAACCGCAGAGCCTATGGAGATAGGCTGGTGCGGTTGCGCCACCAGGCAGGTCAGTAATCCACTACCAGTAACTGTAAAGAAATATAAGTATGACAGTCAGCAAAAGAGTGCAGTGTAGTCACTAAGGAATAAAATATGCAAGTAACAGTGTGAAAGTGTCTGCAAGTATTGCTTGATTACAAAAGTGCGTTGCAGCCTGTAAGCCAAACAGAAAAATGAAAATGTCTGACATAAATTCTGAAATAAAAATGCCCCACCTGTAAGAAAATAGTACACAACCTGCAGCAGGCTGAAAAGTATAGCTGCAGAAGATGATGAAATCACATGTGTGAAATATATTCCTGTTGAAACACTGAAACATGACAGAAGTGAGACTGCTGGAAAGGATTGTAATAACTACAGGTAAAACATGTCAATAAAGCCTAGAAGTAAGTACCATCCTGAATAGTAAAATGAAAACAAGTGAGAGAGTGTGAGAAAGTGTCATGAATCCAGCAATACAGTAGTAGTAACCCTGAATAAAGTATACTGCAGTCAAGACAGAATGAAATGCATGTGAGAATCAAAACCAAACAGCAAAATCTGTTCAAAGTGTTGCTGCATCTGGAATGTGTATCCCAAAATCTGGATATGTTGCTCTCAGTCTGCAATATGCAGATAGTATGATTGTCTGATATACCAAACATCCACACTTGTCTACAGCTATATAAAGCAAATGTAGCAGGATGATGTAGCTGAACAAAGCTAGATATGAATGTGTATGAAGAACAATAAAATGTATATTGATGTTGCAGTAACAGTCCTATCACCAAGTTGAAATAGTTATCATATAGGAAACTGTAGTTAGAACAGTAGTGTGTATATATCTGTAGCTATTAGAAATGTACAGCATATGTATTGGTATTTGAAGGTGTTAATATTATTTTCTTCACCCCACCCTATAACCACATATAACCCATTCCACGTGAAAATGGTATGTGCAATCACAATTAACACCCCTGGACGTTTGTCCTGTTGGGTCATATATATTTGCATGTCCGTTGATGCATCTGCCCTGTTCATACATCCAAACCTGATGGCCTGTTGCCATCAATTAACCCTGCATGTTGTTGGACTGTGTATTGCTGTTCAAATTATGCATGTGTTATGCACGCTGTTCAATGGTGTGAATATCTGGGTGTTTGGTTAATGGGAATACTAATGCATGCTGTTACAACTAATTGTGAATGGTATTATATGTCACTAACCCAAACTGTCATGACATAATGCAAAACATAGGACAACAGGAAGGTGGGTTCCAGCGGACCCACCTCTCCCACCTCAGCTGGCAAGTGCACCTGGCACTAGTGCCGAGTCTGGACCCTCCTCCGGTGGCCCTGTGCCACCTGCAGGTGGAAGTGCTGCAGGATGGGGCTCGCCCCCCCTCTGCAAGTGTGGCCAGAGGAGAACCACTACTCACCATCCGTAGCGTCCGGGCTGTGGTGCATAGGGAGATTCGGGACTCTGTTCTCGAGCCCCTACGCCAGCTTGAGGCACAGGTGGCACAACTTATGGGCATGCCTGTTGCCCAGCCTACACAGCCCCCAGCACAGCCCCATCCTGAGCAGTGAAGGAACAGTGGCAACTGCCTATGGGTGGGGATATCAGTTCCACTGTTGCCATCTGTGGGCTCATGGGCTCTGGATATCCAAACCTCCGTCCCCGTCAATTGTGTAACCCCCCCACACATGTCATACACCGCCCCTGTATGCGTCTTGTTTGTCTTGTCTGTTTACCTACCCAACCTACCTCCCCAGCTGTACCGACTTCCTTCACCTGACATACCACTCTCACCTGAAAAAAAAAAAAAAAAAAGGGCACTCAGTACCCACAAAAAAATTACGCCCCATACATAGCTGCCCATTCCACACACATGTCTGCTGGACATGGAATCTATCAATTACAATTGGCTGTACAACAAGTATTATTGTTGTCCTGACACCTCTCTCAGGGGTGGAAGGTTTTAAATGTCACACCAAATTACATACATATGCACAGCTGTTGCTGATGAAGAAATGGGCAGCTATGGGCCTTACCTACATCCCTCCTGCAAATCCCAAGCTTGTTTCCCTACTGTCTTACCCTCTTTGTGACCCCTTTTCACCACTTTCCTGTCTCCCCATTTTCATTTCTTTCAAAGAAAATAGCGCTGGTGTCGCCAGAGTAAGCACTGTTAAGCAGTTGTAAGCGGGTGTGTGTGTGTGCGGAGCTAACTGCCAGTGCGCATCGTGAGCTCCACAAATCAGCGCTAACCCGGTTACAACTGCTTAAAAGTGCCTTAGTCACTTTGATTGACAGGTCCTGTACTCAGTTCAAAAGCAAAATAAAATCCCACTGTCAGACCGAACCCAGGACCTTGGAAACACTAGTCTGTATGACCTACCACTAAGCCATGACTCTTATACAAGAACATTGTGCTAAAATAAATATAACATGTAATAGTAGGGATGAATGTAAAGGGAATATAGGATGTGTAGTACCCAAAGCATGTCATGTAGAAATACTGTCAAAACTACTGGATTCCCATAATAGTAGTGTGTGAACAGAAACAGCCATGCTAGTTGTTAGCTTGTAGGTAATAATGTGAGTTAATGTACATATATAAATGTATGTATATGTACATATATATATATATATATATATATATATATATATATATATATATATATATCTATATATAGTTGTAGGTGTCATTGTGCATACACACTTACTACAGGGAACAGGAGAGAGGAATGGAGAAATGTGAATCTGCACCACAGCCTGAATCATGAGAGAGATACTAACCTTTACACTCACAGAACAGTGTCCACAGCATACCAGCATGGTCCCCGCCCTTACAATCTGAAAGGGCAATGCCTATCTCACATACCCTTTTATAGCACTGACCTGAAATCACAGTGAGAACTGCAATCAGTACACAACTGGCTGTATGCAATTAGCAAATGCTGGCTTACAATTGGTGCAGAGGCCATCACATGGACCTATGCAGATACCTACAAAAGCATCCAGTACTAACACTCCACACATGCAATACATTCATTGCACTGTCTGGAAGCAGACAGAGGGAGAGAGAAAACTGAGAGAGAGAGAGAACAAAAAAAAAAAAAACCCTACACACTGTGACTCTGTGACTCTAAGCTGTCAGCAGTGACAGTAGCAGCAGGAATCAGAAGCAGTGGTAACGCAACCAGCTGCGACAAACACAGGTAATACAAAGTATCAGGTTAATAGTGTGCATACTGTGAACCCTCCAAATGTGTCATAGGTCTGTATCTATAGGTATGTCCATGTGATATGTTGTGTGTACGTAGTTCCACCAAAAGGGGATGACCATACATTACATGTCAATCAGTGTTAGGCCAAGATCCTTGCAGCAGTTGTCTGTGCGTTGCCATCAGCAATGGCTGTAGTGACTGCTTTGAAAGGTCAGCCAGGTTCAAAAGGCAGGATCAGCCCATCACAAAGGCACACTGGCTGGAAACAAGTGTCTGCAGGTACCCAATATCACTGCATATGCATCCCATACTGTATAATTCCATAGCTTAGCAGACCAGGCCAGATATGCATATGATGTGATAGTTCCCAGGGTCAGTCGAGGTGCCTTCTTAATGGTGTGGGACCACTGTCACTGTATGCCACTGTCCAGGTAAATATCCTGTAGTACGGCCAAGATAAATTATCAGTGTTATATGCGGTTATATGTTCTCTTGGAGTGCAGGTAGCACACATCCAGGGATACCATGAGGTCACAGTGATGCTGTGTGTTCTGCTCTGCTGAGGGCGGCCCTCACCTGGACATGTGAGATGATAGGGAGGTTACATACAGCTGTGATAACTATTTCAACTGGTGGGGGAGAAGGAGGGGGATACGTGCACCGAACCTGTCTGCAAGACTGTTGCCAATATCCGTGTGTTTGGTGAATGTTAAGTAGGTGTGTATTAACACAGAGCATATCTGAGGCATTTGGTCCATATATGTAACATAAATGAAGAAGGCCTTGTGGGCATCCATAGTGTTTGTGGCCATTTCCATCCCAGAGTAGTCCGTGGCCGTTGTTATGAGGGACCGTAGCATAGTACCAGTGCTGACCACAGATGCATTCCCTTAATGTGAATGTGCTCTGTCCTGCAGTAGCCTCCTGCTATTGTTATACAATCTGCCTCTGTCTGGGGTCCACTGGACAGGATGCCTAACCTTTGTGCATAGGGTCTGGGTTAGAAATGTGTGTGCAAGTTCCATGCAATCTGTGGCATGTCCGTGGTAAGCATTTGCAAAGGGGTCAGCAGTGTGGGTTGTGGCTTCCACTGGCCCAGTGTGCTGCATGGATACCATCTCAGTCCCAACAAGTGAATAACTGTCTAATCACATACATATCAAAGTAGCCTACTGTGCTGGTGGTGGTGGTGGGATATGTATATCCAGGCCGAGTAACTTGTGTCCACATCACACTAGTGGATGGCGTCCCACATACAGTACCTTGGGATGAACCCCCAGAGTGAGGTTGTGCATTGGACCTGTCAGTGTGTGCTGACCGATGGGGCATGGTACTATGTTGTGTGGAATGTGGCAGGTATTGTTGCACAGGTGTTGGCTGAGCACTGATATCTGGCCATGTACCTGTGTATCCACCACGACACACACACATGCAACATTTGGGAGTAGTAGTATATCATTACACATGAGTATCATGTATAGTATGTGTGCCATATATTGCTGACATAGTCTGCTGATATCCTGTTTGTGTTCTCTTCCAGGGAGATCAGCGTAATCCCACCTACTCTGCAGTGGAAGATGAGGAGATCCACCAGAGCCTGGTGCGGGAGTATGACATCCTGTTTTCCCGCACCAGTCAGAATCAGCAGGAGAGGGCTGCACTGTTTCAAGACCTTGTCCGTAGGGTAAATGATATTGGCACACATAATAGGACATATGAGCAGGTACGACATCACTGCAATGATTTAATCCGAAGTGTCCATCAGCGTGCATCAGATATCCACAGGCAACAGGTTGCCACAGGAGGTGGGGTGGCCACATCTCCCCTCACCAGACTGGAGGGGCTACTCCTAAGTGTTGTGGCTCCAGCCCCGGAACAGCAACAGCAGTACACCTGCATCATGATGGAGGCTGGATCCACACAGCAGCATGACATGGAGCATGCAGGTAGTTTATGCATATGTACACTTGACTGTTCTGTACACTGTTAGTTTATGCATTGTGTAAGGTGTGTCCGCGGTATGTATCATGTCATCATAGTATGTAATTGTGCATGTGTGATAGGCAATATCAGCAGCTGACATGTGAAAGGCAACTGGTGTACTTACTGCACTGTATCATACAATAATATCAATGTAATAGTTGTGCCCACTGACATTAATCTCTTCATTTCCCTGCCTTCCCCAGGTATACAGGCCAAGGCAGCCATCCATGAGGGTGTGAGTAGTTTAACATATAACCTAATATAGTCCTTATAAATGTAACAGTAGTGTAACTCAGTACTGCTCTGCTCTCTGTGGTACTGCGGGGTGTATGTGCATGTGTGCATGTGTGCCTGTGCCCATGTGTGCATGTGTGCAGGTGTGCCTGTGTCCACGTGTGCATGTGTGCCTGTGTCCATGTGTGCATGTGCGCATGTGTGCATATGCGCCTGTGTCCATGTGTGCATGTGTGCATGTGTACACGTGACCATGTGTGCATATGTCCATGTGTGCATGTGACCATGTGTGCATGTGTGCATGTGTCCATGTGTCCACGTGTGCCTGTGTCCATGTGTGCATGTGTGCCTGTGTCCATGTGTGCATGTGTGCATGTGTCCATGTGTGCAGAAGTGCATCACTGGTAACAATGTCTGGAGACTGTAAACTGTGTTTCCTGTCTTCCTCCCATGGGTTCTAGTGCTGCTCTGGTGACCTGCAGCAGGGAACCTGAATCTTGTGCCACAGGTACTGGTAATGATGATATTTGTGTAATGGTACAGGAAGGTGTGTCAGGGTCCGCCACTGGTCAGCCAATTGACAGTACACAGCTGTCAACCCCATCATTGCGCACAGTCATCCTGCCAGTACATCCTTTGTCACCATTGTCCCTAGGTGATGGACAGGATACAGTGGGCATAGACCAGGGTAATGTGGTACCTGTGGCACATGCGTCCCCACACAGTAGCCATGGGCAGGGTCCTCCGATGGTACCACACAGACAGTTGCCCATGGGTTCTCGTGGGAGCATCCATGGGCGTACTGCCTCTGGCCGACGTGCCCAAAGAGGTCTGTCAACCTCAGCTATGTTTCGGATTGTCATGCAGGCACAGTTGCATATGGAAAGGTACACCAGACAGGGTCTGAGGGAGCTGAGAGCATGTCGCACAGCCATGACAGACAGTATGCGTGACATTGCAGATGCTATCCGTAATTTCACCGATGTCATAGACGGACGTTGTGGGGACATATTACAGCAGTTCCACAACCAAATGTCCATGAGCCAGGGCAATGGTGGGAGTTTGCGGCGTCGACGTGGCCGTATGCCAGCAACAGCAGCAGCTGGCAGTCGGCACGGATGACAACAGGCTCGCGCACGCCCCCATAGTGCCAGCAGCAGCCCCAGCAATGCTGGGTCTGTGCTGTCATCGGAACGCCCCAGGAGACCACGTGCGTGGCTCTGGACAGTCCCAACAGGGACCTGTGTCCAGTCAACACACTCCCGCTTCTGATGACAGTACCCAGTCTGGCTTAGTACTGGATATGGTCCGTAGCACCCCTGCCAGGCACAGGTACCGTGTCCGTGCCCTCAGACACTGATCTGTATGACCTGCCAGGTGCAGTCTGTGGCTGTCCACAAACCCCTTTATATGGCAGCCATGAGGTGGAACTGTGTGCATGCATACACACATGCGAAATGTTAACACCTAGGGTGACCGCATACACGCACACACTGCACCAACACTGCCCCACTCTGTACTGCTGCTCCTCACCAACACACATACACACATATGTCAATTGGTGGTATCAGTGGCTGTCTCAGGCATACCTAATTCACACCCTGTGCATATGATGACACTGTGCCACCTCCTGCAATCTCCAACATCATTGCGGGAACAGATAAATACGTTGCTGATGCACAGGGTGACTACATAGAAGTGTATTAGTAGTATCATGTTGGTAACAGTACAGTGTGCTGCTGTGACTGTGTGTATATCCCAGCATGCCTGCTGCAGTAACTGTATGAATGTCCTGAATTGTTATCTGCACCCATAGTACATACCAAAGTGTAACAGCTGCACATAATTGCATGCCGGTGGTAAGGTTGTCAACAGATAGCCGCATACATGGGTAGCACAGGGGGGAAGCTAACGCAAGTAGTGATATGCAATGGTGGACATGTACAGTAATGGTGTCAAGTTGCCCACAACGACTATGCAATGTGGATGTTTGCGCATGTAGATATGTGTGCAGTACCAATGTAATCCAAATCACAAATAACTATGACATAATATCAGTTCTACCATGGGCATCTGCGCTGTGTATTCCTGGGTACATGTTGATAGTGCCTACATATTTGCATTGTTACTTACTGTTATTGTTACCCCTTCTTTGTTGTACAATGCACTACTTCCAGCCCTGCTTACTGTAGCTTTGTTTGCATGCATGTTTGCTTGGGGTTCCCTGGAACACTGCTTACACCTACAATGCAGAGTTACAGTGCTTCTGTAGACTCCTAGTGACATCTGCATATCATACGATACGTATGTCAACTTTACACGTGACAGAACGTCACTGTCTGTCCTGTACACATGTACGTTGCCTGTGACACATTGCACATGTCTGCTGGCATTTACCCACATGTGCAGTCATATATGCCAGTGCTATGAAACAGTAGCGGTACAACCACACATATACACCTTCAGTATGTTGTTCCCCATTGGCCCTATGTGTTGGTACTCACCATGGCAATCACACTACTAGGGTAGCATGTGCAAAGGTAACCTGTGAATCACCTCTATGGTCCAGTTGTGGTTTATGTGAGTCATGTGGCAATGTCACAGCTGCCACATGTATGCAGTCAGCCATCATCCTTGGCCAGGAACGTACAACACATGTGTGGGATGCCACCACACAGCCAATCTGGGGACTGAGCTCTCTGAACCCAGTAATGCCATACTCTGTCATCCTGGACAAACTTCAACCCCAATCCCTGCTGCTACTATTGATAAAACCCCTGAAGATGTTTCTGATAGTTTTGACCAATTCTTTACTGAGACATTTCAAGCCCTAGCTAGCCATCTACCTCCTAGCTCCCCTGGTCCTGAAAGTAGCACCCCTAGAAACCTACTTGCGTTCAGTTGCCAACCAGTCACCACTTCACTTCTCCGTACCTTGACTGAAAAAGTAAAACCCACTACACTTTCTGCTGATCAACTCCCTGCCGAGTACCTACAAAAATCAGCTCATGCTATTCCTTACCCGCTCTCAAAACTAATCAAACGAACCATGGTAGAATCTAAATTTCCCACCATCTGGAAAATATCCTATATAATCCCACTTCACAAAGGAGGCAGCTCTACTGAATTCTCCAATTATAGGCCAATAGCTATACTCTCTCCACTTGCAAAGATTATGGAAACTTTATTCATAGACAATTCATGCATCACCTAATCCAAAATCGCCTTATGGCAGACACTCAGCATGGCTTACGTCCTCATCACAACACTACTTCAGGCCTCCTAGCCTTTACTAACACCATAAACCATACTTGCAACACTAATTATATATCCTCAACCCTCTTTTTGGATCTTTCCAAGGCATACGATATGGTTGATCACCAACTTGTAATCCACACCCTGCAAACATTCTGTCTAGATACTGGAGCCTTCCAATGGTTTCAATCCTACCTGCATGGTCGACAGCAGGCTGGCCTCTGGCAGAACAAACTCTCTAACCTTCTACCTAACACCCTCAGAGTACCACAAGGCTCTATACTAGGGCCCTTACTGTTCTCCATCTTCATTAACAACCTTTATACTGTCATCCCAAAAGTCAGCTGTATCCAATATGCTGATGTCTCTACTCTGATCTGCTCAGCCACATCTCCAGTAGAGTTATGGTCAGCTACCCAGACCACCTTTAATACAATAGAAAACTGGCTTTCTGAACATCATCTGAACCTAAATCCCAAATAAACTAAACTGCTGTTATTTCACCAACACGTAGGTCTACCACTTTCACCTTTACCATAACATCAACTGATGGCACAATAATCTCCCCTGACCCATCTACTAAACTATTTGGTGTCATCATAGACAATAATCCCAAATGTGACCTACATGTTAACCAAATTATCAAAGCCATCAGTAAAAAACTAGGGTCACTTTACAGAATAAAAGCCTTCCTAACCCCTCCAGCTAAAAGTGCCATAGCTCGCTCACACCTTCTTTCAACCCTTCTGTATACATCCCCTCTACTCTCGAATATGAACAAGACTGTCCTTAACAAACACTCAATTTGCTATAACCACATTGCCAGGTTTGCCACTGGGCTGCCTTTTAGGACACATCATTGCATCAATCTAAATCAGCTTGGTTGGCTTGAACTACCCAGCCTAATACAGTATAACCAACTGATTATGGCCTATAAAATCCTCTATAATCCGGACAATACTCCTGCACTTCAGATATTATCACCCCCTATAACAATCCTAGACCGCTTCGATCCTCTAACAAACTACTTATTCAGACTAGCAAATTTAATAACACAGCCGGTGATTCTCTCTTTGCAAACTCTGTAAGTAGATCCTGGAACTGACTTCCAGCTGATATTACCTTACTTTCCACCTTAGGTCAATTTAACACTAGACTCAAACAACATTTGTCACTTAACTGGCTATGTCAGTGTATCAAGCCTGGCTAACTCAAATGTGTAAAATCTGTTAACCAGTTTACTGTGTAATTTAATTTAATCCTGACTTGTGCTCATGACTAACTTTAACCTGTGGAACATGTTTAACTTGCTTACTTATGTAATCTCTGTAAACAATCTGTTTGTAATATGTAATGCTGGTATTATGCAATGCTGTATCTGCTTACCCTTGTAGCTTTTCTCCCCGGGCCTCCGCTGCAAATGGGCATGCATCCAGTCAGACTATCCCGGTCAACAAATGTAGGATAAATAAATAAATAAATAAAATATATTACAGTGACTACAATACAAGTCAGACATTGACACACACTGACAGCATGCTGAACACACTGGGGCATATGTGGGGACTCAGAATAGCATCCTGCCTGAGCATCACACACCTCCGCAGCTGGCACACAGGCATATGTTCCGTCGGAACAGAACACATGCCACACATGGCACACACATCCCGTGTGCCACACACTCAGAGCCTGTAGGGCTACACAACACACCTGCTACAGACGTGTCAGGTACCTGTCTTGGGTGCTGCACTGGGGTCCCGCTCAACAGGCTGTATCTGGTGAAGGTCACAGTGATATGCCTCAGGGGCACTATGGTCCACCACAGAACATATGCATACAGGTCAGTCAGAGGCATGGACACATATGACTCACTCATTGACCATGCCAGTATGGCTGACCTGAGACATACCTCCCTGGACTACATGATAGGGAACATAGAATGGATCTCTCAGCATGTGGCACAGGCCAGTATGAGCCTGATCTTGGTTGCCAACATACCCTCACCAGGTATGCTACCACTATATGTGGGAAGGGTGTTGTATGTCTACATTATGCTCAGTCTCCAATGTCATTCATAGGGTATCCGCTGGCTGTCAATGTGTGCTTAAATGCTAGGAAGCCACAATGATGTGCAAGGGTCATCTTGCACGTGACACCCATGGCCCGATGTATATTGGCAAAGCTCCTTGATACACATACTGCCTTATGCTGCAGGACACGGTTTACACAGCCACCTCCGTGGGTATCACACAGGTTAGGACACTAACAGTGCTGCTACACAACAACAGCAGTGTACACCGGAAGATGCATGCACCGGACACTGTCCTCAGCACGGTGAACTGCAATGTCTGTGCAGTACCAGATTCCTGATTCATGGCTCACAGGTGTTACCCATCACAGACAGGTTATGCCCCATACCATGCCTGTCGTCCCCTACACATGTAACACACATGGACAGGGGGGTAGTATCCCAAGGCACCACAGATACACACACCTCCAGGTTGTTGGCACAGCACAAAGCATCAGGGCCTAATCATGTGCAGCTAACAGTATGTTGGACTGCCATCTGGTTCATAGCCTGGTACACACAACCCTCCCATACACAGGAAGACCACCTATCCTCCATAACAACACTGGCAATATGACAGTCTCAAGAACTGTGTTTATATGGCTGGATTGCATCCAGCCAAACATTGTGCGTGAGCATTACTGTAGCTACAACACACTAGTTGAAGGGTTCACAGCATGTGGTCACTGAATTGCAGTGGAATGACATGTTACCACTACCACAACAGATGGGAACATGCAGCACCTGTACATCGACTACATGTACACTATATGGCCCAGACCAGATGTGTATCCCCTGCTGTAGGTATTTTACCATATACACCCACACTGTATAGACACATACCGCGTGTGGACCCTGCACAGTAAGACACAGTCATATTGGTATACATTGCAAATACCATTTATCCACTCGCGACATGTGTCAGACATGGTGACTACTGCAGGTCACAGGTATTTATGTGTATGTGTCACACACATACATCATGTGCAATGCCATTGCTGGTTTAGGCAATGGCATGCATTGTTATGTACAAAGACCCACACAAGGTCATACTGTGTGACACAACCACACGTGGCAGTTGTGGGTTACCAAAACATACCTATCTGTACTCTGACAATGGTAATAGACACAGTAGCAGAGTGCACTATTGGCATTACTAGCCAACTAGCCCTGTTTGGCTGTGCTGATAGTGTGGTGACATCCCCTGTGTTTACTGGGGGAATATGCAGCATCTGGTGTATTGTAGTATTTGCCAAAAGGATCTGTTTTCTCACACTTGCATTTACACACACCCTACTACCCCCATACACACACACACACGCACACATGCCATTTGCAGGATTCATTCCCCTACCTAACTAAGTCACGACACGTTAGAGAGATGCATTAGCAAAGTGCACTATTCGGATTACTAGATAGTTCTTCTTCTCTGGCTGTACTTATAGGGTGCTGACAACATCAGTATTTTGAAAGGGTAATGTGCATCAGGTAGTGTGATCTCCTGATTGCCAAAACTAACATGTTTTTCATACAGAAATGCACACACACAAACTCCCCACATCCAGACACACACACACTTGCCGGTTTCGAACCCCTACCTAAATATGTTATGGCACTTGAAAGTGACGCTGTAGCAGGTTGCGCTATTCTGAGTACCGGCAGGTGTCTCCTCCAGCTGTATGTATAGGGTGCTGTCATCATCACTGTTTGGAAAGGGTAATGTGCATCATGTAGTGTGATCCCCTGATTTCAAAAAAACACATGTTTTTCATACAGAATTGCACACAGAGTTCCCACATCCAAACACACACACATGCCATTTACAGGTTTCAAACTCCTATCTAACTATATTATGACACTTTAGAGAGACGCATTAGCAGAGTGCGCTATTCGCATTACTGGGAGGCTTCCTTTCTCCTGCTGTACTTATAGGGTGCTGACATCATCTGTGTTTAGAATGGGGAATGTGCATCCTGTAGTGTGTTCTCCCAGTTGCCAAAAGGCACATTTCCCTCACACAAAATTGCACACACACTAACCCCCCTCATCCAGGCACACACACTTGCAGGATTCAAACCACTACCTAACTATATTATGACACTTGAGTCGGACGCATTAGCAGAGTGCGCTATTCGCATTACTAGGAGGCTTCCCTTCTCCTGCTGTACTTATAGGGTGCTGACATCATCTGTGTTTAGAAAGGGGAATGTGCATCCTGTAGTGTGTTCCCCCAGTTGCCAAAAGGGACATTTCCCTCACAAAATTGCACGCACACTAACCTCCCTCATCCAAACACACACACTTGCCATTTGCAGGATTCAAACCACTACCTAACTATGTTATGACACTCAAGACAGACGCATTAGCAGAGCATGCTATTTGCATTACTGGGAGGCTTCCCTTCTCCTGCTATACTTATAGGGTGCTGACATCTGTGTTTAGAAAGGGGAATGTGCATCCTGTAGTGTGTTCTCCCAGTTGCCAAAAGGGATATTTCCCTCACACAAAATTGCACACACACTAACCCCCCTCATCCAAACACACACACTTGCCATTTGCAGGATTCAAACCACTACCTAACTATGCTATGACACTCGAGACGGCCGCATTAGCAGAGCGTGCTATTCTCATTACTGGGAGTTTTCTCTTCTCCTGCTGTACTTATAGGGTGCTGACATCATCCGTGCTTAGATAGGGGAATGTGCATCCTGTAGTGTATTCTCCTAGTTGGCAAAAGGGATACTTCTTTCAAACAGTCTTGAATACACACTAACCCCCTCCACACACACTGAGAATGTACAGGATTCAAACCCCTACCTAACTATGTTATGACACTTGAGACAGACACATTAGCAGAGTGCGCTATTTGCATTACTGGGAAGATACTCTTCTCCTGCTGCACTTATAGGGTGCTGACATCATCAGTGTTTAGAAAGGGGAATGTGCATCCTGTAGTGTATTCTCCTAGTTGGCAAAAGGGATACTTCTTTCAAACAGTCTTGAACACACACTAACCCCCTTCACACACACTGAGCATGTACAGGATTCAAACCCCTACTTAACTATGTTATGACACTTGAGATGGACGCATTAGCGGAGCGTGCTATTCGCATTACTGGGAGGCTTCTCTTCTCCTGCTGTACTTATAGGGTGCTGACATCATCTGTGTTTAGAAAGGGGAATGTGCATCCTGAAGTGTGTTCTCCCAGTTGCCAAAAGGGACATTTCCATCACACAAAATTGCACACACACTAACCCCCCTCATCCAAACACACACATTTGCCATTTGCAGGATTCAAATCACTACCTAACTATGTTATGACACTTGAGATGGACGTATTAGCAGAGCGCGCTATTCGCATTACTGGGAGTTTTCCCTTCTCCTGCTGTACTTATAGGGTGCTGACATCATCCGTGCTTAGATAGGGGAATGTGCATCCTGTAGTGTATTCTCCTAGTTGGCAAAACGGACACTTCTTTCAAACAGTCTTGAACACACACTAACCCCCTCCACACACACTGAGCATGTACAGGATTCAAATCCCTACTTAACTATGTTATGACACTCGAGACGGATGCATTAGCGGAGCGCGCTATTCACATTACAGGGAGGTTTCCCTTCTCCTGCTGTACTTATAGGGTGCTGACATCATCAGTGTTTAGAAAGGGGAATGTGCATCCTGCAGTGTGTTTTCCCAGTTGCCAAAAAGGGCATTTCCCTCTCACACACACAAACCCCACTCACCCACACACACACTCACTAAGCATTTGCAGGATTCAAACCCCTACCTAACTATATTATGATACTTGAGGGAGATGCATTAGCAGAGCACACTATCCGAATTACTGGCCATCTGTTCTGCACCTGTAGTATTTATAGGGTGCTGACATCTTTATTTCTACAGAGGTATGGACATGTAGTACTACCTGTCAGGTGGGGGATAGCATATATATGCATTTGCAGCCACCTACGTCAGGGTCAGATATGCACATCGCACTGGCAGGTTATGTTCTATACCATGCTTTGGGACCACAGGACCTGTAACACACAACACAACCAATCCAGAACACCACACCCACATCCAGGAAACACACTTAGCTTCCCTGGGAATAGTGCCAGGATATGCAGGTGTTCACATACACCATTCCAGTTGTTAACATCAGGTACAGGCATATTGTGTGTGAGAACTACTCAGGCCTCTACCACTTTACCCTACAGCCACTACAATGTGTGGGTCCATGTGCTATGGCAGAACCACACACCACAGCCACATGGGGGAATACATATTGCACCTGTCCATCTGCAACGTGGGTACTCACTGTTCCACACCAGAGGTAGACCACCATTGTTGATATCTGACCATACCCACCTTTCCCTGGACATCCATATCCCATCTCCACCCCCAGGCAAGGTTGTCACTGCACACAAACTGTATTTAGCACAAGCAGACTCTAAACTTGTGTAGACTGGGGTGGACGACTTCAGAGGACCCATGCTGGGGGACTATACTGGCCACTCAGCATAATCCTGGACAATTGCATTCTATGAGCATGTGTATGGTTTGCATTGGTCATGCTATCCCACATATACCCATGACTGCTCCACAACAAGACACCTGTCAGCTGTACACCAGCCATATATGTGCAGTACAACAGACAGAGTGACCTAATACATTGCAGAGCTGTAGCCCACAGAGGGAGGACATCTGTGAACAGTTCCGGCACGGCACTTCATTCACACATACTCATTACAACACAGTGTTGATAGTGGAATCATCCAGAGAATGCAGATAGGGCTCCCCTCAGTCTGTTATTGATGGACACCTACTGTCAGAGATCCTCAGCAACCCTCTCACAGCACACACCGACAACATGGCTGTGGCTTAGCACATTCAATCCCTGGGACCTCCACGGTGCCCCTGCATGACAGAGGCACAGCTCACTAGCCTCACATGTTGCCTTCTGTGACCTACTTTACAGTGGCACAGTAGCCTACTGGCCTGGGGATGCAGATGCCAAGCACACTCTGGCTGAGCTGTCATTCCCTAGGGCAACAAGCCTAGTATTGACCTCTACACCCATATGTTCAATTGTCGGATGCACAATATTTGTTGTGCTGTTCTACTGTTTGCAGGTCTTTATTGCCATAGCATTCCCTGTTCCTATGACCAACTTGTGTATCTGTGGAAGATGTTTGCATATGACAGCGATCCACTATATCACTTAAGTCTCTGTAGTCATTTACTGTGTGCACTGGGCAGATTGCTGTGTTGTGGTTGGTTCCTGGACTGACACGTACAAATACCAGATATGTGTTGCCAACTGCTAAACGGAGATATGGCCTAAGTGTGTGAGCATGCCCAGTTCAGCCTTTCCATGGCATGTTGTCTGACATATGCCTCATTTATCCAAGTGTGCGAGCATGCCCAGTGTGAGCTTTCCATATGTTGCACTCTGAAGTCCACCACATATTTGGGTGTGTGTGAACTTCAACAATATCTCACATTTATGGTTGTGTGTTGGGTGTCATGTTGTGTACTAACTGGCCAACTGCTTCGTGTCTGCCACAACAGGGATTATACTGTGCCTGCAGGGATTGCATGGGATACTTTGCAGACAGTTCTCAACATACTTTCATAATGACCTAACACTGTAGTACCATATAGTGTACTGGTTCAGTACTTTCACTGTGGTGGACAGTATCCTGGGCTTTAGTCCTATGACTGCTTGACATCTTCATAGTGAACATAACAGACTGTGTAGGGGCCAGTTGTGCACATATGACCATGTTGCATTATGTTCAGATATGGGCTACCTACACCAGGCTCGTCC
This sequence comes from Protopterus annectens, assembly GCF_019279795.1. Taxonomy (NCBI): domain Eukaryota; kingdom Metazoa; phylum Chordata; order Ceratodontiformes; family Protopteridae; genus Protopterus; species Protopterus annectens. The sequence goes on from NC_056728.1 coordinate 327,748,414, forward strand.
AACATTGCTAGTGTATTCCACAACATGGGTGGACATTGGCAAACACTAGCAATGTTCCCTAGGCCATTTCTGATGCTAGTCACAGGGTGTGTTTGTCCTTCGACACACATTGTAACTGGAGTTTGCCATGACATATGTCATGGTTAGTATACTGTGCCTCCGTCTACCTCTGACATAACAGTGATTCCCAGGGTTAGCCTACCATCTCCCATCCACTCATCAGGATTCCTCTTGAGGGGTGTCGATATGTGACTCTCTGGCTGACCTGTACCAGGAGTTTACTGAAGAGTGGGGTGCCTTCTGTGTTATGGATCATTCTGTACAGCTTGTCCTATGTATGTCAGTGCTGGGGTTCAGGTCTCTCATGTGCATAGCTCACTGCCATTCAGATTGTACAAGGTGCAACATGTTCATTCATTCCAGGTTGGACATGGCTTCATACATCAGGCACAGCTTTCCTGTAGCTGGGAAGTGTGGTGGTGTGTTGGTCTGCAGTTTGTTTACTCAGGCAACACATGGCATCTGTTCATGCTCTTTGCTACTCCTGGTGGGGTACTGTTGTGGACTTTACAGTTGATGGAGGTGTCTGCTGCGGTATATCCCACAGGGGCTATTGTAGTCACTTGTGACACTGATGGAGGATGACTGCAGAGCCACAGTGAGTTCTACATCTGCCAACCTTCATGTTTGGGTGGGTATATAGTATATGTTTCTGCGAACATTACAGCCACATGTTTGTCCAGTGCAGGATATCTATCACCTTTTGTACCCAGGTCTCACATTACATGTTAGGTACCTCATGGGTTAACACCTGTGTGGTAATTTGTGGGCACTTACTGTATATCCATGGTGGTTGTCTATACACAGTTCTGCAATTAGCTTGCTGACATGGCTATGGCTACAGTTGTCTGTTTGTAGGTGGCCCTTTTGTGGGTTGCTTGTGTCAGCTGGGGGTCAGATATGGTGGGCTGTTTGTACTCCTCTGCATACATGTTCAGTCACAGTCCTTCCATGTTGGCCTATACCTATGGGACATATATACAGAACGGGGGGGGTCCAAGACCAGGCCTTGTGGGATGCCACTCAAATCTGCTTTGTAGTCTGACATGGATGCGGCATGTCTGACCATGTCAGTTCTTTCCTTGGTCTGCTTTGCAACCCCTCTACTGACATAGGGGTATATATTTAAGCTGGTGAACATATCCATACTGAACTCGTACGGTATTGTCTAGAAGCATGTGCACGGTCCAGCTACACTGTGTGGACCACATTGCCCTCATCAATGACCTTAATGACTGCTTCAAATGGGTCAGACATGTTTAGGGGCAGGTTCTGCAGTTACGACAGCCACACTGTGTAGGGTCCAGTATCAGTAGGTCCACAATAGTCTTCTGTCTGCGGTATATACTGATCCTTTCCATAGCTGTGCAGAACAAGCTTGTCAGGATCCTGGGGTGGTAGTTTGGAGTATCCATTCAGGCAACACCTTTGTTGTGATGGACCACTGTTGTTGTACACTGCTCTTTGGGTACATATCCTGTGGTAAGGCTGACATTGGGCAGTAGTGTGATTTGGCATTCCATTATTCTTGGAGTCCATGTTGGCCTCAGCACAGGACACCATCACATACCTTTGCTGCTGTGTGTTCTGCTTTGCAGATGATGGCTATTACCTTAGCATCTGCAATGTCAGGGGACCATCAGTCTGCTGGGATAGGTATTTTGCACTCTGGGGGGGGGGGGTGTTTGCACTGCACCTGACAGGTTGTATGTTAGCAATATGTGTGTGTTTGGTATGTTGTTTGTAATATCTGTGTGATTCAGAGCATATCTGTGGATGCCCAACATGGTTCCTACCATCAGTTGGGTAAGCCTTGTGATTATCCTTAGTGTCCTGTACGTTTTGTATCTTCATAGGTTCATGGGTTCATACTAGGCTATACACCCTTGGCCATTAGTAAGCCTAGCCAGAGTGTGTGTCTTTCGCCACCCCTTGCTATGTTCTATTATGGCCATTTATGAAGTTCTTCACTGTGCCTCTGTCTGGTCGTGACACAGTGAGGACCCCCAGTATACATGTACGGTCATCCATCCACTTGGCAATATTCCTGTTGAGGGGTGTCAGTGAGGGGCTCTGCCTACCATGGATTGGGATCCTGTTTCTGGGTGTGGGGAGCCTCTGGGTTATGTATCTGTCCCTCCAGCACATCTTATTTCATTATGTGTTGAGGCTGACATCTGTGACTCCAATGGCTTTGATTTCCTGTGGTGGAGCATGTCCATTACTCCTGTGTTGGACATGGCCTTGTACAACAGACATACAATGCCTCTGTGTAGGCAGTCTGTGACTGCAGTCAGCTGGGGTGTCTACAGCCAGGCAGCATATGACATATATTTCACACCCTTTATCCTGTTGGTGGGGTAACTATGAAGTCTTCCGAACTGCTGCAGGTGTCACGTACGGTACATCCCATATGAGTCATTGTACTAGATTATGGGTCTGATAAGGGAACAGTACAGTGGCACAGTGACCTCTGTTGATGTAAATGTGAATCCTTTCATGATACGGTGTCCAATATCGACAATCTTCATAGCCACATTGGCATTGTGAGTGTCACATGACAGATTAATGTTGACCAGTGTCCCTAGGTCCCTGATTACTCCTTGCATACATAATGGTTTGACACCTATGTGGTAATTTGTGTGTACCTTGTCTGGTATTTGGTGGACATTCATACTGTCCAGTGTCTTCAGGATGTCTGGGTGGAGTTCTTGTGTGTGAGAGTGTGGTCTGTCGCATGCTACAGACTGTACAGCAGTTTTGACTACAGTTATGTGCACATGGGTGGTCTCCGCTGCTTTAGGCACTGTCAGTTACCTGGCCATATGGGTGTCTGTGCTGCATATGGATACTCCTCCTCCTTTGATGTTTTGGTGCAGGTGTTGGGGCCATAACACATGATATGTGGTATAACCTAGTAGTGCTGGTGTGCTATCACTAGGCTTGCAGCAGGCTTCTGTCACTGCACAGACATCAATGTTCTCCATAATGGGAAGTGCCTCAGGGGCATGCATATTGCAGTTTACACATCTGGCATTGGTCAGCATTACCCTTATGTTTCCTACCACTTATGTTTTCTAGGGTGGTGGGTAGTCTTTTTGGCCTTGCCTACATACGGCTCTATGGAGGCGGCAAAGGCCTTATCCAGTATCCAGACGCACATGGGTAACAGGTGCAAGCCATCCCTGGAACAGCAGCATGGCTTGTCATGCTTGACATCTCAAGCAGACAGACATTAGACCCTCTTGGACTGACAGCTGTAACTGTGCCAGCTGTTAAACATGAGCATTCTGTGTTTGTACTGTGGCATCATTCTTGGTGAGGGTTGGATGCTGCACACAGCCAGTGTCATACCGGCCTGGGGTACATACTCAGAGGGACCATCCATGTCTCTTTTCATGTTGACCAGGGAGGTACATCTCAGGTAATTCACACCAGCATGGACATTGAGTGCATCATATTTCTGCTTGCTTTGGGGTGACCTGGATACTTGTGTTATGTGGCATTTTGTGGCAGCCTACAGGCAGCTTACTCTACCCTTTCCCTTGTTCAGTCTGGTGAGTGGGATAGCAGTGTGTCTGCCTATACAGACACCTATTACGACTGTATCAGGCATGTTGTTTCTCCTTCTGGCCTGTGACTGTTTGACACACCAGCTTTGTGTACTATTTGTTGCATGTGCTATGTTTGAAGGTTGTGGTTGCTTGTGATCTGCTTTGGTGGCTTCTGTTGGTGTGGTGTGTTTGCAATTAAGGCCTCCGGGAATATTTGTCTGTGTTTATGTGTTTGGTTTACAGTTGTGGTAGGTCTATGTGGGACTGGGTTTGTGGTGTATATGGTTACCTTCTCCTCCTGACTAGTTTTGACAGTACTGAGTTGGTGGAGCTCAACCTCTGGTTTGGATACATGGATGCATCTATCACATATATTTGTATTTATTGGGGGGTGTTGTGGTTGTCTGTGTACTTGGGACTGGTGTCACATTGCCTCTGGATTCACAGATTCTACTTGTTGTGGCTGGACTTAGTGGATTGTATGTGTGGACATATGTTATTGCCATACTACTGGTCAGTGATTACTTCCCTTTTTATGTTTGCTCTATCAAGTGGTAGCTTCCTCATTCTCTTGCATGATTTGGTAATGGCTGGAGTCCAGCATGCCAGATGCCTGCGTGTATGGCATTGTGTGTTGTTGTTATTTGTGATTGCATACTCCAAGCATTCCTGGCTGTGTTCATGGAATGCCTGTATAACATGTTCTGTGGTGTGTCCCATATTCTGCACTTGCACAGGGCCTTTTGTGGATTCAACATCGGTTTTGAGGGCTGCAACCTATGCTTTACACATGTTTTTCACTGTGGTATTCTGGCCAGGGACTGGGGTCAGGATGTGTATATCCAGTGGGATTACTCTATGGTCTGGTCTTACTAGTGAGGGGTACACTTCTCATCTTGCCATCCAGTACACATGTTGCTGACTATCACATCCAGTATGCTTACCCCTCTTGTGGGAGTGGTACATTGTTCCTGGGCATTTTGGTTTATGGATTCTGGGAAATTTTCTCCTACTGTGTTGGTGCTAGTATAATGCTCCCGGTGTATGTCTGGGTATTTTCAGTCAAGCAATATAATGTGGTTTGGGGGGCTTGATATATTCATGTATTCCGACATAGGCCAGGTGCAGTTCCTGGTATTAGGACAGTAGTCTGCAGCAGGCTATATACTGGGAGGCGGTTTTAGCCATTGGTATTTGACCATGACTAATCCATGCTGCTTCTTGTTGTGGTACCAACATGGGGGTGTGGTTATCCTTGCCATTTCTTGCTAGTCACCCTCCTTTTGTAGCTTGTTCCATGTTTTGCGGCTGTACAGCACAGTATGAGGTGTGACCTGGTAGTGTTAGGGTGCTGATGTGAGCCTTGACCCAGTTCTCTATTACAGGACTGGTATCTACATTCTCCATACTGTGTGCATTTACACTGCACACATCTTGCTGTTTAGACATCTGTCATTGGGTAGCATTACATCTAGGTTCCTATCCCTTGTAGAACCTATGAAGGTGGGTTTGTGTTTTGAGACTTACCTATTCAGGGCATGCTGTGGGTACTGACAGCCTTGACTATGCCATGGTATCCATGGGGCATGGCATGATAGGTGCACGCCACCCCTAGCAGGTGGTGCATCATGTCATGCTCCACATGTCTTCCCAGCCTGAAACACATTGGCTCCCCTTTGACTAACTGCATTACTTCAGCCAGTTATTGCACTTGATCATCCCATCGCCATTTTGTGGCTTCATGCTTGGTGAGGGTGGATGTTAATCAGGGTGCTCATGTGTGCATATAGTACATGGTGTTACATTACTTAACACATGGCATTCATGCCTCAGGTGGTGCTGCAGGGCTGCCTCTGTCGGATGTGCATATTACACTTCCCTGTACATGTTTGTGAGCAGGTAATGTAATTTTAGGCATCCATGTTATTATTTGAGTGAGTCAGAGAGGGTATCATTCCCAGGGTTCCTACTGAGCCAGTGTATGTGCTATGCATTGCCTCTTTGCCAAGGCCAGGGCATACTGGGCACGCCTCCTTCTGCCTACTGGGGCAGGCTCAGGTTGTTCCTCCTCCAGTCACGCTCTGCCTGTGATGGCCTTGGCAATGGTGGGGGCTGTTTGGCCCGCCCTATGCTGGTCCTGCTGCAGCTGTTTTCGCAAGATCATATTATGTAGCATAGCACATACCATGACAATTTGGGTACATGTAGTTGGTGTGTACTGCAAGGCTCCACCAGATGTGTCAAGACACGGAACCATGACTTGAGCAGCCCAAACACGCTCTATTACATTACGTGTTTGTGCATGTGCCTCATTATGGCGTTCCTGTTCAGGTGTGTGTGCGTTTCTGATGGGTGTCATCAGCCACGGCTCCAGTGCATAACCTGCATCCCCCACTAGGTGTCCATGTGGGATGTCCCCATTGGCAAATGTCTGGTACAGCTGCGTCAAATCCCAGGGCAGCCAGCACACACATTCATTATTATGCCCTGGGAATCACGCATGACCTGGCAGTTGATGGAGGGGAAGCCCTTGCGGTTAATGTAGGCCCTACCCCGCTCACTGGCTGGTGCTTTGATGCGTATGTGAGTGCAGTCTATTGCACCCACTACCTCAGGGTATTCCGCTATTTGCTGGAAGAGATGCATATTGCTGGCCAATACCTCACGGGCATTGGGGAAATATACATGATCACCGACATGTGCTGACATGGCATCCAGGAACTGGTGCAATACCCTGGAGGCTGATGCCCGTGATATCCCCATCATATCGCCAGTTGGTCTCTGGAAGGTACCTGTTGCTAGTATTCTTAGGCCAACACATACCTTGGTTTCCACTGGGATGGGTTCCCCTCTGTTGGTTCTGTGTGTGAGGCGTGGCCTGCACAGCTCAACAATTTGCTGCAGGAGCTCTCTGTCCACTCTATAGCGCTCTACTATCTCCAGCTCATGTAACCCGTGGTAAGTGACCCTGGGCCTGTACACTCTTCTCCGTCTCCTCACTGTGGGTTGTCTGGCACCATCTGCATTGTCACCACCCTCAGCAAGTCGCCTATGTCTCATTATGACAGCTATGGCAGCCCCTAACATTTCTGCTCTGAGTTAAGCTTTTTCAGTTTTCACTTCTATTAGCTTACTAATGTCTTGCAGTGTCTCTTAAGAGAAACATCCTGCACTACTGTTTGCAGAGTTTTAAGTGCTAGGCTGGGCTACTATTCTGCCTGTGTAATTGCCTGCTTCTAATTGTTTTCACCTGCTAGCTTCAGCAGTTATCCCTGCTAGCTTCCTATTAATTGTGTTGCTTCCTTTTTCCTCTCTGTTTCCTCAGGGGGGAGCAACGTGCATACCGTCAGAAACACGCTCACAGTGGCTTACACGCGCGCACACGTGCTTACACGGTTCAGAATCTACTTATTCGGGTTAAAACGCGCGTACACCCGCGCAAACACTGTTACATCGCCTGCCAACAGCCTCCAACATACTCAGCCTGCCCTACACGCACGCACACCAGTGCAAACAGTGTTAAACATCTCCCAACACGCCCCACATGCTCAGTCTGCCTTACACGCCAAGACACTGCCCTACTCGGCTTCATGGCGCACACACGCATGCATGCACGCAGCAAGAAACTTGGGTGTAAGTAACAGTGTACACCTTCCATTTCTTGACTTTCCATGACTTATCTAGTGGCACACCTCTTTCCATGATCTGTGTCTGTCATCTGTCATGTTACACTGACCTCCAATGAACTGCATTTCTTTCTACCATTCCCCCCTGTGATGTCACCTATCTCCTACTCTATTCCTCCCCTTATGTATCTCTTACACTACTCAGACTGTGCTCATTTGCTATGTGACTGTGAGATTCAGTATCCTAACCCTCATTTACATGAGACTGCCTACTAATGCTTAGTTACATGTCTTAGACTCAGCTTCCCCCCTTAGCAACCACTACACGGTGGCCATGTTGTTTTTGGTCTGCTGGTCCCTGCATTGTCATTACATGTATTGCATGAAACCCACATTTGTGGGTTTATAACCTTCTTTTTTATGATTGATACAGCGCAGCCCATTTGCAGGCTGGGCTGAGCTGGTTTAAACATCGGCGATCGCGGAAAAAAATATATATATTTTTAATATTTTGGCATCGGGTTATATTGCCAATGGCCACATATTTGGCCATTGGCATGCTGCCTGAGTCATATGCACCCTTTTTTGGAGCTGACATGGCTCCATTGTGGAATTTGCAGAAACGTACTCAGTTGTCAACTGAGTACATTTCTGCAGCTAAAACGTCTCTTACACGGACTGGTTTCTGCTTCGTGGATCGCTAATATACCTCATTTGCATACCTTCCGGCTGCAAGTGAGGTATTTAGCATGTCCACGCCCAGTCCGTGTAAGAGACGTTTTAGCTGGTCTCTTACACGGAGTTTAGGGCTGTTCCTGGATCGCGAGGCTTGCATGGAGTGTTGCACGTCTCTTACACTCCGTGCAAGCCTTCGTGAATCCTGCCCAATATTTTTCCAAAACTGGTTGATTACCAGCATAATGCTTTATGATTTAGTCCACAGTTTCTGATATACCACAACTATTTCTAGGGATGGTGGTTCAATTTACTTAACCGGGAATGCTTGACTGAGCATGAAGCCTTTTTCAGCAGAGACCCGGGGTAAATAGCTCCACAAAAAAGAAGTGATACAAAATAGTAATAGCCAAGATTGTACAATGATTATACAAAGCTTTAAAACAAGTTACAACTGTAAAGTATTGAAGTAATAATACCTGCAAACAGTAATGTATAAAATTAAGATACAATATAGGCCAGTCTGCAATAGAATACAATTGTACAGACAAACAAAGGAAGTCAATTAGAAGAAAACAGATAAGTACTTAGATAAAAATGTGTAACAGTAAGGGAATGAAAAACAAATAGCAAAGACAGAAGACAGTTAGGTAGGGTTTAGGAAAGGGCACATCCAAGAGTTCCACAGATTTTCTTTCAGTGCTGTTTTAAATCCGTTAGTGTTAGAGATAGATCTTATGGATGATGGTAGTTTATTCCAAATAAGAGCAATTGATTAACTATGTAAATGTTGACCATATGCTGTCTTAGGTTTGTAAATGTTTAAGTGAAGTTGATTAGAACTCTAAAGAGTCCGAATAGGAGCGTAATAAGAGAAGGAGGAGGATATACTAGGGCAGGAGTAGGTTTGTTCAGAATATTGTGGCTCATAGTCAGTTGAGTAAGAAAGTTGTTAAAATTCTAACCAGTTTGTAGACTTGAGAGAGAGGCAGTAATGTGAGTTATAGGGCTGGTTTGCAGCAAACCTAGCTACTTTGTTGTAAGTTCTAGCTTGCTTTTTAGTGAGGATCATAAGATTTGACAGCCAAAAAGAGACAAGGAAGAAGAAAAGCATAAGCAAGGGAGAGTCTAGAATCTGTGGAAAGGAATGTTTTATTTCTATACAGCAAGCCACATTTTTGGTGCGTCTTTTTTATACAATGATGGATGTGTAGGTCAAACTTGAGTTGATCATCAATAATTACACCTAGGAGCTTGGTATGTGATTTAACATTAATGACAGTACGTTAAGAGATGAGATAGAAAAAGTAGGTTTAAGAGGAGTGAGAGATTTAGGCAGAAATAGGAGAAGTTTGGGTTTTTGGGGGAGGGGTTAAGAATAACTTGACTGATAATAAAACAACTTTCAGAGGTGAAAAGAGTATTGAGTTAAGCTGAGGAGGTCAGGGATGTTATCGGAAATGGATATGATTGTGGAATCATCAGCATATTGTATAAGAGAAGAATTAGAACAGGAGTTATGAAGGCAGATAATAAAGAATTTGAAATGTAAAGGACCCAGAATGGAGCCTTGAGGAACACCAGTCTTAATGGTGAGAAAAGGAGATACAGAAGACAGCCATTTTACAGACTGCTAGAGAACTAGGAGATAGCAGGATTTAAGAGATTAAGAGCAGACAATTTTGAATGGCACTTGAAGTGAGAAACTGTGTCAAAGCTTTAGAGATGTCCAAGCATAGACAAGAAACAAGTTTATCATCATCTCTGGCTTGAGAGGTACTTTGTGTGAAGGAAATAAGGGCTGTAATAGTGTTGTGATTAGGATGGAAGCCATGTTGGGTGGAAGTGAGTAAATTTTCTTGAAGAAAACAGTCCATGAGCTGCTTATGGACACATATTTCTAGTAGTTTAGAAATGGGAACAAAATGGCTGCAAGCCAGTGGTTTGAGAGTTCAGTGGAGTGACCTCCCTTGTGAACTGGAATAGTATAAAATTATTTCCATATTGTGGGAAAAGTAGATTCACATATAGACAGATTGATAAGTACAGAGATATGGTATGCAGAGTTAGTGGTAACCTTAATAAGGTAGGGAGGACGATTATCAGCAGAGAGACAGAGAGCATGGTTTTAATTTGCTAAGTTGAGTTTTTATATAGATAGTGGGAACAGGTTTTAGTGAGAAAGTGTTTCTTTGTCTAGAAGGTGAGGGGAGGTCAGACAGGTTAGAAGAGTTACAATTCTGAATGAATTTACTGATAGAGTCAAATAAGTAAGAGTTTTATATAGTTGCAGTTTTAAAGGGAGTGTTGTTAGGACAAGGGTTAGGTTTAGTGGGTTTACCAGGATGGAGGATCTTGTTTATAGCGTTCCAGAATTTTTTTAGGGTTGCTGTGGAGGTTTGTCAGATGATCTTGGTGGTAGTTTTTCTTCTCCATGTTGACGTGTTTTTGTGCAATTTCAAAGTTCTTTATAGGTTTGTAGATGAAACAAGGATTTTGAAGATGATCAGTTTTTGCAAGCACGGTCTCTCAGAGTTATAAGTAAGAGTTGATTTTGTAAGCCAGGATGCAAAATTTGATTTAACTCTAATTTTTCTAAGGCAAGCAAGGGAGTTGAGGATATCAAGAAAAATATGATTGAATGTATTTACTGCATCATCAAGGGATAAGTGAGAAAGTAAAGATCGGTCAATACAGGAAAGTCTGTTATTAAATTCAACAAGATTAAAATATGAAAGATTGTGACAGTCTTTATATTTATGTAATTTAATTTGATGGTCAGAATATCTTTGAATGCAAGTTGGAGAGTGATCACTAATGAAATCAGGAATGTTTTGGGAGGTGGTATATGTCTGGATTTGATACAAGGATCCGGTCTAGGACACAGTAAGAGTTTTATGGCTTGCTAAAGTAGGTAGGGGTAGAGATAAGTTGTGTAAAACCATGTAGATTAATGGAAGTGGTAGGAGAATTAGAGGTAAGGGTTTGCCAATCAGTGCTGACATCCCCTAATATAATAGTTTAATTACAAATGTTGTGTGCAATCCAAGAAAGAATATATTCCAAAATGGGAATATTATTACTCAGGGAAATGCATATATTGACAATTGTAAGTTTGTTGTGATTATGGAGTGTCCAGTTAACAATTATGAGTTCTGCAGGGAGAAAGTTTGGAAGAGTAATGGTCAGAGGGGACAAGATGAGATGATCAGAGAAAATTATGGCTACTCCACCACCCTTTTTATGAATTTGGCCTTAAGTGGATGATGTTGTAACCTCGGAAAAGAAGTTCATTATCATAGATGTGGGTTTGAGCCATGTTTCTGGCAGACTAATTATGTCAGGAGAGTAATGGGGCATCCAAGCATGGAAATTGAGAACTTTATTAAGAATGCTATGTATGTTCAGTGAGAATAGGGTTAGGCACTTGGAGACTACATCTACATGAATGGGAGGTGGTTTGGTGAACACAGTTTGAGGAGACTGATATGAGTGGGGAGCCGGGGTTAGGATGTATTATCTCCAAAAAGGAATATTTTTTTAGCATTGAGATGTACAGTGGTAATCTTGAAGTAGTAGTGGTAATTTTTAGGTTTAGTTTTTAAAGGGAAAGAAGTTAGGTGCATAGATTTA
>NC_056728.1:327760461-327868787 GCF_019279795.1 Protopterus annectens
TAGGTCTAACCAGTTTAAGCTGGTTAGTGCTTACAGTGGTGGGTTTTGAAAGGGGTTTCTGCTGCAAATTTGGCAACTTTGTTATAACATTGTTCAAATTTTGAATTTGTGATGCCTGGGAGGTTAGTAAAGAAGGAAGGAGGGGCCATAAATAAGTGTGGGGAGGAAATAATAGTGGCAAGTGTAGTTTTAATTGTGTTTGTGAGAGAGTTTTTGGTTCTGTAAAGCTTTCCTAGTTTTTGAGTTTTTCTTATGCAATTTTTTATATGCAAGTTGAATTTAAGATTGTCATCCACTATTATCCTAATATTTGCTATGAGAAGTGACTTTGGTGGCTGTATTATCGAAAGAGGTCTTTCAGTTTGTTTTTTGATGAGAGAGTGATTTGGGGAAAAGTAGTAGTTTAGTTTTTGGAGAGTTGAGCATGAGTTTTGAGTTACAAAGCCATGTTTCAGTGGTTGTTAAAGCTTCTTGAGTAAATTTTTGGAGGTGTGCCATGTTGTCAGATGTGCAGATGAGAAGTGGAATTGTCTGTGTGTTGTATTAGGGTGGCCTGTTGTGTGGAAGTATAGAGGGTGTTGGTGAAAATGTTAGAGGAGAGGACCAAGGACACATGTGCAAATGAGTGTGGAATCACATGTGTGCTATATTAAGGAGGCCTGTTTTGTGGATGCATGGAGGGTGGTGTTGGGAATATTAATGAGGGTGGAGGGTGTTGGTGGGAATGTTAATGAGGAGAGGACCAAGTATAGCACCTTGTGATACACTGGTGGTGACTGGAAGGTATGGAGAGAGGGTGGGGTGCCGTTTTACTGACTGATACCTATTGGATAGATAGCTTTTAACCCATAGAAGGGTGGGCTGAGAGAGACGTAATGAGGACATTTGAAGTAGAACTTTGTGTGACAAAACTGTCCAAAGGCTTATTCAGAGCTTCCCTGTGCCTGCCTTGCACACCCGTGACTACAAGACCTTGGATTGCTTCTAAAACCATCTGTGGACTTACAAAGCTGATACAAGTATTTATTTTTTTGTTGGTTTCCTTGTTTGTTTTTTTGCGGTTGCTCTATCTCCGTGTTAATTAACAGTTCTCTGATGCATTTATTGATTTTGTTGAATTTATCACCGTTTCTTAGCCTACACTGGTTAAATAAATGCCATCTGTTTGTTTCTGTACTGCTCTTATATCATTTTAACAGTATTCTGATATTTCCTAACCTCCTCTGATGCTGCAGAAGCTGTTCTGAGTTTGCCAAAGTTCTCCTGAGTTTGCCAAAATATTTCTAAGATTTGCAAAGTTATTCTGTGTTTGTAGAAGTCCTCCTATGTTTACACACATTTTTCTTTATTGGGAACATTTTGCAGGGTTTCTGAACTTATTTCCAAGAATTTCTGATACTGCAGTTTTGCTTTTTGTTGAGCATTTGGTACTGCACTTGAGCTCAAAACCAGTTTGTTTTACATTAAGAGAGTTTTATTCTGCACTCTGCTGAGAGCAGAGGGCTGATTCAATCCATCCAAGATGGGAACTGCTGGTGGAAGGCTTATTGTATGTTTATCTGTTGGCCTGAGGGCTTAACTGTGTAAAAGTCTTTCATCCTGCTCGTATAAAAGCCTGGTGCTTGCGCAATGCACAAACACGGTTGCCTGTGCCTTGTATATAAGCAAACCTCTCCAGTTTAAAATTTTCTGTAGGAAATTCTCTCCATAGTCTCCCACTGTTCATAGCTGCTCAAGAGGGCAACACCACTGCAGGTCATCTAATAGCTATTCCCGTTTACTAAGGATCTTGTATAATGAATAGGCTCTTCTCTATCATCTCTGTTTCTGGCCTGGTTGATATGGGTATCCTGAGGCAGTGTAATGACTGCCTAATGTTCAGTGACAACCATTTCATTTTAGAACAGACAAAACGCAGTGTGTGAGGGATGTAGATGCACAATGTCATTGGAGGCAAAGCTGTCACATAACACACACACACACACACACACACACACACACACACACACACACACACACACACAGTGCAAACCAGGTTGTTAGTCTTACCACCAAAACACTCACTACCAACACTAAGGAACAAAGGCATAGACCCACATATGCAGATGTAGTCACCTGTAATCTACCCAAACCTCCACGACCTCCTTAAAGCATCTCTCAGTGGCCCTGCACACACTCAAACAAGATAGCACCTCACACAACACATAACTCTGAAAATCATAGTAGCCCCACTTCCAAGCTCATAAGGCAGCACACCACACAGCCAAACATTTTAGTTATATGGGATTCCATTGTAAGACATGCTGATGTCCCCATCACCAGCCTAAACAAGGAGAAGATCACAGTGAGCTGTCTTTCTGGAGCCAGGATCTGCTAGACCATGCATGCATGCACTTAGATCTTTAAACCACAAGTATGACATAGTCCATATCAAGTATGACATGGTCCATATGGGTGTAAATTACCTAAGACTTGCCTCACTGGTCTATATGAGGAGAAACATGATACAGCTCTCTGAATATATGTCCCAGGCGGGTATGAATCTAATTTTTTCCAAAAAAGTAAAAGAAGACAAATGACAAACAGTATTCTCATTCTAAGACAAATTATTAACAAACAAGGTAAAAACTGTTTACAATATACACATAGGTCTGAAGCAAAACTGCAGATCACAGTTAAAGTACACAGGTTCAGTTCAGAAAGAGTTGTGGTCCATTTGTAAAGTCTCCATAAGTGCTAAAACTTTTGTCCAAGGATTATTAATAAATATCTTTAGATAGATTCTAAGTTCTTTGGTCTTAGTTTCTTTGATTGCCAGGTCTTTCACTGAAGAAAAGAAATCCTCAACAGTGGGTGGGCAGCTAGTTTTTCATCTTCTAGTGATGCATTTTCTGGCAACAGCAAGTATTGACCATAGTAAATATGAATTATTCTTATTCAAAAAGTAACCTTCATTCACATTAAAAAGAGCTAATGATTTAGACAATAAGAAGGAGTCAGTGAATAATGCTTTGAGAAAATCATCTATGCTGTTCCAATAGCCCTTTAATTTAGGACAATCATAAAAAATGTGTGCCCAGTCGGCTTTAGTATGTTCTGTACATCTCCAGCAGGATGCGCTGGAGCTATTATTGATTTTAACTATCTTATCTGGTGTCAGAAATGCCCTATGGAGATATTGCCAAATGAAAATACTCCAGTAATGAGACCATGAAGTATGCTTGATGGATAACAGATTTTTTTTCATCATGTGAGAAATTGAAAGAACAGCCTTTGAATATAAAGTTCCAGTAACTTTGATTTATATTAGTCTTATAAACAATTAACATGTTATATAATTTTGAAATAATGTTATTTGTATTAAAGCTATTATGTAAAGTTTCACACATGAGCGTTATCATCTTTGGTGTTTCTTGATGAGTTTTTAAGTGTTGTGCATAAATCTTGAGAATAAGTTAAGATACTTTGTAGAATTAACGAGATCTGAAGTAGGGAGTTCATTTTTCAGCAACCTGTGGGTCTTGGATCCGATATCGGATCCGAGCCGGCAACTTGTTTCAAGCTAATGGATCCGAGCTCCTAGCTCCTCCCTTCACCCATAATGCCCTGCTATAACCCTCCATGACCTCAGATCTAGTTATCCGCGCTTGTGGATAGCTGAATCCCCTTGAGCTCAGCAAGTGAATTGCCAGATAAGTTTATATTTTCTGTCAAACTTTCCTTTTTTCTTTCAAATTTAAACTTGTGTAAGTGTTAGGTACCTTTAGTATAAAAAAAAAAATATTTATTTACTTAGTTCCCTCCCTTCGTTTGGTCATTAGTGAGTGTGTGTGTGTTGTGTTTTTTGGGGCCTGTGTGTTTGTGTAGTTCTTCCTTTTACTTTTAAGTATGGCTGAGGCCCCAAAAGCCATTTTCTCGAAATGTACCGAGTGTGGCCATAAGCTCTCCCCGGCTGATGGCCACACTCGGTGCGTTCGGTGCCTTGGGGTTGAACACCTCTCCTCAGGCTGTACCATTTGTGCAGCGTTCAACCCCAGGGCACTGAAAGAGCGGAGGTCGAAGCTGGTCTTGGCGGGACTTTTACCCCCGGACTCAACTCCGGCCTCCGCGGCTCCACCACAGCCTGTGGTTGCTGCCATTCCTGCCCCCCTTCCTCCATCCGGGACTCAAACTCCCGCTAAAGCGTCGGAGGATAGGGAGGCCAGGAGGGAGAAACGGAGGGAGAAGCACCACAAGCAGTGGGCCGAGACCTCCGTTTCGGCCCCGCCAGCTAAGCAGGCTTCTCTCTCCACTGCTTCTAGGTCTCCTCCTCCTCGGCTCTGATCCCCTTGCTTCTCCCCGGGGCCGAGGAGGAGGAGACCCGATCTCCGTCGAGGGCATTGAGGCGGCATTCCAGGCCTGCCTAGGTGACCTCTTCGAGATCTACTTTTAGCATGTCTGATGCAGACTTGGACCGGATGATGTGAAGGTTCATCCAGGCTCAGCTGCAGATGGGAGTGCTCTTGCCCCCCCCCTTTGGGGGGGAGCTCGACACCTTTTTTTCCACCCTATTGCTCCTTCTCCGACCCGCTATCCAGGTTCGGAGCTGAGCAGCGTTGGAGCCGGGGGTGGGTCGGCGCCGACAGTACTCGGTACTTCGGATCTGACCCTGCCCTCGAGCCTGTCGGATCTGACCTCTCGGAGCCATGGCCCGAGCTTCGGATCCGAGGGATTCAGTGTGCCTTTGTTTCCGTCCAGGTCGGAGCGCATTGGTCCTTTGGATCCGATGGTCTCGGCGCCGGTTCTGATCCCTTCATCGGATCCGAGTGGGAGCCAACTTTCGAATCCAAGACAAAGTGGTTCTCCCTCGGCCTTCGATGTTGTGGAGAGGGCTCTGTTGAGAGCATCCGGACCCCCGGTCCTTGTTTCAGCTCCTCCCTGCTGGGCCAGGCTTCCATCACCCAGCCAAAGGGACAGCCTGCTTCAATGTCACAGATGGTTCCATTGGAACAAGATGTTGTTGGCGAGGCCTCCTTGGACAGCCCCCCCCGAAGAAGTGCCCCGCAAGCATAAGTGCAAGAGGAGGCATGTGGACTCCCCTGAGTCCTTAACCGAGGACATGGACTTGGAAGAAGGGGAAGGCTCCCCAAGATCGCCCCCTGAGGATGTCTCCTTTGGAGACATCATGGAGATGTTGAGGATCAGAGGTGGGTTGTCTGCCCCCAAGTCTTCCTCCGACGAGTCCGTGTTTCTGGAGGCATTCGAAGCAGGTCCGTCTACCTCTTGGGTGTCCCCTCCGGCCGACCCCCTGGTGGACCTAATCACCACCAGGACATGGAAGGATCTGGACACCGTGGAGCCAATACCAAAACACCCGGACAAGATACTTAGCCCCCCCTCAGACCGATCACACTGGAGTAAGGCCCCCCCTGTAGATGCCATGTTGACTGCGGCAGCCACAAAGAGGGAATTGGCTCAGGAGAGCCCCTCAGTCCATCCACCGAGCAAGGAGTCCCGCTCAATGGACAGCTTAGGGAAGCGAGTTTTTAGTTCAGCGATCTTCTAGGTAAGGTCTCTGAACTATATGGCACATGTCATCAGGATGCAGCGGGATCTTATCAAAGAATACGCTGCCTTCCCCCCCTGAGTCCATGTCGGCGGATGACAAGCAATTGTACTCCACCCGAATGGCCACTCTGAGATTAATTTCTAATACCTCTATGCGGCTATTGTCCCACGCCACAGAGGGAGCTGCTAGGGCTAGTGGAGCAGGCCTAGTCATGAGACGTCAGGCCTGGCTCCGTCATTGTGACTTTGCAGAGCCTTTTAAAGCGTCCTTTGCGAATGCCCCCTTCGATGGTTCTGCCCTGTTTGGCAAAACGGTTCGCGAGACACTTGTCCAGAGCGAAAAGGACGGGAAGACGTCGTCTGCCGTCGGGAGTCTGCTTCTCTGCTCCCCAGTGGTCCTTCTCGAAGAACCAAAAGGGTCAGAAGAAGATGTGGTTCCGGAAATCGCAACATTCCCAACCCGCTCCGGACAACCAGTCCTACCGTGGCAGAGGAGGACAGGGAGGACGCCGCTCCAGGGGCAGAGGGGCTCCGAGAAACTTTGGGTCCAGAGAACCTTTCTCTGAGCGGCCTGCGCAGCAACCCTGAAGGGTTGCCCGGCTGCTCCACTCTGGATGCAGTCAGGGGGCGCTTCTCGGAGCACCTAGCGGCATGGGGGTCCATCACTACAGACCGCTGAGTGCTTCGCATTATATCCAGAGGGTACAAAATACCATTAGTCCATGTCCCCAAACTGAAAAACCTCCCCGATGTACCACCCGATCAGAGGGAGGCCACAGCTGCAGAAATTCAGCAGCTGCTAAGAAAAAGAGCCATCCAGCCCATCCCCCAAGACCAGCTCGGATTAGGGTTCTACTCCAGGTTCTTTTTGGTGCCAAAAAAGACGGGGGACTTGAGACTGATTCTAGACCTTTCCCGCTTGAACCTGTCAGTAACCAAGGAAAAATTCCGAATGGTCACTCTCCAATCTATTCTTCCCCTTTTAAGGGAAAACCATTGGATGTGCTCTATAGACCTCAAGGATGCGTACTACCACATTCTAATGGACAGACAATCCAGGAGGTTCCTCCTCTTCCGGCTGGGAGCCAGTCACTATCAGTTCAGGGTCCTTCCCTTTGGCCTCACCACAGCCCCCAGGGTGTTCACCAAGGTATTAGCAGTGATTGCGGCCCACCTGAGACTCCAGGGAATACAGGTCTTTCCATACCTGGATGACTGGCTCCTGACCGCCTCAACAAGGCATCTACTTTGCTCAGCCAGAGACTTCTTTCTCCGCCTAGCTCCTCAATTAGGCATTACCATAAATGTCAACAAATCTCTTCTGGCCCCAACACAAGTCATAGAATTCATAGGTGCCAGAATAAACACCAGAGAGCTACGAGCCTTCCTAACCTCCGAGAGAATCCGGAATTTGCAACTCCATGTGCGGGCCATCCTCCAATCAGAGACTTCTCCAGTGGAATTGGTCTTGAGGGCACTAGGCTCCATGGCGGCAGTGATTACGCTTCTTCCATGCGCCCGTGTGAAAATGCGGGTACTGCAATGGACACCTCTAGTGCAATGGTCCTTTTTATCCCTTCCTCTTCATCACACCATTGCTATCAGCAAGGTTTGCAGGAGGGCTCTATTATGGTGGCTCCAAGCCTCGGACCTCCATACGGGCCGTCCCTTCTGCACCTCTCGCCACGGTGACCACGGACGCCTCCCGCCTCGGGTGGGGGGGGCATTATTCAGGCAGGACAGTCCAAGGCACGTGGAACAACACAGAGACCTCCCTGCATATCAACGTTCTGTAGATGAGCGGTGCTGTTCGCGTTGCAAGCACTTCAGGATCTCCTCCCCATAGGAACTATTGCGATTCAGTCGGACAACATGTCTGGTACATCAACAAACGGGGGGGGGGGGACCAGATCTTACCCACTATGCCGCGAAGCCATGAGAGTATGGGAATGGGCGATCTCCACCAACCGCTTTCTCATTGCAACGCACATTCCGGGATGGACCAACATCCTAGCGGACAAGCTCAGTCGCACCCTTCTTACCCTGTGCAAGTGGTCTCTCAATCCACTAGTAGCGTAGCAGATATTCACAAAATGGGGGCAACCCTGCTGCGATCTTTTTGCGTCTCCATCAAACACCAAATGCGACAATTTCTTCGCTCTAATCCCCCCTCCAGGGGAAACTCCAAGAGACGCTCTGGTGCATGCTTGGCCACCCAGTCTACTTTATGCCTATCCTCCTCTACCCCTGATGCTACAACTCCTACAGAAAGCCTCACGGTTGGGGAGCAGGATGATCCTCATTGCCCCATTCTGGCCGTGGCAAATTTGGTTCCCTTACCTGTGGTCTCACCTTGTGAATCCTCCTTGGATTCTAGATCCCACTCTGGATCTCATCTCCCATCCATCGAACTTACCGACCCCAAACCTGGGCAATCTCAAACTAACAGCTTGGTTGCTCCAGTTCCACTCCTAGTTAGGACTCCCGGTATATCTTCACCAGTCAAAGCCATCCTTGTGGCAGCGCATAAACCTTCCACCAGGAAAGTGTACCTCAGTAAATGGAAATGTTTTTCCTTCTGGGCGGAGCATCATGATGTGGGACATGATACAGGGCCTTTGTCGGCCAAATTGTGTAAAACCTTTCTCAAGTGCACCTTCTTACTTAGACCCCCTATAAAGGAAGCCGTGCCACCATGGGATCTTGCATTAGTTCTTCAAGCCTTGACTGCTCCACCTTTTGAACCCGCTGCTTCAGTAGATCTCCAATTCCTGTCTTGGAAAACAGCATTCCTTGTAGCCATCACTTCAGCAAAGAGAGTTTCGGAGCTTCAAGCTCTTTCTGCGAAGCGTCCTTATTTGATCTTTCACCCATACAGAGTGTACCTCAAGATCAATCCCTCTTTTCTCCCCAAGATAGCATCAGAAACCTACATAAATCAATCCATAAATTTACCGGTTTTCTTCCCTGAATATCAGAATAAGGGAGAGTACAAGCTGCATTCATTAGATGTTCATAGGCAGCTTCGTTTTTATACTCGTAGAACAGCTGGCCATAGGCAATCCGACCAGCTGTTCGTTTCCTTTGCCAAATTTAATTTGGGGAAAGCAATTGATCACGATGGATTTCTCAATGTATCCTGTTGGCGTATCAAGTCTCTGGGAGACCCGCACCAGAAGGAGTTCGTGCTCATTCCACTCGCTCCATTTCTACTTCTGCGGCCTTCAAGTCTAGAGTCCCATTGGATGATATTTGTTCAGCAGCCACTTGGGCTTCATCTCATACCTTTATTAACCACTACAAACTGGACGTGATTTCTAGAGGGAGAGCATCCTTTGGCTGTGCGGTGCTTCGCAATATCCTTCCATGATGGCCACCCAAGGTGCAGGTAGCTGGGGACTCTGTCCCACAGGTTGCTGACAAATGAACTCCCTACTTCAGATTTAGAAGTTATGCACTCACCATAACGTTCCATCTGAGTAGGTAGCTTCATTTGTCTGCAACCATCCCCCCCTCCTTCCCCCTGGCCTACTTCGGATCTATTGGTAGTTGGATACCCATTTTTTTGGGTAAATATTGAGGGTCAAACTCTATCTGAGGTCATGGAGGGTTAGCAGGGCATTATGGGTGAAGGGAGGAGCTAGGAGCTCGGATCCATTAGCTTGAAACAAGTTGCCGGCTCGGATCTGATATCGGATCCAAGACCCACAGGTTGCAGACAAATGAAGCTACCTACTCAGATGGAACGTTATGGTGAGTACATAACTTCTAATTTTGAGGAAGTAAATCATGTTCTTTTATAAGAAACCGAGAGTCTATAACTTTAGTGTCATTTATGCATTGATACCAACATATAAAGTTCTTGGATTCCCAACTATCTAAAACACTTAGATGTATTTTATCAGGAAAATTCCTTGTAATTTTAAAGGGTATTAACAGTTCAAACCAGGTCTTAATATCAGCATTAGCATTAACAGATTTTCTGAAGAAATTAAAATAGTGATTTAATGAATTTAAGTTTGTGGGTTTGGCAATATTGTGTTGGGTAATATGACATAAGAAGTACCAGAATTTATTAGAAGAATTATTCAATGGAAGTTTGGCTAACAGGGCATTTTCATTAATTCGTAAGGTTAGATATAATAATTTCCAACTAGAGTGATAATTTGGATTAATCCAGTTTAAAATAATCGTAAATATGGATGCATTAATGTATGTTTCAGTATCTAGGAATTTGATTCCTCCTTGCTCCCAAGATCTAATGTGATGTAAAAAAAGCTATTCTGTTTCTTTTAGGGATCCAGAGGAATTTCATTAGTAATCTGTTTATATTTTTAATGTATTGATATTTATAAGAAAAGTTAAGAACTAGAGCTATGTGTAGTATTTTGGGTAAAAGTGTCATTTTTATTAATTGTAACCTGTCTTCAAAGGTGATGAGAATTTTATTCCATCTATTTGTAAGCTTATTTATTAAATTTATAATATTTTTATAATTCTATTCAATTATGTTTTCTGTGGATTTACATAGTGTTATTCCTAGATAATCTGAGATTGCACCAATAATGTGATGATTATCCGATTGTACATTTCCCTTCTTCTTTAAGAGCATATGTTTAGATTTAGATCTATTGAAATGTAAACCCGAGATTTTCTGGAAATGGTTCATCACAGAATCTAATTCTAATAGCACTGATTGTGAATTACTTAACATGAGCAAGATATCATCTGCATAAAGCATTATCTTGGAATTATACTGATTGTAAATATTTATACCAGTGATCTTTGGATTGTCAAGAATAAGGGCAGCACATATTTCAGTGGCTAATGCAAATAAAAGAGGGGGTAAGGGACATCCCTGTATAGTGCCTTTATGCTATTTGAATAGATTCAGAAGCCAAGGGACCGAATTTAACATAAGCTGCATTGTTTTGGTATATATTTTTTATAAAATGAAAGAAGACGGAAAGTGAAAATGCTGTAACACTTCAAACACATATTCCCAGTTGATGGAATCGAATGCCTTTTCTATGTCTAAACTAATCACTAGTGCTTCTTCATTTCCCTTGCTCAAATATTCAATAAGTGTTCAGATCCAATAAGTGTTCAGATCCTTTGGATGTTATCATAAGTGTATCTTTCATGTATGAAGCCTGATTGATCATTTATCATTTGCGTTAGTGAGAACTTATCTGCAAAGATGGACATAAAGATTTTACAATCATTATTTAATAATGATATGGGTCTGTAAGAACTACAAAGCTGTGGGTCTTTGTTGGCTTTTATGATAGGTGAGATCAAAGAGTATCTCCACGAATGTGGTATAGTGCCATATGATTCAACTTCTACTAGAGTTTTGTGAAAGAGGGATAGTACAGATGAGGGGAACAATTTGTATATTTCAGTGATTATGCCATCCATCCCGGGGGCTTTATTGGGCTTAATTTTTTGATTTTTTGTTTAATTTCCTCTAGTGAGATTTGTGCTTCAAGAACTGTATCAAGATTCTCAGGGGGCCTTAACTGATTAAGTAAAGGAATATCTAAATTTGTATATTCATTAATTGAATGATTGGAACCAAAGTGTTTGGAATAATGAAACTTGAAAGCATCTAAAATATCTCCCAAGTCAGAAACGGTTCTATTAGAGCCTTCATGTAGTAGTTTAGTTATATTATATGAAGTTGAATGCATCTTGGCTTTCATTGACAGATTGTGCATATGTTTAGTGATGATGCATAGGAGTTTAATTTTAGTCTTTCCAATGCCAAATTAGTTTTATGGGATATATTTGAATACTGCTTATTAAGCTCCTCAGTTTTTTTCATCTTATCAGGGGTAAGTTGGGAGGGATCAGATTTAATGTTTAAGAGCTGAGCTTGAATATTTTGCCAATCCAAGTCCCATTTTTTTTGTTTATTTTTGAACCATGTTATTATTTTGCCATAAAGATAGGCTTTTAATGCATCTCATACCATTATGTTGGATTCTGGGGTGAGATTGGTCTCCAGAAAAAATTGTACCTCTGATGTGAACCGGGACTTAAATTCTTTAATTTATGTTACATAGGCTGGGATTCTGGTTATGGGAATACGTCTTCTATAGTTAACACAAAATTCTAGGCCGAGAGTATCATGATCTGAGATGGGGCATGGGAGAATCGCAAAGGATGATATATTTAGTCTTAGATCATTAGAGACTAAAATTCTGTCTATATTCTAGTTTTGAGTTTTAAATCTGTAGTCAGTATGGAAAAATTTTAAAGAGGTAGAGTCTTTAATAGTAAATGTGTCAAGTAAATTGAGTGTCGCAACCCATTTTTTTTAAAAAGTCTTGCAATAGGTGTGAGCCTTAATGGCCGCTTAATAGTAGTGTCAATGTGTTGTCTAGTATACAGAAGTCACCACCTATAATGAGGTTACCCTTATATACATTTGTAATGTGATCTAGATGTTTTCTAGCAGTTTTTACTCCCATTCCAGGGATCCAGTAAATATTGACTAGGGTCCAGATTCTGTTATTAAATTTTAGGGTGAGTATGATTAAAAGTCCTCCTGGATCTTCATATTTATCTAGAATTTGGGGGAGAATGACACTATTCCTCCATAAGATCATTATCTCTCTTTTTTTAGTCTTATATGGGACATGAGCAAGAGTGATATAGTTACTGGGGGTCCAGATTTCTTTTTCAGAAAGTTTAAAATGTGTTTCTTGCAGGAAAACTACCTGGGCTTTATTAATATTCAGATATTTTAGTAAGTTTGACCTCTCCCTTGGATTATTTAGTCCATTATTTTTTAAAGATAGAGCCATTGATATTCAGGTAAGAAAGAGTAGAGTGAAATGCATGTGACTACTGTTATTATGATCTAAAAATAATTTTTTCTGGATATAAAAATGAACTTTGATTATCAGTTGATACCAATGTAATAAGAAACTGCAGTTTGAAATTTTGGAAGTGTATAATATAACATCAGGCCTATAAAGAAAAAAAAAATGAATGTAGCTAACAAATTGATCATAAAAGTTGAAATTACTATACACAAGCATGGAATTCGAAGAATTCCTAATCTGGTGGAAAGACAAAGTTCCATCAGACCACTCTCGAAAATTTCCTAACCATGCCAAGAAGCTCTAAAAATGTCTTATAAAGGAGACAACTGTGTATATAAAATATTCTAAAAGATCTGCTTTTAGAATTAGACACTAAAAAGAAGAAATAAACAATCTTAAGTTTTTTCATCAGCTATCAGGTTAAAATTTCCTCAGAAGTGAAAACAATCATTTCAAATGAAAGTAAATATTCATTAACCTCTGTTATTATATGCTTCTAATACACTATTAATTAATCACTGTCCTATGAGGGGTCTACTTCATTTGCCCTAACTTCCAATTGACCGACACTCATTTGCCTGACCCCATTTGACCGACAAGTATTATTTGCAAGTAAATGGGATATGCCCCCTTCCCCACTGTGGTGTGACCCTGGAGTTAGAATATATAGTTAAGGGGGGTGTGTAGGGGTCGAAGCCCCTCACTTTTGTTTTACTAAGCAATATTAAAGCAAAACTAAACAATATAATATGAAATTAAGTGGGGCTCTGCCCCCCACAACCCTAACTATATATTCTAACTCCAGGGTCTCACTACAGTGGGGAAGGGGGCATATCCCATTTTCTTGCCAATAATACTTGCCGGTCATTTGACCGACACTCATTTGCCCAAGACCAATCTGAAGTTAGGGCAAATGAAGTAGACCCCCTATGAGACATGTCAGCCAGAGCTATTAGCTAGAATATAATATTCAAGTATGATATAAATAATGTTAGACTACCAGACACTGGAAACGCTGCCTATTTCAGCAGACTATCATTAAAGTATGTCTCATTTCAATAAGATTAATAAAAGCTAATAAATATAAACATCTTGCATCTAAGACTGTGATAGTACATAAAGTATTAAGTGCTCCTAGCTGTAGATGTGCTTTCTCTAACTCCCTGCAGTTACAAAGCTATAACAGTATTTCTCAAGGCAAGATATTCTAGTTTACTGCAGTTACACTTTTAACACAATTCTGATAGAAAAGTGTGTAGTAGCTGCAGTCATCAATAAGTGAAAAGTATAATTATGATTTAAAGAACAAAATATGCATAAATGTGAACAATTGAGAGAACCTTCCCTGAATAGCTAATTAATACATAACACTTTCATGGTTAATATAGTCTAAACATTGCTGACTTTCTGAACAATGTTATTAATCCTTTCATATCTGCACAGATAGTTAACTATGGTATGCCTCTAGTGGTTGAATGTGCTGCAACAACTTGAATATTATCACTACTTAGATTTCTGTAAAATCAAAACTGTAATAGTTTGCTGCCATGTTAGAATATGAGTGCTAATAGTCCAAAGATTCAGCTCCCCCCCCCCCTTTAAGTGAACATCTGTAATATTGTTAAAACTTTGTGGAATCTGCTGACAAGTACAACATACTAAAAAGAAGTGAAGGGTAGTGCAACAGTAAAGATTTCCCCTTAACGTCCTGTGTGACTATGTAAAGTGCTGTTCTAATACTCATCACATTACAGGGATAATAATTTGCAGTTAAAACGGCTTGAGGCCTGCATTCTAGGTGAGTAAAGCTTCACTCTTGTTGAAAAAATGTTATAATGAGCAATATGAAGTAAAACTTTTGAGTAAATCTTAAAAAAAAGTTCTAAAAAGGTAGTTGCGATTATCCGAGGTTATTTGCAAGTGAAAAAAATGGCCATGAATGTAAAACGCTGTTATTAGTTACAGAAAGCATATTTTTAAAAAAACAGGACTATTAATAAAGTTTTAAGCCTAAAACGAAACCAGTACGATATTTAAGTATAAGAAAAACTGTATAAAGAAGCAGCACAATTTAAATGTTAGTTATTTACACTGAAAGCACAGGCAGCTACTGACATCTAGTGGAGATTAGTGTGTAAACCCAATGCTAACGAGTTTAAAGTAATACTGAAAGTAAAAGAGAAAAGTTATGGGTCTATATTATAAGATCGGTTGAAAATATCGAACACCATATGGTCGATGTCTTCAAACATCGACCTTATAAAAAGACCCCCCCCCCCAAAAAAAGAAAAAAGTAGCCTAACTGGTTTAAGAAGGGGGGCAACCCCCCCACCCCGCTACTTAAATATACCAACTCCAAGACCACATTACATTGCAGTAAACGGAAATCTCCCCTTATGGAGATTTCCATTTACAAGTTTGAGATTCTCAGCGTTCGCTATTCTCGTATCGACAATGTCAGATTTGACATTGTCGGTTTTTGAGAATCTAATATAGACCCAAAGTCATTTACCTGTTATACTCTGGTTGATTTAGTGAAGTGGTTTGGAATTTATTATGTATATATATTTTAGCAGTGGACGTTGTTGAAACATTCATTAATTATAAACTGTGTGAAAATTAAAGTGAAAGAAATATTGCATGCATAACATATGCATTATTTGGTAGTAGATGATTTGAGAGATTTTTTTAGCATTTGGAAGTGTGGTGTCAGTTTTCTGTTTCTTCTTATTCATCTCAGTCCAGTTATTCCTTTCTGATGACATTTTTAAGCTTTGTGAATTCCAATCCATATTCTCAGGAACAGAGATAATGTTATTGTTTTTAGTAAAGGAAGAAAGTTCATCCAAATTATTAAAGGTTCTCACTTCATTAGATAGGTGTACTATAACCCAAGCTGGATAGATAACTTGTGCTTTTTTATTGTTTTGTTTGAGTAGTTTGACAAGGGGCCAGCATTTCTTTCTCATGTCCAAAACTCTGATAGAGTAGTCATTATCAAGTCTTATTTGACTATGTTTAAACTTTAATGGTGCTTTCCTCCATGCATTTCTAAGGACAAGTTCTTTGTCAATATATGAAAGAAATTTTACCACAATAGATCTAGGAGGTGATGATGCTGATGTGGTGATTGGTTTTCCAATGGCTCTGTGAGCCCTTTCTGTACCATACCAAAGTCCTTCCTGTAGGTCTAAAATTTCAGGGATCCATTTGCTAAGGTATGAAACTGTCATCTCCCTCAGTTTTCTCAGGATGCCCAAAAATTCTGACATTATACCTTCTTTCCCTGTTTTCCAAGTCATCCAGTTTATTTTGTAGCCAAGTATTTTGTTTTAAAAGAAAGTCAGTTTGGAGTTCCTCTTCCTTTAATCTGCCATTGATGTCAGATAATGCAGTTTCAGTATCAGAGATTTTAGTTTGGTGCTGCTGCAGTAATTCCTTAAAAACTTCTGTTTGATTGAAACAGTTCTCCTTTAGGTTTTCTAAGTTTAGTTGGAAACCATCCACATCCATTTTTAAAGAGAGTTCCTGCAGGGTGGATGTCATCAGCTAAATTTCCTTTCTCAAGGCAGTGTCAGAGTGAGATTGTTTGGATGTGCTTATTTATGTGATGAAAAAAGTCTCCAATAGATTTGTCAGGAAAATTTTAAAGATGGTCCACCAAAATTAAGACAAGTGTAGAGGAAGTTAAGATTAGATTATTGTAAAAAAAACAAAAAAAAAAACTCCGGAATCCAAGTATTTTCCTATCTAAACACCTGATTTTGAAGAGCTCTGAAAAGGTGCTGTTAACAGTTGGCCACCTCCATGAATCTAGTCTTGAGTGGCATCCTACCCTCACCACTGATTATGCCACATTACCAACAAAATGATTGCCTTCAACAATTAGCTTAGTTTCTGGTGTCACAACAAGGGGATCCAATATCTGTCAACCTAGGGAGACATGATCAACAAACTTACAGTGCTTTGCCAGAGATGGTTTGCACTTGTTACCACTTGGCTTCTGGATACTGGCAAAAACTTTATCTTTCCCCATAGTACCTTTTTTAGGCTATACAAAGTTATAAAACCCTTGGACATAACAAAAATCACTAACCACTCCCTAAAGGTGCTGATGCGGAATGCTAGGAATTTAAATAAAAAATTGTACTCCCTGGAAGCACTCCTCACCCTGGAGAATGCAGACATATGTGTAGTCACAGAGCCATAGTTCAGAATCATGAAAAGCATCCTGGCTGTAAAAGGTTACAATGCCTTTCATACATTTCTATTCCCCTCAGCTCAGGATAAAACAAAGGGAGGAGGTGTTTCAGTGTTCATAAAGGACAAGTACACTGCTATACTGGTTCAACAACAAACAACATGACTCTTGTGAGCTGTTCCATGCCCATCTGACCATAGGTGCGACGACCTTGCCAGTTACAGATCCCCTAACATGAGTCTGGAAAACCACATCTCTTACCTTAACTTACTGGAATCTCTTAACATTCAGCCTAACACCATACTTATGGGTGACTTCAACTACCCCTTCATAAACTGGGAAATGTATATGACTCATCAGAGGTTTTGGACTTTATCAACATCAATAACCTGGATCAAATATTTAGCTCCCCAACTAGAGGTTTAAATATCCTAGACATAGTACACACAAATATGGGGGGTGCCTCCCATCCATTAGCTCCTCCCTGGTAAGATCTGACCACTAAATGATCTCCTTTAGTATTAAAACTAACCTAGAACCCCCCATCAATCTCCCAACCTGTTAAAAACTTTGCTAAGGCCAATTACCCCAGACTAAATGACAGCTTAATAAACTTTCAAGCCCCTCCAAACCCAGATGATGCTGAGGCCTACTCTGATCTGTACACAAAACCACTGTTTAACTACATTCATAGCTGCATAGAGGAGGCAGTACCTGTCTGAGTCAAACCTATAATTACTGGCAAAACTAAACCATCCTAGTGGACCTCTTGCATAAATAGACTATTCAACAACAAAAAAACTCTCCAAAGCCAAGAAAGAGCACACAAAACAATGCAAAAAGACACTCTCCAGTCTAAACACAAAAATTAGAGAGCTGGTCAAATCTGCCAAAGCAAAATGTGAGGCAAAGATAGCCTTCCAGGTGAAAGATAATTAAAAAAAGCCTTATGGTTATGTTTGTAACCTCAGGGGAAATGGTCAGCAATGTGCTGAGGTAATCATGAATGGCAACACTTGCACCTAGCCTGAAACTGTAGCAAACCTGCACACCAACAAGTTCAGTTCAAACCTCTCCCCCCATCACCTTCTATTACACCCAAGAAAATCCCAGCATCCATCTCCATACCGGTTGTTACGAGGGAACAGGTCCTTATTGCACTCTCTAAAACCAAAAACACAGTCTCCATGGGTCCCAACAACATTCCAGGATGCTTCTTAAATAACTTAAAACAGAATCAATTAGGTCCACTAGAAAACCTCTTTAACCACAGCTTCCAGATGGGCCTTGTACCAAAGGAATGGAGGACTGCAACAGTCATCCCTGTGCACAAGGGGAGGCCCATCACCTAACCCAGGGAACTACAGACCCATAAGCTTGATCAGTCTCATCTACAAGGCCATGGAGAGAATTATGGCCCTGATCAATAATGACATAGGAACTTTCCAGACACTGGAACAGACCCAATTCGGCATTTTCAAAGGGAGGTCTTGCCTGATCAGTCTGGTGAACATCTTTGAGAAAGTCACCAGGGACATGGATGAGGGTAAAACAGTACACACCTCTTATTTAGGCCTGGTCAAAGCTTTCAACACAATCTTCCACTCACATGGATAGCCAACTGCCTTACTGAAGGATACATTTACTACGGATAGTTGAATCCACTTCTAATAAGAAACCTGTTACTAGTGGTGTCCCACAGGGCTCAATATTGGGACCCCCCCCTTATATATATATATATATATATATATATATATATATGATATATATATATATATATAAAGAAGGCCAATATATATGGACACACTACCAGCCCACAACAAGTGTATTTAGTGCTTTTGTCTTAAGTAAATATCAGACTTCTTCAGAATATCAGTTACATACATCAAACCATTTAAATACACACTCCTTCCCTTCCATTGCCAATTTGTCGCACCAGTTCCCTCCCATGTTTTTTGAAACTAGTATGAATATACCAAATTAGGTAAATACAAACATTACAGCATCAATGAGTTAAGTGCAACACTGATCAAAAAAAACAGAACATATGTTTCAAAACAAATGTAAAACTATAAAGAACATAAAAACTTATAACAAAATTTTTTTACAAGAAGTAAGCAGATTTTAACTTTAACAAAGGGCCTATTGAAAATTTGTCATTCAGCCCAAGCATTTCACATGCATTAGTTTTTATCTGCCATTTCAGTTCTTTAAATTCAAGAAAATCATCAGAAGGCCCTCCACGATGTCCCAGGTCAACATGATCTATAGCATAAAATTTGAAAGTATGTGTGGGGTGGGTACTGATATGACTAAAAAGGGCAATTTTTTCATTATTATGATTTATGTCATAGATATATGTTCATACACTCTCTGTCTGAATGCCCTTTTAGTCTTCCCCACATGAAATCCATCACAGGACTGACATAATGCTGTGTATATTACACCTTTTGAATAACAAAAACATTTCTTTGATGGTTTAAATGTTTATTTATTTTATTTTACATTTGTTGACCGGGCTAGTCTAGCTGGATATGTGTCCATTTTCAGTAGAGGCCTGGGGAGAAATGCAACAAGAGTTATAAAATACTAAAAACGGAGACTGACAATACAAATACAAGGATTTTACATCAGGACTAGTTAATACATGTATTACATAAAGATAATCGGAGCAAAAACATAAGTATAATAAACAAATGATTTTAAGATTTTTTTTTTTATCAAAATAGTATAAACTTATGACTGTACAATATTTTTATAAAGGGGGAGCTACGAGGATATAGACAAAGGTAAATGCAGGAATTATAGGGAAAGAAAGGTTAAAGAGGTAGAAGTAGAGTTAAGCTGGGTAGGTGCAGGAGCACAGCCAGTGTTTATTAAGATGAATTTTCAGCTGTTGTTTAAAGCGTGGGAGAGAAGACAAAGTTAACATATCAGAGGGTAATTTGTTCCACATTTTTCCAACAGAATTGGAAAAGAGACAGAGAAGACAAAGTTAACATATCAGAGGGTAATTTGTTCCACATTTTTCCAACAGAATTGGAAAAGAGACAGCAGAGTTATTGGGTTTGGTTGAATTAATCCGTAGTTTATTGGAAGAGCGTAGATGTTTCAGATTATTGTATGGTGAAATGAGGTTAGAGAGTATAGGTGTTTTAGTTGGTTGGTATAGGATCTTGTGAGCTATTAAGAGCTGTTGAAGTATGAGTTGGTTCTGAAGTTCAAGCCAACCTAGTTTTCTTAGGTTGAGGCAGTGGTGAGTTCTAAATGGGGATCCTGCTGCAAATTGAGCAATGTTATGGTAGGATATTGTTAGTTTCTTGAGGTTGTTTTTGGAGAGATTAGTGTATATGGGGGAAGCATATAGAAGAGTAGAGATAAGGTGAGATCTGGCTAAGGTTGTCCTTGCTTCGGGTGTGAGGAAGGGTTTAATTCTGTAAAGGGATCCAATTTTTTTATTAACTATTTTTATTGTGTTGTTGATGTGAGTCTCAAAGTTGAGATTATTGTCAATAGTTATTCCTAAAAGTTTAGTAGTTGAAACTGGTGAGATGAGAGTACCATCAGTGGAAGTAAGAGTGAGGTTTAGTGGGGTAGATCTACGGGATGGTAAAAATAATAGCAGCTTTGTTTTCTTGGGGTTGAGGAGTAGGCAACGATTGGAGAACCATTGTTCAACAGTAGTAAAAGCTTTTTGGGTTATTAACTGTAGTTCAGTTTGAGACTTAGCAGTGCAGATAATAGTAGAATCTTCTGCATATTGTATACAGGTGGTATATGGGATAGCTGATTGGAGGTCATTAATAAAGATGGAAAATAGAAGGGGGCCTAAGATAGAGCCTTGTGGTACACCTACAGAGATGGGGAGGAGATTGGGTAGTGCATTTTTCCAGAGAACTGCCTGTTGCCGGTTTTCTAGGTAAGATATGAACCAACTTAAGGAAGGAAGGTCGAGTGAGAGAGATTTTAGTTTGTGCAGAAGAAGTTTATGGTTAACCATGTCAAAAGCTTTAGATAAGTCAATGAAGACTGATGATAGATTATTATTATTACGGTTATAGTTGATTGAGTTGGTAAAGGAGAGTATGGCTCTGGTAGTACTGTGGGAAGGTCTGAATCCATGCTGACAGTTAACAAGTAGGTTGTTGTGCAGAAGGTGATTAAGAAGTTGCTTATGGATACATTTTTCCATGATTTTAGCTATAGGTGATAGGAGTGCTATGGGACGAAAGTTAGAAAAGTTATTTGACTTGCCTCCTTTGTGTAGAGGGATGATGTGTGATATCTTCCAGATAGAGGGAAAAAGTCCTTCCTTTATGGATCTATCTATCAGAATAGAGATGGGATAGGCAATGGCTTTGGCTCCTATTTGCAATAATTCTGAAGGAAGTTTATCTGCAGAAGGAGTGGTAGGTTTTAGTTTTTGGAGCAGTGATAAGATAAAGGAGGTAGATATAGGTTGTAAGTGAAATGAAGGATGTGCCACAGTTCTTAATTTTGATCTTTTCTTTGTCTATCATTTACTGACACTGAGAGCACCTCCCACATTTAAAGCTACCTCCGTCTCGGGTCTTTTTACTATTTCTTTCTATCATTGCTTTAAGGGAGTTTTCCTTTTTGTATACTGTGACGCCCGTGCACTGGCCCAGCAATCAAGGAGCCTCAATCCTCACCACTAACACCAGTGAGGGGCATCCATATAGGGAAAGGATAATAAATGCACACACAGTAAAGTACAATTTCCCTTAAGAGCACACAGAGATCACAGTCAGTCTGGGACTGGTTTCTTCCTTTCTCTCCAGGTCCCCAATAAGACTCCCCACTGGCACAGCTATAGGGTCCAGATCTTAGCTTAGTGGGCAAGCTAAAACCACCAGCACCCTCTCTGTCCAACCAGTGCTTCATGTCCCTGCCCAAGTAGCTGACACACACACTTTGAGATAAGTTATATACAACCACACAAGACACACCTGGGGAAGGCTGGCACAGGTTCTCCAGCTGTGCCCCTTTTCTGCCCAGTCTAAAAGGTAGTACCAGCTGCCACCACCCACTAATATCAGCTACTCAAAGGCCCTTCTGAAAGGGTGTCTAATTATTACTGTACAATATTTTTATCCAAATGGTAAGTGTGACTGAACAGTCAACGCGTATTAGAGTGACTTGGTACAGTATCACTATATACATGCAATGTAGTCTAGAGCTTAAGTTAGCTCTACATAAAACAGCCACAGTTGACAGGTTTAAAAATATTTAATAATAAATAATAAAAACACAACACATTACTTCTTACTACACAGTGCTAGTCAAGAGTTCAGAGATCACAGAGAAATGTTTAAAATAATACTGTAGAAAAGTTCTGACATCACAGAAAAAAAAACTAGTCTAATCTTCCTATTTCATAGCTATATCTATGAGAAAATACAGTTCAAAATAACTTGCATATAGAACAGGCAGAGTGGTGAATTCAATGTTCTCAAGACAAATGCTCTGAGGTCTCTGATTCTCTCTTTAAATTGATAACACATAGCTGCTTCTCATAACATCATTCTTCACACTTCTCTGGTGTCCCCAGACTAACAGAAACTACATTTGCATTCTTTACACCTGGTCAGAAACCAGAGCAATAAAGGACAATTATACATGCAAATTCTAGCCATTAACACTGGTCCTAAAACAATAGGCAGGATGCCTCCCTCTAGACATATCGGCTCCGAATTTTGACATCAAAAACAGTCATAAAATGCTTGACTTAGGTTTCTTACAGCAGAGTGCACTGTTACATTTTTGCAGTTCAATATCCAATGCCGTCTTTTCTTAAGAGAACAGGCCTGTGTCTTACATTAATATTTACAAATGACAGAATTCTATCTGGCTAGGTTGGCAGCCTTCACCTGTCTTCACATATACTACAACTGGTTTATCCTGCATCATAGTGTGAACCTCAGGGTCCATTCTAAACATCATCCAGTACTTACAAATAATTTCATGTATATCGTAAAAATTAATATTAATTAAAGGCAAAATCGGAGCTCTATGAAAAGTACTGACCTCACTAGAGGTCCCTGAACTCATTGAACCAGTGTCGGTGTTCAACAGGGCTTTAAAAACTCCTTCCTGTCTCTTTACTTCCGCCATTATATTTACCACAAAATCTTCTGGGTAACCTTTTTAACACTTCACATTCATGCATAGAATTGTTGATATCCGAGACCATTTTTGCTATTCTTACATACACACCTTTCACCAATGCTCTTTTTTGGTGACTAGGATGCCAGCTGCCGTAATGCAGCAGGGAGTTAGAGTACGTAGGTTTCCTATATAAATGGGAAATACAGATTTTTTATCATAATCCTTCTTAATAGTGAAGTCCAGATAGCTGAGTGCATCTTTGTGTACAACCATCGTGGTTCCATGTATAAACTAAAAAAAACGTAACTTCTCTTCCCCACCTTTCCAGAAAAGTACCAAATCATCTAGGTAACACCCGTAACGGGCCCACCACTCCTTGTAAGATGATTCTAAAATAAATAGGTCTTCCCATTGTGAAAACACTACATTTGCAAAGACGGGGGCACAGCATGCACCCATTGCGACCCCCTGCCTTTGCCTGAACAATTGTCCTTCAAAACTCACAAAATTATTTTCAAGGACTAGTTCCTTACAGGTTCTTAAGGTCAAAATAGTGTTGTGATTCATATTTGTATTTTTACATAAGTAATGATAGAACCACTCGACCCCCAACTCATGGGGTATGACGGAAAGAAAGATCACAAATATCTATTGTCACCATGAGCAAATCGTCCTGGAAGATGTCTTAACTAACTTTCCTTAGGAAATCCCAAGAATCTTTAAATAAGGTAGGCCTATGATCAAGGACCTGTTTGACCTTGTTGTCAATAAACCTAGCAATACAAAAAGTCTTTGATGCTTTAGCATCAATGATTGGTCATAGTGGGGGGTTGTAAATGGACCTATGAATTTTAGGGATCCCAAAAATAGTTGGGATCCGCAGATGTAAGTTTCTAAATATTCATGTTCATCCATACTTATTTGTCCATTCAACCTAAGTTTATCTAAATAAAGGTCAATGTTCCTATAGGCAATGTTAAGTGCATTGCATGAAACTTCAATATAGATGTCATTGTGTAACATGTTATACATCCTACTGTTGTAATCATTCATGTCCATTATCACAAGCCCCCCACCCTTCTCTGGTTTCATAATTCTAATATCATTGTTGTCCAAAATAGTTTTTAATAGCTTCATTTCATTTGCTGTTAAATTGTCAACCAGTGTTTTACCATTACCATGACCAAATTTTCTTATTTCCTTTTCACAGTTTCAAACATCTGAACTGTAGGGTGTGTGGGAGGAATAAATGTATTGGGTCTTTTTAACTGTGCACAATTACCACTTAAGTAATCCCCATGTTTAAAATGAAGGGCTAAATTTAATTTCCTAGTAAAAATTTTAGTTGCAATATGGTTTCAACTGTGTCAGCTTTTTTTGCTGGTACAAAGTTAAGACCTTTGTCAAACAAATTTGCCCATTCACCATTAACCTGCATTTGACTTAGATTGTAAATTTTGAAATCATTAGCTGTATTGTGCACAATCAGACTATCATTGTTGTAATGACAAAGATCTTCAGCTCTAAGTCCTACCTGTAATAGGGGGATCCCTGTCTCCTCCTGTGCTCCCCTTCCCTCTCTGTTGTTGAGGTATTTCCTGTACATATCTCCAGTTCCCTTGGCTCCCATTCCTCTTGGCTCCCATTCCTCTGATTCATTAAATGCTCTGATCTCCTCAGAGATGGGGTCCCTAAAGGGTCCTCTGCATCCACTAAATTTTCTTCACCAACATCATTGATTTCACCTTGCTATGAAATGTCAACCCTGTCATAATTTCTACCTTGCTGTCTCTTTGGGGGGTTGGGGTATGCCTTACCATTTTCATATTCATGCGTATCTCTAAGTAACTTTTTTTCTTTTCTACTTTTAGTTCAACTAAATTCTTATCAACATCTTGAAATACACAATGATCATCCCTACTTTTATGTTCAAAATGCAAATCGTTTTTAATGCTAGCATCAACCTTACTGATAATAAAGCCATTTTCCTGTTATCAGCAATTAATAAATTAAGTAATTCACAACCTTGCCTGTTCAATAAGTCGATCAAGTCCTTGTGTAATTATGAATTTTTTATGAGTCCTGTAGGTTATCGCCACAAACAGAGCCCTTTTGGTACTTGCTCACATTTTAAACATTCCATCAAGTAGCAGTTCTCAAGCTGGAGTTTTTTGAATTTGCATATCAAGTCTTTAAAAAGACTAATCTGTTTGTCCAATGTTCAGTACCCCATTCCAACATCAATGTTGTTCAACCAAATCGCGTCATTCCTAAGCCACTGGTCAGCTGAAAATGGTGCGTTTGTTTCCCCAGAATACCTGGGTCCTTCACGTAAGCAGGAATTTAAAGAGACAGTTTTGGAAAATGAAGAACCAGGTACTCTCAATTCATTATTGTTGTATCTGCAATTTCTTTGCGCAGGTATGATAGAAAACTGTTCGGATTGTTGAGAACAGTTATACAATGCTCAGTTAGTCGTGTCTAAAGTGTTATTGCTACAAAGTCCTTCAATCTTTTGTGCTAATTTAGCAACAACTGCTGAAAGTGTAGAAACAGAGTCCATAACATGCTAGAAGTCCGTACTGCCAGTGTTAACCTGTAGTTCCTCTCCATCCATGATGAGACAAACTGGTAAACCACAAAAAGTACACCACCAACTAGGAAAATGATGACGGAAAGGACAGAACACACTGGTACCAGCCCACAACAAGTTTATTTAGCGCTTTCATCTAAGTAAATATCAGACTTCTTCAGAATAACAGTTACATACATCAAACCATTTAAATACACACTCCTACCCTTCCATTGGCCAATTTGTCACACCAGTTCCCTCCCATGTTTTTTTTTAAACTAGTATGAATATACCAAATTAAGTAAATACAAACATTACAGCATCAACGAGTTAAAAAGTGCAACACTGATAAAAAAAAAAAAAATCTGTTGGAAAACAAATGTAAAACAGATTTTAGCTTTAACAAAGGGCCTATTAAAAATCTGCCATTCAACCCAGGCAATTCACATGCATTAGTTTTTATCTCCCATTTCAGTTCTTTAAATTCATCAGAAAGCCCTCCACGATGTCCCAGGTCAACATGATCTATAGCACAAAATTTGAAAGTATGTGTGGGGTGGGTACTAATATGCCTAAAAAGGGCATTCTTTTCATTTTTATGATTTATGTCATATATATGTTCATGCACTCTGAATGCCCTTTTAGTCTTCCCCACATAAAATCCATCACAGGACCGACATAATGCTAGGTATATCACAAGTTTTGAATAACAA
Organism: Protopterus annectens; assembly: GCF_019279795.1. Taxonomy (NCBI): domain Eukaryota; kingdom Metazoa; phylum Chordata; order Ceratodontiformes; family Protopteridae; genus Protopterus; species Protopterus annectens. The sequence continues at coordinate 327,786,457 of NC_056728.1, forward strand.
AAATATTTCTTCGATGGTTTAAATGTGCCATAGTTCTTAATTTTGATCTTGTCTTTCTAAATCATATACTGACACTGAGAGATCCTCCCACATTTAAAGCTACCTCCTTCCTTTTTGTATACTACAACTGGTTTATCCCCATCAAAGTGTGAACCTCCGGGTCCATTCTAAACACCATCCAGAACTTACAAATAACTTCACATATATCGTAAAAACCAATATTAAAAGGCAAAATCAGAGAACTGTATACCTGCCAACATCTCAAAATCTGTTGGGATCCTTCTCAGAAAACTGGAAATTTTGGATTAAACATTTGAGCTGTGTGTGGTAGTTAGAAATCTTGAGGGAAAAAAACCCTGATACAATACAATGTGCCACTTTATTTCATGTCAGAAGTAGTAACACTTTTTTTTCTTTTGGAAATGCAGGACAAAAACTTGACTGCAGTTTTAAATGGTAAATTACAAGTGTACTTATATTCTAGAAAATCTGTCAGTTGTGAGTCATTTGCTTTTCACTCAAAATCAAAGGGCACCAGGAGACCATAGATTCTGTCTCTGAGCTTAAACACAGAGCCCAAGGCTGCAGTTTCAGTGATTTGGCTGACTCACTTCTAAGATCTAGAATTGTTTGTGGAATCAGAGATGATCATCTAAGAGGCAGACTAGAGAAACATCTGTAACGTTAGCAGAACCATCGATATATACAGACTGGGTCAGATCCTGCACAAGGTGACCTAGGCAGCTGCCTAGGCCTCAGTACTGATGGGGGACCCATATACATGAAAAAAAGAAACAGTCCTCACTCTGCTACTTCACTCACCTGGAAAGCTCTGTTTTTTTTTTTTACCTGCAACATGCACATCAGCAGAGTAAGAGTTCATCCTGCTCTGTTTTTGACCTGCAACTTGCATTTTGGCAGAATTCAAACTTTCAATTTCTTATGGAACCCGCACATCAGCAGAGCGAGAGTTTAAAGCTCTGATTTGTGGAGCAGTTGTGCAAGAAAGCAGTAATGGATTTAGTTGCTAATCTATGAACAGCGAGATCTAGCAGTTAATATATTAGTGGTAAGTGCTAATTTATTTGTGTGTGTAGCAGCTAATATATTAGTGGTAAGTGCTAATTATTTGTGTGTGTGTGTGTGTGTGTGTGTGTGTGTGTGTGTGTGTGTGTGTGTGTGTGTGTGTGTGTGTGTGTGAACCCACCTTCCTCAGCCCATAGCTGAAAAAGAAGTCACTGCTTGCATTTAATAGATCTTATTATTCTGATTTTTTTCTTGGCTTCATATTTAAGCTGTGATGCATTATTATTATTCCTCATATTTATGCTCTGCCCTATACTTTTGATTTACCCTTTTGCAGTTAGAATATGTCTACAGCCTGGAAGAAGTGTCTGATTAAGTGACTTGGTCAGAGTCACACAGCAGGCAATAGAGGTAGAAAAACTCATGTTCTACCCTTGAATCTAGGAAGCAGCTCAGTTGGTGCTTAGAACCTTAAATCACTGAACAACCTGTCATACCCTTGCTACCTTCTTTATGTTTTGGATTTTGCAGTCAGCCAATGTTTCATAGTTCTTATTTGAAAATGCATGTTCATACAGCACCCGTTCTGTTTACTTTTAATTTGAATTTGAGTAGTCTGCCTCTTATCTGAATCTGATTTTGCCAAAATATCTTATTTTCACCTTGTATTTATACGTGCGCGTCATTAACTTCTTTTTATGGTAAATCACGGAGGATTATAGTCATGTATAGTGTTTGCTTGTTTTATGTGTGTGCATACACGTGGTTGGGTGTGTGTGTGTGTGTGTGTGTGGCTATGTGCATGCGCATCAATACTTGTTTACTGCATTCCACAGAAACTAAGGTTTAATGGAAAGAAGTGATTTTAGTAAAAAGGAGCATCATCCCATGAGCCATATTCTTTGCTGTGATCCTTGGCTTCCTTGCTTTAACTGTTGACAGTATGTTTGTTTATTACTTGGCTATGAAAAAATGTACAGCATGAAGTCTACAAGTTTAGTGGTAATATTTTAATTATAAATACATTTTTAATTTAGCTTGTCTTTTTGCAGACACTCATATGTGGAATGTGTTGTTCTGGGTTACAATAGCTTGTCTGGCACTTAGTGTTGCTGAGTAAGGCTATGAGATATTAATGAGCTGCTTCTTGTAGTGGAGGGTTTGATTCCCTCAGCATTTGTTTGTCTTCTGTGTGACTCTGACCAAGTCACATCATTAGATAGGGCTCCTGGGCTGCATCTGAAAAGGGTCAGTTGCATCCAGTTGGCTGTCCACATCTGTTAGCAAATGTGTTATGCATTTGTATTTTTAAATTCCTTCACCCTCTATATTACTGCTGATTAGTGCTATTTAGCTATGAATCCCAACACATCTCTTGTAATTTAATGGATTGGCAAATGCATTTTTAAAAAATATAAGTTTCAAGGGAAGAGACATTTACTGTTGATCAAGTCAGTTTTCATTGTAAGAGTGTTTTATTTTATTTAACAAATAGCTGCCAGTACAAAAATGAACCACCAATTCACAGGTGCCTGTGTCCACACAAAAACAATTGTAAAATAACCAAGAACAAAAAGTTGCCACAGGTTAGGCTCCAGGTTAAAAAAACGTATACCTTTAATATGACACAAACGCTTTCACAACTGCTTCTTCAGGTGTAGTCATCAGTAAAAGTGCAAATCCCTCCTTTAAATAAAGCTAAAACCATCACATGATCACATAAAACACGATCCACTAACTAATGAAACTTGTTATAGACATTATAAATACTTTAAACTCATATAATAAAAGCGTGACAAAGATACAAATACAATAAAAATAATAAACAACATATCTGTGTTATTTATGCTAAAATTCAAATATATATATTAAAACGTATGAATTCATATCAGTAAAGGTCTGGACTTTAACTTTGGTCTTAATGGCACCTGTTCATTAAGACCATGTCCTGTATCAGCCCTAAGTGTCACTATCCATTTGGCCTCTAATTCTTCTGTCTTGTTACGGACATCCCCTCCTCTCAAACTTTAAAAATTTCTGGCAATGGGTAAAAATCTGAACACATGCATAGAATTGGTATTGGTAACATGTTTAGCTAAAGCATTGGACCTACTCTCTTTTTTTGTTCTTGGTTAAATAGCTGCCAGTGTATTGCTATAAAATTTTAAATAAAAGCTTTAAATTAAATCCAAATCTCTGTGATCATTGCAAAAGAAGATAGTATGCAGGCTGACAGTAATGGAATATTGGGGTCTACTACAACTGCTTACTTGCTAGTACCTCTCAACACACTTGCTCTAAAACTTAAGTGATCTATCCTAGTTAATTACCTAGTCCTACTACTCCTAGACCCTGTCGAACTGTATATCCCTACCAGAGCCCTGACTCTAACCCTAAAACTCACAGCTGGTGCCTAACCATATCACTGCCCTGCTTAACCATAAAACTCCTTTTCCACTTCCTAATCCTAAAACACCTCTCCTGCTACCTAAACCTCAATTCCCTCATTACTCTCTAACCCTAAATTCCCTGATCACTCCCCAACTGCTACGTAAAGTTAAAACTCCCCCTCACTAAACCTAGATCCAGCTCCTGATCATTGCCTGAAACCATAAACTATGCTCTCACCCCATCTCACTCCCTCCACTTAGCTTACCTGAAATCAGCTACTGTGTTTAGGTGCGGTTCTACAGCTGCACTCACTACAGCACGTCTGCCACACCCTGCCCAAATATTTATTTGAGTTTGAGTGTGAACAGCTGACTGTGCAAGTTACAAGGCACCTTATTCCCTGGCTGTGAGAAGGTGGTCTTCAAGTGACTGAGACTCCGATACTTGTAATCGGATCTATATTAGATACTCAAAGAGGCGTTTCATCGAATGCCTCTTCATCGACCTGTAAACCACGAAAACATAAAACAGCGAACGTGCATCTAAGCGAGATCACACTACAGTGGGGAAAACTGCAATGTAACAGAGGTGGCCAAGCGACTTCTTTCCCAGGTAAAGAAATTACTTCTTTGGCTGTTTGCTGTTTTCATTATTTAACGGTCGATGAAACGCCTCTTCGAGTATATAATAGGAACCCTTGTAATATACTCAGGATACTGGTATGGTTGCTTTCTCTCTGCCTTTCACTAGTTCCACAATCAGACCAATAAGAGAGAGTAGGAGAGTGGGAAAGAGAGAGAACTTGTTACTGCCAGGCTTAGCCAAAAAATCAATATTTGTTAGTGTGGATCAGATCACAAACTACATGTTTTTATTTTTTAATCATAAGCAGGTCAGATTTGGGAAAGCTTTCTTGTGTCAGATTAAAAGTGCTATCAGGCCATATTTGCCCCATGGACTAGGAGATCGAGGCAACTGCCTTTCATAACGCTCATGTGTGTCCTTAAAGGATGTTATCTTTACAAAAGTATGACATCTATGTACAAACAAGGAAGCTTATGTTGTTTGTCTTTCGGCTTTTTCCCGGTAAGGGGTCGCCTCAATGGAACTCCGGTCCGCTAATGATTGGCAGTAGATTTTTACGAAACGCTGAGGTGCCAGCTCGACACCCAACCTTACGCACGCATGTCTTTCGAACGCTACCCAACCGCGGGGAGGACATGCAGACTCCACACACAAGGCACTCCCAAGCCAAGCCGAGAATGGAACAGGAGAACCTCTTGCTGTGAGGTAACAACGCTACCGCTGTACCACCGCGGAATACAAACAAGGAAGCTTATGTATATTATGAATATTCTAAGCAGGGAATTTCTGAATGAGTTTGAAGAGGATGTCAAAAAAATGGAAGTGCTATGGATTGTGTTGCAGTTATGATTACAGCACAGAAACTACAAGAGCAGGAAGTTTACACTAGAGATTTATTTTTGCTACAGGATTACCTGATAGAATGAATCTGCAACATCCTCTCAATAGACCATATTTTACCATTTCTGTACCATAACACTTTCAAGGACTGATATTCAAAGGTAGCAAAATGGTCATGCTTATTATATGTAAGAAAATACATCATCATCAATGCATGAATCTATCTTCAAATGCAGGGTAAAGGTCACATGATGTCATAAACTGGTTAAATCTGTCCATGCAAATGGAATGCTTAACTCAAAACAGTAAATTATGCATTGCTTTCAAAACTAGGGACCAAAAGAAGGGACTTATACCATATGATATTCCTGAACTGCCATTGCTGAAACAGGGAATGGTCTTATTCCAGTAGGAAAATCCTCATTTTCTTCTGTGTGCTGACTGTTAAATCACCCTGAAGAATGCAGTTGAAAGTTGCTTCCAGTGAGTCAGTGATCACGGACCTAAATTTAGATACAACTTGTTTTCAAATGTCATTTCTATAAAGTATCTGATAGTGGTCTGTGGTTTGTCACTGAAGAATTTCTTGATTGTACAATGTAAGTGGAATTAAGTGGAATTAACCATATCATGCCAAGTCGGAAATAACAACCAAATAGAAAGTGAGAAAGGATGGACAAAACATTTAAGAATGTTCTAAAGGAAATTGAATATTCAAAAGAGGCAAATCATTGCTTCTTGTTTCATGAATATAGAAATACTGCATCACAATCAGTTAAGACTATCCTGAAGGTATAAAATCAAAACTGCCTGCATCAATTCCATTGTCAGTTTCTGACAGAGAAATCAACAACAGACATGCAAAATATTCTAATACAATACTTCAAGTAATATCTCGGCCTTAAAAAAAGGGAAAGGAAGAAGGTTGGAGGAACAAAGATTCAACTGGTAAAGACATTTTTATCACAAGATTCCAACAAAAAGTACTTGAATACAGTGTGTCTAATACAAAGTGATAGCAAGCAGATTTGCCCTAGTAATAGCAGGCAGCTACAGAAATTGCCAGAAATCCAGTTTTATCCAGGTATACTAGTGATAACTCAGGGGTTTAAAAGGGAATCGGTCATGTCTATACAAAACACTTCACTGCAAACTTCTAGTCCCAAATTGACCAATGATGTGCAGACGTCTTAACTTGAGCTGCTTCAGACTTTTTCCATAATTGCTGCTAATCTAAGTGGATGTAAGCAGGCCAATAACAGTGAACGCACACACATGTAAAGAATATAACTTTCATTCAGGTTATGCATCCAATAGGGATGTCACATTCCATATATAGGTTTAGTATAATGTGTTTATAACAAAAGGGGTCAGTTATATAATCAGTCTACAGTAAGCATATTAGTAAAGAATAATAATGCCCCAGGTGCAATGAAATTATAAATTAAGTCTGTGAAGTAGCAGAAGAAAAGTAGGAAAAAGTTTTAAGCTTAAAGCAGAATGTAGACAAGACTGCAAAGGGAGGTGGTGACAAAATAAGGGAAGTAGAAGACTGTGAATAAGGGGTAAGAAACACACAGATGACAACCTTAAAATGAAGATAAGGTAAAAAAATCACAATGACTGGGATACAGAAAAGTGGCAAGACATATAGACCTAAAGCAATTGTGACATTTGTAAGAGTCTGTCCACTGTACCTGTACTATAATACAAATGTCAGGACAAACTTACCACAGTGTAACATTGTTATACCTATATACGACCCCTTGAACCCTCCACTTACACTGTAGAAAACACTTCATGTACAAAGTGAATTATCAAAGCAGTCGTACTGAAGTTGTCAATGATCCAAATAGCTGATGATTGTCAGTTGCAGCATGAAAGAATAAAATCCACAAAAAAGCATTCAGCCATGAGGGAACTGGAACCCCTGACCCCCACTGTCTTACCTTTCAGTATACAAAGCACTTAATTTACAAGATGAGCAACAGAAGCAGTCACACTAAAGATGTCAGAAAATCACATAGCTGATGATTATTGTACACTTGCCAAATGAAAGACTAAAAAGACCCCCCCAAAAAATTAAACCCTGAAGGGACTTGAACCCTTAACCCTCTCCACTTACACTGAATGAAACATTTCGGTTATAGAAGTAGTTGCACTGAAAGTGACAGCTTCACTCTGATATATGTGCACACTGCTGCCCAATGATGCTCAGCTCATTTGTGCACTCAGTAGTAGCTGAAGTCAATATGCGTAATACACGATGGTGGTTGCACTTAATTGTCGCTATACAGCAGCCATTGTCAATCCTTCGTTGGTTGTACATGGGTATCAATGGAGCTGTTTGCAACTTGTCACTCACAGCATCCTCATTCGCCCAGCCAGGTGAATCCACATTATATAAACATGATGAAAGGCCCAGAACCTTATTACACCATGGAAGAAAAATCCTGAAGCCCATTATTCATCACCTGCAAAGGGTGAATTTCAGCAGAAAGCTATTACATCAGCAAAACATTTCTGCTTTTATAAGGTAATTTCTAATTTTTTTACAAATCCATTCATTGTAGTATGGCTACTTTTTAAATTCTATTCAGCTTATAGAGAATAGAATCTATGTTTGTGAGTACTTTTAAGTGCTTTGGGCAAGGTATATTGAGAGAGGGATTGCAATGGTACAGATGTTGCCAGGCTGCAGGACTGCTGAATGTAATGGTAGACACACCCATAACCACATACTGAGAGCACTGCTCAATACATGTTTCCTTGGTCAGTTAACATTTTGTGATTGTTTTGTGGGGGAAATGTGCTCAGTAAACCTAGGTACCTGACATTATGTACATAGTGTTGATACAGATATATAACAGTCAGGCATAAGAAAAAAAAAATAGCTTGCTATATGGTCAAGGAGGATGCTGATGATGATAGGATTTGTGAGGGCCATGCAGGAATAAGGCTTATAATTCCACTATTTCCATACCAGCAGAACAATGCATAACAAAAATAAACAGGCCAAGCACAAACACAGTAACAGATCTGCTGGGGAATCATCCACACATAAGGCCAAATTCTCAGATGTGGAGAATGAGGTGCTACTCCAGGTCCTCTGTCTCAAGGGTCAATGGCTTGTTGGCCTGTATGCAGCTGACCAGCCCAGCCCTACAGTGACCATTTCTAGATGAGATTGTAATTGACATTAATTTAGTTGATGGGCAGGACCGCAGTTATGAAATGGTGTGTGATATGATATGATATAATATAATATGATATGATATGGGGATGACCAAAAAAAAATCACAATTCCTGGTGTTGGAACAGGGCAACAGGAGGGATGCTGTAGACTGTATCACTTCTCAAGGAGATGGAGGGCTTTTTTGCCTCTCTGAAAGGTAGTGGCACCTGTACAGAGTCACAAAGTGCCATGCTGGATGTTGGGGCAAATCTCAGAGACAATCCATTGTAGATACTCCACTTATGTAGGCCTATTTCTGTTTTTCAGTAGATGTGACTCTTCTGTACCCCTTAGATACTTCAACACATATTAAAGCCTTCTAACTTAGTATACTGTTACATCAGGGGTTCAACATCAACAGCCATCTGCATAAGGTGCACATACATAACATATTACTTTTAACATTGTTATATCTGTAAAACTGGTCTATATTAGATAATCGAACTTTCAAAAGTTTGCGTGTCATATGGTCGACACCATATGATATAACTTTTAAAAGTTCGAAAATCTAATAAAAAAAAAAAAAACTACACAAATAACCTACCTGAACGTTTTAAGCAGGGGCCCCGCATGGGGGGCTCCACCCCCATACCCTCCGCTCTTTAAATACACCAATTCCGAGATTGCACTACAATGCAGAAAAGGGAAATTTTCCCATTCCGCGCTGTATGGAGATCTCCGTTAAAACGTCGAACTTTCAAAAATTCGATCATATGGTGTCAACCATATGACAGTCGAACTTTTGAAAGTTCGATCATCCAATATAGATGCCTGTAAAACTCACCATTGCATGTATACATCTGGTGGTTTGGTGATATTTACACAGGATATTTTGTGCTTTGGTGTATTCTTAATCCTGTACCATCAGTACTGATATTGGGGGGGATCTGCTGCCTCTGATAATGATGGTTGGAATGAGCTGGCATAGTCAAGGGGTTCAGGGTGTATTGGACAGGGAATATGACCACTGTATTCTCAGCCAAGACCATGGACACGGTCTCTTTGCCTGTGGATACCCAGGCTACCCACACCTCTCATGGAGGGCAGGGTAATGGGGACAGTATTGATTAGGAGAGTGTGCTGGCTCCTAGTAGACAGAAACATCACAATCTGCCCCTAGCACTCATGGGCATAGAGGTCCAAACAGGGAGTGGATAATTGTGCTCACTAGAGACATCGTTACGGCCCTCTGCCTGAGGTTAGTGTGTCATTCTCTATGACCCAGCATATGGGCCATTGTGGAGGAACAGGCTAATACCGCAATAACCATGGCAGAGATAGTGAGAGGGATTAGGATGCATGTGATTACTTATGGGAGTGCACGTCCCATATGTCTGATTGCTTGGATAGATTCATTAACACTCTAGAAAGTGCAATGTCTTTGTTGCTCGCTTGCCAAGGGTGTGGAGCCATCCACAGAGCCAGTCAGCTGCTAAATCCACAGATGTTAGCCAGTATGGCAGTGGATAATCATTATTCCCCTCCCATTTTGCTAGCAACTTCCAAACCAAAATCTAGATATGGCCATCATTACAATGCACATCTGAGAGTAGACATTACTTAGGGTCATGCAGCACACCAGCATCTACCCAGGGTTTTGGTACATTCAGTGCAACTCCTGGTAGAGCCAGCTCTCATGGATGGGGGTGTGCACAAATTGTGAACCCTTTACTATGCATGTCCTGGTCCTGTCGAGTAGACTAAGTGTTGCAACTACTGCTTAAGCTGTGCCCACGCAAATAAAGACTCTCATCACCACAGTCCCCTAACATTAGCACTTGTAAGTGTTACATTAAGGGCCCCACTCCCAGTACAGACATTTCACAGAAAAGCATGTTTTATTTTCATTCTCCTCAGCACTCACATTCACACACTTAGGTGAGAAAGACATGCACTCCTGTGCACCCTTGTCCACCTGTGCAAATGATAACTGTGCCCTGAAATGTTTACATTGTTACTAGGGCTGCCTATGTCTGATACATGGAGTGGCCAGGCTATGTTAGGATAAGGACAGACTGGTGTTGGTTTTCAATGCATCATTTTTACTGTAGTACATCTACTTTTCTCTTATATATTTATTTTGTGAAGCATTGTGCAAGTCACTGCCTCTCTGCTTGTACCACGGCCTACTACACCCACCTCTGTCTGGCACAATCATCTCCTGCTGCTTGCTATTCCTCTGACTCCTCATCTGAATCAGCCTGTACTGCCTGTTGTGATGATAACTGTTGACATTGGAAGCACCCACCCTGATGTAACTGATTCATAAGTATAATATTGTGTAACATTACACACATTGACACGGCTTTGGCATATGTCATAGGGTTATGGTGCAGGGCACCACCATCTGAACCCAAACAGCAAAAGCTTGACTTTAGCAGCCCAGTAGCACACATAGTAGTGTTTTTTGTTTGCATTTGGGCACAGTTGTATGCATGTTCTGTTTGATTTTGTGGATTTCCTGTGAGTGTCATAAATCAGAGTTCCAGGACATATTCAGCATCACTAAGAAGATACCAGAGTATAAAGTCACCTTGGTATAGGTCATGTGGTGCAAGGTAGAAAAGGTCCAACATGAACAGTCCGCATAGCTTTTATTAATTAACTAAGCACTTTCATTTTGATGGAGACAGAACTTCAGAGTAAAAGCGTCACAAAGCCATAAAGTATATGCATAAATCCCATCAATCAAATTCAACTATACATGCATACATGATTAATACTCTTTAAATTAACATTGTTAAAAAGATCATCAGAACTACATCAACACAAAAAGCTGTGCTGACTGTTCATGGTGGACCTTTTCTGTCTTGTTTGATTTTTCATATACATTTTCGTTAGTATAGATCATAGAGTGCCATATGTGGAAGGCGTGATAACTGTCATTGTAGATGACACCCTGTGCATAACAGACCACCTGGCAGTTGAGGGAGTGACACAGTTTGCAGTTCATATACCTTCTGCCCAGTTCACCACGTGGGGCCTTTATTTCAATGTGGGTACAGTCTGTAACCCCCAATACCTCAAGGAAATCAGTTATGTCATAGCCATCCTGCATAGTGCATTCTCTCTTCCACCCCCATGCTGAAGAATGGCATTGAAAAACTGATGCAGTATTCTTAAGACAGATACCTGGGATACCCCCCCTCCACTGTGTCCCGAATAGGTTGCTGAAAGGTCCCTGTAACTAGTGCATGTAAAGCCACACATACCATAGTATCCATTGGGATATGTATGCCACAACTTCCACAGGGCTTTATACGAGACCAATATATGTCCACAATTTCTTTAATGTCCCAATCAATGCAGTACTAGTCAGTGTCATGGAATGCAAGAAGTGTTAGCGCGGTTGGATAATCCTTCTTCTGTAGTGGCAACATCACACACCATTGGATATAGCAGTGACAATAAGAGCCTCTTGCAGATACAGTTAGTAATGCTGCAGCAATCCCTAGCATTAGTTAGTGATTTCCTTTGTCTAAACTTCTGCTTAGTCACCTTCTCCCTTGACAGAGCAGATCCTTTGGTCACTTCATCCATCAATGACAGTATTACAGGAGCTTTGCATTAAGTCCCCACTCTTGGAACATTTTCACTGAGAATGTGGTCATTGTGCAATAGCCTGTGGTTACTTCATCAACCCCTTACTCTGATATTGCAAGAATTCTGCCACAAGGCCCAGCTCTCAAACATTTCCATGAGAATATTGTCATTGAGCAATGTAAGCGAGTTTACCATGAAGAGCCTTGCTGTGTATTAACTGAAACAATTCAGATGTGTGCCTGCCCTGTGCTAGAAAGTGGCTATGCCATTCCCCATAAAGTAGTAGGCCTTGTATGCTAAGGACCACTTAGTAAGAAGGCCATTCTTCTTTCTCTTGACTAATAGATTACACTGTATATACCAGTTACTTAGTTTTCCTAATTTCCTGGTTTCTGCATTCAGTAAATGAAAGAGAACCTGTTCTGCTTTGTGCCTTCTTGTTAATTGCCCTGTATCAGCTGTAAACTGATTGCTCTCTGCAATAACTGACTTGAGGTGGGAATAAAACTACTGAACTGCATGCCTAGATTACCCAACACAAGCCTGATATTTTCAGTATAACTGACACTGGCTTAAATTCAGCATAAACGACTCTGAAATTATACCTCCTTAGCTATAGTATCATCTGTAATGACCATATAAAGAGGAAAGGTGGTATTATGGCTCTAATATTTCCCACCAACTACTACATTTCCCTCTACACAAACTAATAGCAATATTCAGTTCAGAAGAGCTTCTTATTACTTTCCTGAAAATAAACAAATATGTATCATTGTCCTTTACATCCTTCCTGGCAACAATGCAGCTACATTGGAAGATACCCTGCACTGGATATCCATAACAAATCCAACATATAAAATACTGCTAGGTGATATCAATACCAATTAGTCTGACATAACCTTTAACTCCCCTAAATCTAATATCAAGTTGTATGATTTCGCAGAACTAATTAATAGCCCCACACATTATAGCAAGCCATCAAATTCCTTATTAGACTGGATCCTAGTATCAGACCCTAGCAAATTCACCAGACTCTTTCAGTGACCATAACCCAATATATACAACTAGACATTTCACACATCCATTCAAACAGCATGTTTTTAAAACAGCATATAATTTGTCCAAGTTTAACTCAGAAATAATCATTACTACCCTTTCATCTATTAAGTGGAACTTCTTAAAAATTATTCCCTTCGATGATGCTGTAAATTAACTCAATACAACTTTCCTAAATGTATTAAATTGCCTTACAACCCCTATAAGGAAGACACTAAAAACGGATAATGTAATTTGACTAACCAAAAAGAGTAAAATGCTAACGCAAGACAGAGAAGAAGCATGGAAGGAAAAATATAGAAATACAAAATACCACAATATCTCTAAAACGCCAGAATGCTATGCAACCATACTAAAAAGCAAATAAATGAAGGCAAAAAAATATACTGCAACACCTTTCAGAACAATACTAAATACAACCTTAAAAAATTTTGGTCAGCCATTAAAGAAGTCTTACATCCAAGTCAAAAATTCAACCCTAACCCCTCTCCCAAAAACTATCCAGTCCAAAGTGCAATAGAATTCACCTCTTATTTCACAGACATTGTAGCATCCATAACCAAGGATTCCCCCAACATCTAATCCCAACCCTGCCCAACAGCCATATCTCCCCACATCCACTTTTGTCTTCAAACCTCTGCCCAAATCCTATATTAAAGTACTGTTAAACTCAAGCCATGCTCTACGTCAGACGATGACCTTCCAAGCGAGTACCTTAAAAAAGCAGCCAACAGCATTGCCTATCCTGTGTCAGTCCTTACAAATAGTTCAGTCCAAGAATCCCTAGTTCCCTTTCTATCAAAAAAAAAAAAATCACACAATATCCCTCTATGCAAAGGAGGAAATGCAACAGACATCACTAACTTTAGACCTATAGCAATCTTACACCCTCTCCAAAATACTTGAAAAGTGTATTCAGAAATAATTGCTAAACTATTTCCTGTAGGAAGAACTCCTATACCCCACAACAAAGCTTCCATCCCTCTCCTAGTACTAGCACTGCACATCTAACCTTTGTAGATATTGTCAATAAAGCTAGAAATAACAGCAAACTAGTTTCCTCCTTATTTCTAGACTTGTCTAAAGCTTTTGACACAGTTTGTCACAGCAAACTTCTACTTCAAATGTCCTCACTAGGTTTATCTCAGCCCAACCTTCTATGGTTCAAAAGCTACTTGCCCAATGGGTATCAGTCAGTAAAATGTCCCTACTCCCTCTCTCCCTACCATGCAGTCACTACCCATGTACCACAAGGCTGTATCCTTAGACCCCCTCCTCTTTAACACTCTCGCCAGCACTCTCCACACAACACGCCTCCCTAATACTAATACGCAGATGACTCCACACTAATATGCATATCAGATAACCTGGCGCATCTACAAAAATTACTCAGGAAGCTTCAACAGCCACTGAAACATGACTTTGTAACTCATATCTCATGCCCAGGACCCACCCAAAAAATACTTTTTTCCCCAAATCCCTCTCTCATAAAAAATTAAAGTCATCTCTATTAATAATAAAAACATTGAAGTCACTTCTCATAGCAAATTACTGGGGATGATAGTGGATGATGATCTTAAATTTGACCTGCATATATAAAATTGCATTAAAATCAACTAAGGATACTTTGCAGAGTAAAAAACTTTCTCAAGAATGCAGCTAAGACTACACTTGCCACTGCATATGTCATACCCTCACTACTTTATGTAACTCTCATCCTTACTAACCTCCAGACATCACAAAAATCAAAACTTGAACAATGCTGTAATAAAGTGGGTAAATTTGCCACAAATACCCCTTTCAGAGCTCACCACTGTGAACTACCCCATCAACTAACATGTATACAGCTTCCTACCACATATGAAATTTTCCAGCACCCATGTACTTGTTCAACACTAAATGCCATTCTACACAATGAATTTCCCAATCAGTCATTATGATCCAGTGACCAAAAACTCCTCTATGTTCACAAACCTACAAAATCTGCTCAGTATTGTGTGTACTCAAACCATGTTGCTAAGGCCTGGAACTCCTTACCTGTATCCATCAGGTCAATACCCTCCTTCCACTCCTTTAGAACAATTGTAAAAGACTTCCTAAATAAAATGTGGCTCTCTTCTTGCAGAACCGCAGGAAAAACTATATATCTACATATGAAGAAGTAGCTAGCTATTCATACCTTGCATCTCTTTATTCTCCCTTCTTCACTCACTGTTTTACTTCAATCTATTTCTCTTCCCTGACACTCTTTCTAAATATACCATAACCTTGCTTTTTTTTTTCTCTTGCCTTATAGGTTCATAGGTAGGTACTAGGCTATCGGCCCTAGGGCCCATACAAGCCTAGCCAAAAAATGTACCCTGGCTTTCCCACCCAAGAAAATTATTTTCCTGTGCCCCTGTCGAGCAGAGCCACAGAAGTGATCCCCGGGGTGAATTTCCCATCCAATCATCAAGATTTTTCTTGAAGAGTGCTAATGAGGAGCTCTGTTTGACATAGATAGGTAGTCTGTTCCAGAGTATGAGAAGTCTCTGGGACAGGAATCTATCCCTCCAGCATGTTCTGTTTATTGTGGTGACAAGGTTAAGGTCCCTAGAGCGTGTAGCTCGGAGGGATGGGGATTTCTTTAAGTGGAGCATGTCCAACAGCTCTGGGTTTGACATAGCCTTGTATGTTAGGCAGAGATCGCCCCTGAGTAGGCGATATGCGATGGAGTAAAGCTGTAGTTTTTTTGAGACGGTCTGCATAGGGCATCTGTTTGAGGCCAGTAATCCTCTTTGTGAGGTATTTCTGTGGTCTTTCCAGTTGTTGTAGATGTCTTGTGAGGTACATACCACAAAGGCGTTGTAGTCTATAGTGGGTCTAATGAGTGATGAGTAGAGGGAACAATGACCTCTTTTTTTTTCTGGATGAGAATCCTTTTGTGATGAGATGAGCCACGTAGAAGGATTTCCTGACCACTGTGGCAATGTGATTATCAAAGGAGAGACTACTGTCCACCTGTGTCCCAAGGTCTCTTATCACATTTTCAGCATTAAGTAGACTACCAGCTATGTTGGTAGTTCATGGGTACTGAGTTTTTACCAAAGGGCATGACAATACACTTTTTGGCATTGAGCTTCAGGCCATGGCTTTGACACCAGGTATCTGTCTCAGTGAGGCCCTTTTGTAGTTTGTCCACATCGTTAGGAGTTTCGATTATGGCTCCTAGTTTGCAGTCATCTGCGAACTTTGTTAGCCAAAGACCTTCTGTGTTGGCCTGCACTTCAGAGAAGTAGATACCAAACAGGAGAGGACCCAGGACTGAACCCTGTGGTACTCCACTTATCACTGGTCTGATGTTGGATTTGGAATCCGCTACTTTCACAGTGTGGGTTCTGTCCGTGAGGCAGTTGGCAATCCATCTTGTGACATAGGGATTTATACCTAGTTTAGTGAGCTTATCTATAATTTCAGAGTGGGGAATGGTGTCGAAAGCCTTGGTGAGATCTAGATAAGCTGTGTGAACCATTTTACCCTCATCTATGGCTTTGGTGACTGCTTCAAAGAAGTCAGTCAGGTTTAGGAGACATGATCTGCCTTTTACAAATCCAAACTAAGTAGGGTCAAGAGTTTGGAGATTACCAATGTCTTTGTTTATGAGTTCCATGATGATACGTTCCATGGCCTTGCAGACCAGGCTCGTCAGGCTAATGGGGCGGTAGTTCCCGGGGTCCGTCGTGGCTCCCCCTTTGTGGAGTGGGATAACTGTCACGGTACACCATTCAGTGGGTACAAAGCCTGAGGTGAGGCTATGATTGAACATGCTGCTTAGGTAGGGTGCCAGTTAATTCTGTAGTTCGTGTACAACGCAGCCTGGGATATTGTCAGGTCCCATGGATGCTGTGTTCTTGGCTTTGGAGAGTGTGTTTTTTCCCTGTGCAGCCGTGATTATAGGAACTTTGCATTCTTCCGGTATAGAGATGGGCCCTCTAGGGGGTGAGAGGGGGGTAAAGTTAGCACTGAACCTATCTGCTAGGATGTTGGCAATATCAGTTGGTTCTGTATATTTAGTGCCATTATGCTGCAACTCAGAGCAGATCTGAGTGTTCCCATTTAGATTCTTGACATAGCTGTAGAATGCTTTGTGGTTGTCTTTAGAGTCAGTGGCAATTTTGTTTTCATAACTAGCTTTGGAGGATTTTATGAGGGATCTCAGCTTCTTACTGAGGTTGACCAAGGAGTTCCTCCAGTCATGGGATTTTACTCTTTTTTTGCAACAGTTTCTTCTGTTGTAGAGTTTGTTTATGGCAGAGGACCACCAGATTGGCTTCCTTTTTTTGGAGGATAACATCTTGGTTCTATTAGGGATAGCATGATCCATGCAAAGTGCTTATAAAGTGCATTTGTGTAGGATTTGGCAGTCATACCTCTATTGTCCGTCTGCATGGGTGTCATGAAGTTTGCCACTTCTGTCTTTAAGAAGTGTGAAGTTGGCTTTTGAGAAGTTTTTTACAATGGTTTCCCTAATTGGGGCTGGGGGTGGGATGTGGCTGTCTAGGCTGATTAGCTTGTGGTCTGATCTGACCAACATGGAATTGACCTCTGGTGTGGAACACTAGTTTCCCATGTTGGTAATGACCAAGTCTAGGATATTGCTGCTCCTGGTGGGGATGTGAATAAGCTGATCCAAGGCGTTGGAATTTATGCATTCTAGTAAACGTTGAGCAAAAGAGTTGGTACATGAGTAGTTTTCCCAGTTAATGGTGGGGTAGTTGAAATCACCCATTATTAGGGTGTTGGGTTGTACCCTAATACTTTCCAGTGTATCAAGAAATGAGGAGTGTGAATTCTGGGGCATGGTGGGGAGTCTGTAGCAAGCTACAATTTGGATTGCGGTCTTGCCCAGAGTTAGTTGCACTTGGATAATCTCGGATGCATTATGCTGTGCAACTAGCCTGGAGGTGTGGATATCCTTAATGAATATGGACACGCCGCTGCCTTTAGTGCTTCTTTCTGTGTTAGGTGGCCGAAAGGTGTGGTATGAATTGAAGCCTGGTAATGCAGGAGTGCTGTCTGGAGCTTTAAACCAGGTCTCTGTCACTGCACAGATGTCAATGTTCTCCATTTTAAGGAGTGCCTCGAGTAAGTGCATTTTGAGGTTTAGACTTCTAGCACTGAGTAGCATTACCCTGAGATTTTGCTTGCTTGTACCTGTTATGGTGGTGAATTTGTCATTTGAACCTTGCCTAAAAAAGGCACTATAGGGGTGGCAAGAGTCTTGGCCAGTATCCAGAATCCTAAGGGCGACAGGTGCAGGCCATCTCTGGCAAAGCATCGTGGACTGTCGATCATGTCATCCCAGGCAGACAAATACTGGATTCCCTTACAATGACACCAGAAGCTTAGCCAATTATTGAAGTCAATCATTTTGTCCTTGTACTGTGGTATCATTCTGGGTGATGGCAGGATGCTATTCAGGGTTAGGGTCATACCTGCCTGGGATAATAGATCGGAGAGCTCCTCCATGTCTCTCTTCATGTAGTCCAGGGAGGTACGTCTCGGGTCATTCACACCAACATGGACAATGACCGTGTCATATTTGTACTTATTGTGGAGTGACCTGAGTGCATGCGTTATGTGGCGGATCCTGGCACCTGACAGGCAGCTGACAGTAACTTTCTCCTTGTTTAGTCTAGTAAGTGGAACATCAGTGTGCCTGACTATAGAGTCACCTATGACTATAGTGTTGGGTACGTTGTTATGCCTTATGGGCTGTGGTTGAGTAGCACACTGAGTTTGTGGGCTATGTGACATTTGGGTTGTGTTGGGGGGTGGAGTTTGCGTTTATGCTTTGGATGTCCCTGATGCTTGGGCAGGTTTTTATTGAGAGCCTCCATGAATGTAGGTGTGTGTTTTGTGTTTCTATGTGTGTGTTTTGGTGGTGTAGGTTTTGAAGAACTATGTGATGAGTGTGGTGTGGTGCAAGTGTTTACCCTATCCTCTTGACTGTCTAGTCCAGTCTTGGGTGAAGAGAGCTTTGCTTCCAGTTTGGCTATATAAGTGCATCTCTCACAGGTTGTAGTGTTGGGTGGTAGGAGGAGAGGGTTGTCTGTATACATGAGGCAATTGCTGCATTGCCCAAAGATGTCCAGATTCATCAGGTAGATGGGAGAAATCACTGGGAGCTGACCCTTAGACATGCCTGGATAAGTGCTTATTTATTAAGTACTAAAAACTGCTTTCCACTAGACAAGTGAGGAAAGTTGAGTGCTGTAGTAATTTGCAGCTTATGTAGTGCTTACAATGAGTTCTGAACAAGTGCTGAGTTCAAAGAAACAGATTTGAGTGCTGAAACTTGAAAACTGGCTAGATATAAGAAAAAAAAAAACTAAGCTAGAAGGCTTCCCTCCAAAGAAGGGCTTGGGGGCTCAGAAGCCTACAGTCTGTACCACTTAACAGGAAAAGCAGGAAACAAGCTTACATTTTTTTTTCTTCTGTTTCCCAGATGCTCTGTTTGTACAAAGTAGGAGTGCCTGAAATCAGAATATGATCTCACTGCACTCAGTTGAGTGAGCAAATGAGATGGGCCCAGAAGGAGTATCCAAACACAAATTTACAAGAGGGGCGGGCAGTTTCAAGGCCACTAAGATTAACACCAAAACAAAAACAGCAAGGGTGGGTGGGACTAACTGAAGAGCAGAGTCAAAATTATATTGCATTTCCTGCTTGTATTACACTAACTTACCTTTAAAGCCGTAGATGAGGGTAAGGTGGTGCACACAGCCTATCTAGATCTCGCCAAGGCTTTTGACACCATCCCCCACTCTGGAATTATAGATAAACTCACTAAACTAGGTATAAATCCTTATGTCACAAGATGGGTTGCCAACTGGCTCACTGACAGAACCCACACTGTGAAAGTAGCAGACTGTAAATCCAACTTCAGACCAGTGACAAGCGGAGTACCACAGGGTTCAGTCCTAGGTCCTCTCCTGTTAGCCTGTACTTCAGAGAAGTAGATACCAAACACAGAAGGTCTTTGGCTAACAAAGTTCGCAGATGACTGCAAACTAGGAGCCATAATCAAAACTCCTAACTATGTGGACATCCTACAGAAGGGCCTCACTGAGACAGATGCCTGGTGTCAAAGCCATGGCCTCAAGCTCAATGCCAAAAAGTGCATTTTCATCCTTTTTGGTAAAAACTCTGTACCCATGAGCTACCGCATAGGCAGAAGGCGGAAGTCTACTTAACACCGAAAGTGTGATAAGAGACCTTGGGACACAGGTGGACACTAGTTTCTCTTTTGATAAACACATCGCCACAGTAGTAAGGAAATCCTTCTACGTGGCACACCTCATCACAAAATGTTTCTCATCCAGGAAAAAAGAGGTCATTGTTCCCCTCTACTCATCACTCATTAGACCCATTATAGAGTACAACACCCCTTTTGGTATGTACCTCACAAGATATCTACAACAACTGGAAAGGCCACAGAAATACCTCACAAAGAGGATTACCGGCCTCAAACAGATGCCCTATGCAGACAGTCTCAAAAACTCCAGCTTTACTCTTTCGCATTTCACCTTCTTAGAGGTGATCTCTACCTAACCTACAAAGCTACGTCAAATCCAGAGCTGTTGGACATGCTCCACTTAAAGAAATCAGTCTCTCCGAGCTACGCGCTCTAGGGACTTAAACCTTGTCACCACAATAAACAGAACATGCTGGAGGGATAGATTCCTGTCCCAGAGACTTTGCATACCCTGGAACAAACTACCTATCTATATCAAACAAAGCTCCTCATTGGCACTCTTCAAGAAAAATCTTGATGATTGGATGGGAGATGGGAAATTCACCCCGTGGATCACTTCTGTGGCTCTGCTTGACAGGGGCACAGGAAAATAATTTTCTTGGGTGGCAAAAGCCAGGGTACTGTTTGGCTAGGCTTGTATAGGCCCTAGGGCCAATAGCATAGTACCTACCTATGAACCTATAAAGTGGCATTCTGTCTGTATCATATGGAGCAACATTTGAGTTGAATCCTGCAGTATTAGTGTTGCAACAGGACAGATGGTTTGTGTGTTTCTCACACAATCACAACACACCACACCGCACACACATATACTAATATATATATATATATATATATATATATATATATATATATATATATATATAATAAAATGTATGTATATGGGTTCCCTTCAGAATCTCAAAATCCTAAATCTTCGAATTCCATATGGTCGAGACTATATGATCGAAGTTTTAGAACTTTGAAATTCTGAACGGAGATCTGCATACAGTGCGGAATGGGAGATTTCCCTTTTCCTCACTGTAGTGCGATCTCGGAGTTGGTATATTTAAGTAAGTAGCGTGGGTGTGGGGGTGCATGGGGGCTTTCCCCCTTGCAGAAACATTGAGAGTTTTTTTTCTTAGATTTATTTATTTCAAAATGTTGAGATTCTGAAACATCGATCTCAGTCACATGAAATTCAATTCAGAAGTGAATCCATATATATATATATATATATATATATATATATATAAACCAAAGTGTACTAAGGTCACACAGACAAACCATTCAGTAATAACTGCAAGAAAAACCCAACCAAGCTAGAGATTTCACTATGTGATACCTTACACCTCCTCTAAAGGAGACCCCCATGATATATGCAAATAACCCCTTTAAAGAAATCATTAGAGGATGTGTAAGGTATCACACAGTGTTTTGTTCTTGCAGTTATATAAAAAAAAAAAAAATATATATATATATATATATATATATATATATATATATATATAAAATGTGTGTGTGTATCTATAGATCTGTATATATGTATGTGTATATACACATATACATATATGGATTCACTTTATAATCTCGAAATACTGAAATATCGAATTTCAGTATTTAGAGACTATAAAGCCAAACTTCCGAAATAGCGAAACCCCATAACCATGAATACGGAAATGTTGAATTTGCGGTTTTGGTAGTGCTCTATGGGACATGGGATGTAGTGTGTGCCTGATTTATGTTTCGTATGTGGATATGGTTGGAGATTAAGGTAAGTGAATATTTTTGTATGGGTTTTGGGTAGGGATTTGAGTGTATGTGAGTGTGTTTGGAAGCTTTAGGTGTGGGTTAGGGTAGGTAAGAGTATGAGTGTGTAAGTGTTGAAAGTGGTGATGTTTGTGCATTTGTGATGTGTGTGTGCGAGTGGACTGCAGTGTGCAGTGGTGAGTTTGCTGCGACCTCGGTGTTAGTATATATATATATATATATAAGGAACGGGGGTGTGGGGGTTGCAGGGGTGCTTGCCCCCCTGCTTATAAGTAGGGTAGGTTTATTTATTTGTATTGTTGTGTTTGTGTGTGTTTTGTTTGTTTTAATGTGGTGAAGCTGGTGTATGTGTTGTGGTGTATGATGTGATGTTCTTCATACCACATTGCTGCAGTCCTAACACTTGGGTAGTCCGCTGTCCCAGTCGGCCCGAATACCAAAGTATATGGCTGACGTCGGTCAAAGCATTAGTCTGACGTCAGGGCGTCCAGGGTACAAATCGCATGACGGCGTCATATCCTCAGTCTTTTTTGCCGCATGGTCCGATGCAGAAGCAGTTTTGCAAGTGCAGGTTGGCGTTCTGAGATTTTCCAAGTCGGAGTTTCAGACGAATCCAATTGGCTAAGTACCCGTTGGGGATTATTTTGGTTTTTCTTGCCTCAGTATTTTACCGATGTCAGAAAAAGTGAATAACTGTTTTTCTTGTGGGAAACAGATACCTCATAGGGATTACCATACCTTGTGTATACCTTGCCTAGGGCCTGAGCACGACGTTGTTGGCTGTCGCTCTTGTGCTAGATTTAACAAACGCACTATAAAGAGAAGATTAGATTGTGCCAGGTTAGTTTTGGGAGGTGTAATTATAAAATGCCGGATGCTCCGGCGCCCGCTTCTCAAAAAGCGCAAGGACAAAACAGCAAAGCCTAGGCTGGAAGAACCGTCCGTCCGGACGACGCCGGTTCTTTAGAGGGCTCGGTGGAGCCAGGGTTCAGCCAGAAATTTCTTTGGAATCCCAGGAGAGACTTTATTACTGCAAGATGTGACCTCTCAGGAGGTAGGCCAGGCGAAGGGGCTTCTCAGGTAGCTGTTCTTCCCTCCTTCCTAAGGTGGTTAGGCCCTCCTGCTGTTTCCAAGGCTTCTCCCAGGGCAGGCCAGGTTTTGTTTCAGGAGTTACCCCTAGTTCTTCAGGGTCTGTACCTAAGCAAATGCTTAAGATGGCAGAAGATTTGATTACAATGATTAGAGGTTCTATGCCCCTCCTGATAAGAGGCCTAGGGTGGAACCTGAGCTTGGGAGTTTTGAGCAGTGTTCGGATGCTTCTGAGTCTTCGACTGAAGACTTGCAGGAGTATTCCTTACTCTGATTCTGATGTAGATGATTCTACTCCTTCTGCTTCTCCTCCTGAGGATTTTTCATTTTCAGAGACTCTTCATTCCATGAGGGAGCATTTTAAATGGGAAGGTCAGGATTTCTCTGATTCCAGGAAAAGGCTTAGGAATTTTGTTTCTACCCCAGCATAGGCCTTTAGCTATACCTCCGGTTCTAGATGTGGTAGAGGATGTTTTTGCAGAGGCTTCTCTGAACCCTGACTCTTTGCCTCCTGCTCTAGTTAAACCAGATAGATATTATAGGGTGCCTGAAGCTCATAAGTATCTTTTTAAGAGTCCTAGGGCAGACCCAGAAACTGTTTCACAGGGGCCTAAAGGTGTTAAGGCTTCTGTTGTTAAAAATCCTGTTCCTCCAGATAAAGAGGCTAGGGCTTTGGATAGATGGGGAAAGAAAGTGTATACTTCTTCCACTTTGGCCATGAGAGCTTTGAATTGTCAGTTTCACATGTTGAAATACCAAAATTATCTCCTTTCACAATTAAAGTCTAAGGTAGATGCTTTGGCGGAAGGTATTGAGTGTAAAGAGTTGCAGGATTTAGTTCATGTTTCTGAACAGGTGGGTAAGCATTCTTTGCAATGTGGTTTTGATGCTGTGCAGGCCTTCGAGGGTGGCTGCCACTGGTTCGTTCTTCATGAGGCACGCCTGGTTGAGGGATCAGAATTTAGCTGAGCATGTGAAAACAGGATTTTAGATGCTCCTTTACAATCTGATGTGTTGTTTGGTTCGCCTGTGTGGAAGCAGTTCTAAAGAAAATGGAAGACAAGGCTAAGTCTATGCAGACTGTTAAAGATTTTTGCAGGTTCAGCCTCCGAGAGTTTAGTAGAAATTGGCCTACCAAGGGGTGGACATATCCTGCTTATGATTCCCAGTCTAACATCATTCCCAGTCTGGGGTAGGTCTAGGCGTGGTAGAGGCAGAGCTCAAGGTTCTTTTAGGCCTAGAACAGGAGTTCACCTGCTCAGTCTTCTGGTGAGGGCAGGGGTCAGTCCTTTAGTAAACAGACACAATGACCTGCCTTTTCAGCTGCCAGAATCTTCTCGGCTGGCAGCACCTTTGGGAGGAAGGTTGGCACTTTTCAAAGAAAACTGGAGTTTAATTACCCAAGACAGATGGGTATTGGATATCATTCACCACGGTTACAGGTTTTATTTCCATACCTTGCCTCCTTTCAAAGGCATGCCAGACATTCCTCCTCAACAAAGGAAAGAGGCTCACAAGCAAATTTCTGTTGCTCCAAATAGGGCCATTCAGCGGTTCCTGTGCCAGAAAGGGGCCTAGGATTTTATTCTCGCCTGTTCCTAGTACCAAAAAAAAGGGAACTGGGAGACCAATTTTGGATCTGTCTATCCTCAACACTTATCTGGACATTCCCAAGTTCAAAATGTTGACGTTACAACAGCTTTTACCTCTGGCTGGGCAAAGATCACTGGATGGTAACTTTGGATCTCAAGGAAGCTTACCTTCATGTTCCTATCAGACTAATTTGCAGGAAGTATCTGCGTTTTGGGAGGAATTCTCATTATCAGTTCTCTGCATTGCCCTTTGGCTTATCTACTGCAGAGTATTCACAAAGGTTCTGGCTCCAGTGATAGCTTTCTTCAGGCTAAAAGGAATACAAATCTATCCTTATTTGGACGATTGCCTGATTCTGGCTCAAGGAAGGGTGCTTCTTCTTCAGCATTTGGAATATGTGATAGCAGTGCTAAGATGCCTAGGGTATTCTGTGAACGAAATAAAGTCCAGTCTAGTACCCTCTCAAGACATGTGCTTTCTGGGTGTGAGACTGAATACAGCAACCCAGATGGCCTTTTAACCCCGGACAAACAAAGAATCTTTCTCTTTACTTCCATCAACTATCTCATCAGTCCGGCTGACTGCAAGGACAGTCCTTCAAGCCTTAGGGTTCATGGCATCTTGTATTCTGGTACTTCCCAATGCCAAACTGCATATGAGGAAGCTACAATGGTATCTCAAAAATGTATGGACACAGCACTGCCAGGATTTGGACACTGTCATTCAAATAATACCTTGCATTCAAAAGGAATTTTTGTGGTGGGCTCAGGAATGTCACCTAAACAAGGGACTCTCTCTGTGACCCGCCAGAGGCGAGTCAGATTCTAACGACAGATGCCTCAGACACAGCTTGGGAGCTCATCTGAATGGAAAGTGGATACAAGACAAGTGGCCTGCCAGACTGCAGCATCTACATATCAACATGAAGGAGATGTTAGCAGTCCAGTTTGCATTACTGGCTTTCAAGGATTTATTTACTTCTTCCAGGGCAGGTGTTGATTCTAACAGACAACACAACTGTCATGTGGTACATCAACAAACAAGGGGGAACACATTCTTATCCTCTATGCAGGCAAGCAATGATTTTGTGGGAGACTGCATTAAGCTTGCAGCTGAATCTTCAAGCAAGGTTTCTGCCAGGAGCACAGAACTCCTTAGCAGATGTGTTAAGCAGGCAAATCATGGATCCCCACGAGTGGAAACTGGATCTTCATGTATTTCAGATATTGACAGTGTCATGGGGAACTCCAGACATAGATCTGTTCGCTTCTCCACTAAACCACCAGCTGCCAAAGTTTTGCACGAAAAGGTTTCATCACACAGCCTGGAAAGTGGATGCTCTTTCTTTCAGTTGGAAAAATCTTCATGTGTATGCCTTTCCACCTCTGCCTCTCCTCCCAAAGGTACTTCTAAAGGTCAGACAAGACAAGCCAAGGATGATTTTAATAGCTCGATTGGCCTCGGCAGCACTGGTACCCATTGCTGAGGAGTCTGGTAAGGAAGCCTCCATGGCCCTTACCTTTGATTCCACACCTATTGTCTCAGAAGGACGGGCATCTGCTCAATGTCAAGCTTCACTCTCTTCATCTAACAGCTTGGCATATTCTGTTTTGAACCATAGCAGGTCTCAGCTTCCTCAACAAGTTTTGAATGTGATTATGGAAGCCAGAAGACCTAGTACAAGGAAAGTGTCGAGGAAAATGGAAGAGATTTTTATTTTGGTGTGCAGCAAAGGATTTGGATGTTTCTGAGCCGAATTTGAGTGTGGCTCTTCAATATCTTACTGAGTTATTGGACAAAGGTTTGTCTTTCTCTTCCATTAAGATTCATGCTGCAGCAATTTCAGCTCACTATGATTGTGACCCACCATTGTTTTCTCATCCTTTGTTCAAGCAATTTCTTAGAGGGCAAAGAATATAAGACCCCCAATGAGAGCTCCTACTCCTGCTTGGGACCTCAATGTTGTGTTGGAAAAACTCACTCTACAACCTTTTGAGCCTGCAGCTACTGCTGAATTGAAATATTTGTCATGGAAGGCTGCTTTTTGTTAGCCATTACATCTGCAAGAAGGGTGTCTGAATTGCAGGCCCTTATGGCGTTGAGCCTTTCCTGATTTTTCATAAGGATAGGGTATCTTTACATTACTAATCCTTCCTTTATGCCTAAAGTGGTTTCTAGTGTGGCTTTAAACCAAACTATTCATTTGCCTACCTTTATGCAGATCCCCAAAATAAGGGGAAAAGATTTTGCACACTTTAGATGTACACAGGCAGTTGCGTTATTATTTAAGCAGGACTAAGGATTTTAGGCAGTCTCAGCAGTTGTTTGTTTCTTTTGCTTTGAGTTCTCAGGGCAAGCCTGTGTCAAAACAAACTAGTTCTAAGTGGATTGGGTTTTGCATTGCATTGCATTTGTTATTCCCATCATGGCAAGGAGATTCCAGCTGGGATTAGGCCTCATTCCACTAGGGCTACTGCCACTTCTACAGCATTTCTAAGGGGTGGCAACTAAGGATATTTTGGAGGCAGCTACTTGGAGTTCAGTGCATACTTTCTCTAAGCATTACCACCTTCCTCTACTCTAAATCTAGGGCTGGTTTTGCCACGGCTATTTTGCAGGGCATGTTGTCAGCTCCTGCTTCCTTATGATTTGCCAGCCTCCTTACCTCTGCTTTGGGATTCTACCCAGTGTTAGGACTGCAGCAATGTGGTATGAAGAACATAGTACAGTTTTGTACCTACCATAAATGTAGATGTTCAAGATCCACATTGCTGCAGTCCAATTCTACTCCCTCCTTCCCTCTGTGTTTAGGGGTGGTTGTGTGGGGTGAGGTTATACTCTTGTAAATATGTATATATTCTATATATATTTGGTGCAGGAGTGTGTGGTGTCTTTTGGTTTTAGCCTTATCTTTTTGGGGTCTTCTGACATCTGGGGCAAGAAAAGACTGAGGATATGACGTCGGTCATGCGCATTTGTACCCTGACGTCCTGACGTCAGACTAATGCGCCTTGACCGACGTCAGCCATATACTTTGGTATTCGGGCCGACTGGGACAGCGGACTACCCAAGTGTTAGGACTGCAGCAATGTGGATCTTCGAACATCTACATTTATGGTAGGTACAAAACTGTACTTTTACATTCGATGTTTTGCATTTCGCGGTTTTCAGGTTTCGATGTTTTGTTTTTTTCGCTTTATAGTCTCGAGTTACTGAAATTCGATATTTCAGTATTTTGAGATTATAAAGTGAAAAGATGTTAAGGATGAATATGCCAGGTAAGAGGAAAAGAGGAAGGCCTAAGTTAAGGTTTATGGATGTGGTGAGAGAAGACATGCAGGTGATTGGTGTGCTAGAGAAAGATGCAGAGGACAGGAAGAAATGGAAACAGATGATCCGCTGTGGCGACCCCTAATGGGAACAGCTGAAAGAAGAAGAAGTAAGTGAATCTATATACCTATATATATATATATATATATATATATATATATATATATATATATATATATAGAGAGAGAGAGAGAGAGAGGTACTGTCAGCACAGCTAGCTGGAATTTTGTAAATAATTCTATAACATTTGTGAATATCAAACTGATTCATTCAAGATGCTGGTATTGCAAATGTATTAGAACTGTAGGTCCTGTGTATATCAAACTGATTTGTACAGGCATTTGTTTTGAAAAGGTATTTGTAAAGTGATTGTGTTTGAAATGTATGCACAGTGTGTCTTACTGGAGAGAACAGAAATGTACATGCACTATTGTAACTGTTTAAATGTATATGCTTTAAGAGAAGAAACTGGAAGGTTAACCTCAGTCCAGCAAACTTTAGAAAAATATCTGAAATTAAATTACTTTATAGGCTGGCCCATAAAGATACTGGGCCATAAAGATGCTATCTCACATGTTTCAATGCAGCCAGAAACACAAAGTCTGTACTAGGAAGCTTTCTGTATTGTCTTTGGGGCGAACTAATTGCCAGTCAAGAAGAGTGGCAGTATTTAGTTGTTTTACGACCACCAGAAACTCAACAAAATTGAGCCAAAGCCCTTACGTGTGTAATTTTACAGGTAGGTGCTAAGTCCTGCCAGCTTCCAGCAATGGGGTTTTGCACTGGAACTAGAAATCAGATGACAAGAAGTGATGTCATTCTGCAAGTTATCCCAGCAGTAATATTTTAGATATTATTTTGAGAAGTCTGTTAGTAAGACTGAGCATTCTGTATTCTGTCTTGGGCCTGAAAACAGGAAGTTCCACTCACCACATCATCTCCCTTTCTCTGTTAAGTAAGTCATTAGGGAATAGTATAATTCTCTTGAATTCATTCAGGAACATAGTGAAGCTTAGTTTAGACATTGTTTTTCATTATTTGTCTGAGCCTGTCCTGCAGTGTTTTTCCTGTGGTTTTGAACTCGTCACACTGAATAGATATTTGGTATTGTCTTTTTCTTTTATTATTTATTTGTTATTAAATATATTTAAAACTTTCATTGTGGCTGATCTTTGTAGAGATATTCAAGTTTTGAAAGTACTTGCATATTTATTTGGTGACACTGTGTGGGCCAGTCGTAATAGCTTTGCTCTTTGTCAAACTACCATTTGTATTGATATTAATTTCACTCGGTGTATATTGGGTACCCTTGGAAGAACCTTAAGGTAGCTGGAGAGGGGATCTGGTGGCAGTGGTAACTACCTTATAGTCCGGGTAGAAGGGGGCATAGCTAGTAAACCTGTGCTAATGTTTCCCAGGTGTGTGTGTGTGTGTGTGTGTGTGTGTGTGTGTGTGTGTGTGTGTGTGTGTGTGTGTGCAAATCAAATCTCAGAGTGTGTGCCTCATCTACTTAGGCAGGGACATGAAGCACTGGATGGACAGAGAGAGTGTTGGAGGACTTGGCTTGGAACCCTGGCTTAGGGCTGTATAGCTGTACCAGTGGTGAGTCTTATTGGGGATCTGAAGAAAGAGGAACCAGCCCTGGACTGACTGTAGGCTCTGTGTGCTCCTATGGGGAAATTGCACTTGTTGCAGAGAGCTGCATCTGGAAATACTGTGTGTATACCGGTTATCCTTCCAGTGAATGTTCCCCCACAGGTGCCAGTGGTGAGGATTGAGGCTCCTTGATTACTGGCGCAGAGGTTGGGATATCTATGTCATGTATTGGCTGGCAATGGTGGGTCATCATATTTATCAGCTGGCAGTGGTGGGATCACCACATCACATATTGGGATTCAATGGTGTGGATATTGAACTCCTATAACCTGTAAATAGTGGTCACTAAAGAAGGTATTTGTATTCTCAAGCAGCCACATTGTAGACATTCAGAGTTTCATATCACAATAGTTTTATTTTTTTTTGTTAGGTTAGTTGGTCGGGGAGAGAAAGCAAGGATGTCAGCAGAGGATTTTGGCAAGCCGACAAGGAGTCAGTTGGTTAAGATATGCCAAGCCAAAGGACTGGTGCATGCCAACCTGACTAAAGGGGAAATGATTGCAGCCTTAGTCACAGCTGCATCACAGACCAGCAAACCAGGAAGACAACCAGACTGGTGTTGGGGATCTACAACTCTATAGCTGTGCCAGTGGGGAGCCTTATGGGGGATCTGGAGAAGGAGGGAGAAACCATCCCCGGACTGATTCTAATTTCTGTGTGCTCTTAAGGGAAATTGGACTTGATGCAGAGAGCTGCATCTGAAAATACTGTATGTGCAACTGTTATCCTCCAAGTGAATGTCCCCCCACAGGTGCCAGTGGTGAGGGCTGAGGCTCCTTGATTACAGGCCCACAGGTGGGATATCCTTGTCACATACTGGCTGACAGTGGTGGGTCGTCTCAACACACACACACACACACACACACACACACACACACACACACACACACACACACACACACTAACTTTATGTTTGCAAAAAAGTTGGTGTTCATGTGCGGTGTGTGTTCATGTCAGAGTACATGTGTGTATGTAGATTTTTTTCAACTTTGTCAGCTTTGATTTTTCATGATTTTCAATACTTGAGTATTGCTGCATCTGAATATTCAGGCAATTGGCACAGCAGTTATATGCTGCAGCAGATATTATCAGCTGTCTTACATTATTGTCTGTAAGGCTCAACATAAAGTTAACGCTATCTTGTAGAAGCAGGCTGCCAAGAAGCACTGAGGCAGAAAGAGGGGCTGTAGTATTGTTTATCTTGCTGTTTTTGGGCAGTGGAGGGGGTGGAATGTTTGGACTATTACATGGCTAGACATACAATCATTACTGATAAGCCTCAAACCTGTACTCAACAGAGTAGTGAAAATACTTCAGTCAAGTACTCTGATAGTGTAATTTACATGCTGAAAACAAATGCAATGCACTGTGCAGTAACTAACAGTGTTAAGTTGTCTATCTCGCCTTCGTTCTTGCTGGTGGGGATCGGAGCCGATCCTCGGCTCCGACTCGGCCATCTTCAATAGCTCAAGAGCTGTTTACTAGCTCGAGGCTACCCCTTATCCCATGATGCCTAGCGATAGCTACCCAGATCTCGTTTGCCGCTTCAGCTGTGAGGTGTCGTTTTTCTGCCTCAGGCTTGTATAGAATTTTTTTGTGTAAATTCTTACTAGAATTTAACTCTACTAATATCTTATTAGCGAGAAGTGTTTTTACTGTGCTAGATAATTGTTTAATCTGTACTATCCCTCTTTTTTGTAGAACTCATTTAACTTGGAGAGTTCTCCCCCACCCCTCCCTCTGGTTAGCCATTTAACTTGGAGGCTTTCCTACTGCTTTTTCTTATAGGTTAGCCATTTAAATTAGAGGCTTTCCTATTACCTTCTTAAAAAAAAAAAAAAAAAAACCTTTATCTATATCCTTCCTAGGTAGTACTTGTGTGCCTTTTCAGTAGGTGTTTTTTTTTTTTTTGTTCTTGTAGAACTGAAAATTGTTCTTTTTGTTGTTGGTTAAATTAGTTGGTTTCCTTTCTCCTGTACAGTATATCCAAGGAAACTAAGGTTTCTGGGTTTAAGAAGTGTGACTTATGCTGTCAGAAAATGTCTCTGACAGATGGGCACACTTCTTGCGTCTATTGTTTAGGTGCTGTGCACCTGCAGGACTCTTGTTCTGTTTGCCATGCCTTTAGTCCAAGAGTCCTGCAGGAGCGTAAGAATAAGTTGATTCTTAGGGGTCTGTTAACACCCCAGGATTCACTGGCTAAGAGCTCACCGCCAGTGAAATCCCCTAAATCCACGGAGCCGACAGGATTTACCTTCTACGTCGGTTCCGGCTGGTACCGACAAGACAATCTCCCCGTCGGCTCCATGAGAGACTTCGGAACCGTCGCAGAGCCACAAGAGGCTGAGGTCCCCTTCCTTGGAGTCTGTGCATTCAGCTCCTCTGTCTCCTTTACTTCAGAGCGAGTGTAGTCACCGATCTTCTCACTCCTCTCGATCCTCTAGGCTGTCTGATCATGATGTGGAGAGAGTAGTCAGTAGGTTGCTAAAGTCGCAGGCACTAGCTAAATTGTTGTCCAGCCCTCCTCAACAGGTATTGGCTCTATCCACTTCTCTTGATGTTCCTCCTCCGATTCCAATAAGTTCAGAGCCGGTGTTTGTTGGGGTTCGAGTAGTGGAACCCTCGGTTCCAATAACTCTTATCTCCTTTGGTTCCGACGTCTGCTTCGATTCCCTTGGTGGTACCTTCCATCGAGGGATCTGGGCGCCATAGCTCCCTCGTCAGCTCCGAGGGTTCAAGTGGCATCGGACCCTTGTCAGACCCCCTTCTCCCTCTTGGAGCTTCGGCGCAGGTGAGCTCTGCTCCAACATCGGCCTTGGAGCAGTCCCCCTCGATGCAGAGAAAGATTCATATTTCTTCAGAACCGGAGCTTTCTCTGCATCATGGCAGGGACTCCTTTGTTGTCATGCAGAGTGTGCTGTCCTCGGAGTCCGCTCCACTTCCAGCCCGACTGGCTCCATCCGTTGTAGTGCCTGTGCCAACCTCTGCTCCTTCTCCAGACCCTATGCGTAGGGAACCGATGCTCCAGGACACCCCATTCGGTGTTTTCTCCTTTTCTGATGCCTCTCCTGATCACTAGAGGATCCCCCTCAGAAGAAAAAGTGTAAGAGGAAGCACATTGACACCCCCGAGTCTGTCAATTCTGATACAGACTTAGATGATTTGGAAGGGTCCCAGAGATCCCCCTCTGAAGATGTTTCCTTCTCGGACATCCTAGAAATGCTTAAGCAGATGGGGAACTGGAATCTCCTAGCCCCCACCGAGGATGAGTCTGTATTTCTGAATGCTTTCGGTTCCCGACCTTCCACCTCCTGGGTTTCTCCGCCTTTCAATCCACTTATGACAGTGGTGGCTCGAAAGGCTTGGTCAGCTCTGGATACAGTGGAACCAACTCCGAGGAGACCTGGTAAATTCATTACAGCACCCCAGGATAAGCAATTCCTTTCAAAAGGTGTTCCTGTTGATGCCATGGTGGTAGCAGCAGCCACCAAAAAAGAGTTAGCGGAGACCTCTTCGTCTGTCCATCCCCCTAACAAGGAGTCTAAGACGATGGACACGGGAAGCAAATGTTTGCTTCAGCGACCTTCTCTATGAGGTCACTGAACTACCTATGTCATTTTACCCGACTTCAAAAGGATCTCCTTAAAGAGCTCGGGGATACCCTTCAAGATCCAACAGCTGAGGGAGCACAAGCCAAGGTAGCTTCCCAGCTAGCGACACTTAATTCTGTTAACTCCTCCATGAGGCTCATTTCCTATGCAGCCGATGGGGAGGTGTGGCCCTTAGGAGGCATGCGTGGATGCGGCTGTGTAACTTTGCGGAACCCTTTCGAGCGTCCTTCACCAACACTCCCTTTGATGGTTCCTTTCTTTTTGGACCACAGGTGAAAGACACTTTGACTAGGTGTGAGCAAGAAGGCAAGACGCTCTCTGCCATGGGAGTCCATTTTTCCACTCCCTCTATACCTTACCCCAAGGGTCAGAAGAGTGAGAAGATGTGGTTCCGTAAATCTCAGGGAGCCTTGCCTGACACACGTAGTGATTTTTCCTCCAGAGGCAGAGGAGGAAACAACAATAATAGACGCCGCCCTCATGGCAGAGGGGGTCCGCAGAACCAGGGCAACAGAGAATCATTCTCTGATAAGCCCTTCCAACATCCCTGAAGGGTTGCCCGGCTGCTCACCTCTGGAGGTTGTTGGGGGAAGACTTTCACTGTACCCAAAAGCCTGGCAAAGTTTAACACAAGACAAATGGGTACGGTCCATTATATCCGGAGGTTACAAAATTCCCTTCCATCAACCCCTCGTACAGTCAAGGAAGACACTTCCAGATGTTCCACCCAATCTAAAGGAGCAAGCAGTAATAGAAGTTTCAGAACTGCTAGAAAAAAGAGCCATCCAGGAAGTCCCGGCAGACCAGCACGGATCCGGAACTTACTCAAGGTTCTTTTTAGTACCAAAAAGGGGACTAGAGACCGATTCTGGATCTCAGCAGACTAAACTGGTCTGTACAAAGAACAACGTTTCGGATGGTCACACTACAGTCCATTCTTCCCTTTCTGGGTCAGGACAATTGGATGTGCTCGATAGATCTTCAGGATGCGTACTACCATATCAAGGTGGACAGGCGCTCCAGGAGATATCTTCGCTTCCGGCTGGGGGCCAGTCATTATCAGTTCAGAGCTCTGCCCTTTGGTCTCACCACAGCCCCCAGGGTGTTCACCAAATGTATGGCAGTGGTCATGGCTCACCTGAGACGTCAAGGATTCCAGGTGTTTCCATATCTAGACGACTGGCTCCTCACTGTTGCCACCAGGCATCAGCTCCTGCAAGCGCGGGACTACACAATCACAATCTGCTCCCAGCTTGGCATTACAATAAATTTCAAAAAATCTGCCTTGTTGCCCTGTCAATCTATCACTTACATGGGAGCAGACTTGGACACAAGGGATATGTTTGCAAGGCTACCACTAGAAAGGGTGCCCGCAATTCGTCAGCAAGTACAGATTCTGATGCAGAGCAAAAGGATCCAAGTCGGGTACGTCCTTCAAACTCTGGGTTCCATGGCAGCAGCCATTCTTCTAAGCCCATAGCGCATTTTCATATGAGAATTCTTCAGTGGCTTCTGTTCATGCAGTGGTCTTTCCAAGAGCTACCCATGACTCGCATGATCCTGATCACGGATGCATGCAAAAGACATCTTTCTTGGTGGATGGTCTCCCCACTAATTTCTCAGGGCAGACCTTTCATTCAACCCCCTCCAGTAGCCACAGTGACGACAGACGCCTCCCTGATAGGGTGGGGGGGGGGCATTATCTGGGCAGTACAGTCCAAGGCACTTGGCAACCTCACAAGTACCATCTGCACATAAAAGTCCTGGAAATGAGAGCCGTGCTCCTGGCATTGCAAGCCCTTCAAAACTCTCTTCCTTCCGGGACCATTGCAATTCAAACAGACAACATGTCAGTGGTGTGGTACATCAACAAGTAGGGCGGAACCAGATCTTACCCCCTGTGTCGAGAAGCACTCAGACTTTGGCAGTGGGCGATTTCCTCCCAACGTTTTCTGATTGCGACACACATCCCTGGGAGATCCAATGTCATAGCGGACAGGCTCAGCAGAGCTATCCTCATGCCTCACGAGTGGTCTCTGAATCAGGAAGTTGCTGATCTTATTTTCTGCAAATGGGGACAGCCTTGCTGCGATCTTTTTGCCACCCCCTTCAACAGCAAATGCAGCAACTACTTCTCCCTTCTTCCGCTTCCAGATCACATACCCAGAGATGCTCAAGTCCATGATTGACCTCAGGGACTTCTTTATGCTTTTCCTCCGTTTCTCCTGATACCGAAACTCATACAGAAAGCAAAATTGTTGGGTTGCAAAATGATCCTCATTGCCCCCTACTGGCCTCGACAGATATGGTTTCCGTTCCTGCACCATTACCTTCTCGATCAACCTGGACCCAATTCCAGATCTCCTGATTCATCAATCAGGCGGGTTGCATCAATCCCTCCAAGCTCTCCAGCTCACAGCTTGATTCCTCCACTTCTTGGTTGCTCCACTTCCAACCTTAGCCAGGCTTCCCAGCATTTCCCCAGCAGTACGTGAGATTAGCGTTTCCTCTCACAAGTCTACCACGAGAAAAACTTATGCTAGCAAATGGAAACGTTTTTCTTGTTGGGCAGAGGCTAGGAATGTGAATCCCTTTTCAGCCCCAGTCCAAGAAATTCTAGAATTCCTAGCACAACTGTTTCACTCTGGGTCCGCTTCCGCTACGATCGGGGTACAATTAGCAGCCATTTCTAACTTTCATGTTGGTTTGTCATTCTAACATTATGTCTCATAAGCTCTGTAAAGCTTTTTTGAGAGGGACAACTCTTCTTAGGCCTCCAGTGATAGATCCCCCTCCTCCTTGGGACCTTAATTTAGTCCTAACTTCCTTAATTCTACCCCCTTTTGAACCAGCAGAGTCCTGCTCCATCAAGTTTCTATCTTGGAAGACACACTTTCTGGTAGCTATTACTTCAGCCAGACGCGTCTCCGGACTTCAGGCAGTATGTGTTCATCCTCCCTACTTGGTTTTTCATAAGGACAGGGTTGCTCTGAGGACTAATCCTTCCTTTCTTCCTAAAGTGTGCTCAGAAAATAATTTAAACCAATCTATAGATCTTCCTGTGTTTTTCCCTAATCATACCAACAAGGCAAAGTACAAACTACACCAACTGGACGTTCATAGACAATTGCGTTTTTACCTGCACAGAACTAAAGAAATAAAGAAGTCGGACCAATTATTCCTTTCTTATGCCTTAGGCAAACAAGGTCTCCCAGTTTCCAAGGTAACCTTGTCCAGATGGTTGTCACACACTTACTTTCATTTATCAGTTAAGGAACAAAGAGTTACCTATTAAACCGGAAGGTCATTCTACTAGGGCCTTGGCCACCTCTGTAGCCTTTCAGTCTAGGTTGCCCATGGATTCTATCTGTGTAGCTGCCACGTGGGCAAACCCCTTTATTTCTTATTACAAGCTGGATATGGTCTCCAGGAGCAGAGCTGACTTTGGTTCCACTGTTCTGAAGAGTCTGTTCCACTGAGCCACCCAGTATATTAGGTGCTAGGGACGCTGTCCCAACCAGCAAGAATGAAGGCGAGATAGACAACTTAACATAAAGAAGCTATGTACCTACCATAACGTTCCATGTTAGTTGTCTTCATCTTGCCTTCTTTTGTTGTGTCCCACCCTCCGTCCCCCTGTCCTAGTGGACCGAGAGGAGTTCCTGTCTCACTGGCTGTGTACTCTTATTTTTCCTCTATTGACTTAGAGAATATGGCAGGTATAGTCAACCTATTTTTTGGACTGGTTTATTCTCTTGCTATGTCTGGAGTTAGCTATTTCAAACGAGATCTGGGTAGCTATCGCTAGGCATCATGGGATAAGGGGTAGCCTCGAGCCAGTAAACAGCTCTTGAGCTATTGAAGATGGCTCCGATCCCCACCAGCAAGAAAGAAGGCAAGATGAAGACAACTAACATGGAACGTTATGGTAGGTACATAACTTCTTTTTCCTCACACACAAATATTTGTGTAGAGTATATATCATCATTTACCTCTGTTTTGCATCTCACGATGAATAAAACAAAACATTTAAATTAGCAGTCATGAATGTGTTGTACAAAGACCAAATATAATATGAACACTTTGTCTTGGACTGGAATCCCCCTGAATATTGATTACAAGAATGTCACATCTACAAACTAGCACTGTAAATAACTAATATGCGTGCATGGCTGAAGTAGTGTCCTCCCAAACAGAATAAAAAAAGGATCCTGCTGTACTAGGATAAGGCATATATTAGCTAGAACAGTCATTGAGTTACCTGTTATTACAGCATAAACTATTTATAAGGAAATGGGTGTCCTTAATTTGGATTTCCTGATATTTTTGGATAAGTCAGTGATTACAGAAAGCATAGAAAAGGACCTTTTCTCCCTAATTCTGTAGTTTCAGGAAGTAAAATTGGAATATTAATTTAATGCAAATCTGCGTGCACAGGCTGTCGAAAGAGAGGCTAATATAGCTGCTATGTTTAGTCCATCTCCAGTTCTGTACATATATACTTATATGCTGCATGCATATAAATATTTCAGGTGTGGGTGATACCTGCCAATATACCAAAACTGTTATTACCATGATAAAATTCCAAGTTGTTCTTAAAAATACTCAAACTTGTGCAGGTCATACTGTGCCATATGTGGGAGTCATGATAACTGCCTGGGTAACCTGCACACACATTGTAGATGATACATTGTGCATTACAGACCACTGACAGTCTATTCCATTAGTGTAGCAAGAGTGAGGTGAAGGGAGCAGCTGCCCCAGGACAAAGTTTTAGTGGGCACAATTGGGAAGTGCTGAAGCACACTTCCTTCATTATTTTTTACTGTATCTGCATTTTTTTTTGGGGGGGGGCATGGGTCTACTCTTGGTTTGAAAAGCTGAGGGTGCAGGGAGGGGAATGATATCAGGAAAGGGCACTAGGTGCTAGATGGAGCAGCTGTGGCTCCAGTCTCTCCTATCATCAGTAATCATCTCAGTTAGTACATCTCTTCCTATATAATCTCCTTCACAGGTTGTCTGATTCACTGCTACACATTAATAACCCCAACCATTCCCAGAGGTAGTTGCCTCTATAGGTCTTGTACGTGATTTTCCAGTTGGTGCAAGATTAATTAATTTATTTATTTATTTGTCTTTGTTTACCAGGAAAGTCTGACTAGGTAATACCCATTTTCAGTGGATGCCCAGGGAGAAAAGCTCCATTGGCTTACATAGCATTATACTAAGTTTCAGCTAAACACAGAGTAGTTACATTTCTGTTTACATTTATACACAAACAGTAATTACATTTATACATTCTAAGATTTACAGAGGTGGAAATTACAAAAGAGAAGGCTCACGTGCAACTTAGTGGATTGTTCAGGCAGAAGTAATGTATAAAAATTTTGTCATTTCAGTGAGAGGTTCATTCAGTGTATTCTGTTTAAGGAGAGTAGTTGGAGAGTTGTTTTGTCTTTCGGCTTTTCCCGGTTAGGGGTCACCACAGCGGATCTCCGGTCCGCTAATGATTGGCAGTAGATTTTCAAGAACGCCGAGGTGCCAGCTCGACCTTCAACGAAGGCACATCCATTTATGCATGTCTTTCGAACGCCCACCCAACCGCGGGGAGGACATGCAGACTCCACACAGAAGGCACTCCCCGCACTCCAGCCTAGAATCAGACGGGAGAACCTCTTGCTGTGTGGCAACAACGCTACCACTGCACCATGCTATTTTTTTATGAGTAATGTTATAAATGGTTTGCAGTTCTTTTTTAAAAACACCTTTTGCTAAATTAATAAATTCTTTAAACATCAAATCTTGTTTACTTTTCCAGTTCAAAATAACTTTTCTGGCAAATGTACAGATAACAAATACAATAAAACCATAACAAAACTATTTACATTCATCTGTGATAACTTCTCATGGATAAAATGATTGTTTATCAGTATTTGTTCAAAAGATTTTCCAATTTTTGCCATGCTATTTTTTATGAGTAATGTTATAAATGGTTTGCAGTTCTTTTTTTAAAAACACCTTTTGCTAAATTAATAAATTCTTTAAACATCAAATCTTGTTCACTTTTCCAGTTCAAAATTGCAAGAATTAACCAGAGTAACTGAATCTGAGATTTAGGTATTACATTAGGTATAGGAACATTGAATAGGATTAGTGAGTTAGAAATATGACAGTTATCAGACCACAAAACCTTTATAAAATATCTGAAGTCTTTCCAGTACTGAACAACATTTCTACATTCAATGAACATGTGAACCCAGTTGGCCTCTAGTAATTAATCACATTTCCAACATTTACTAAGTTTTTGAGTAAAATATTTATTTTATGTGAAGTATAGAAACTCCTATTCATAAATTTCCATGTATACAGTCTCCAATATTATGAAAAGGGTACCATACGTAGATTTCAATAACAGATTTTTGGATTCATCAGAGATTTGTTCTCCATTAATCTTTACATAGAAATTCCAAAAAATCTGAGTCAAACGTGTCTTCTCTTAGTATCTTGTAGATAGGCGAGATACTTAATTTTTGATCATCAGTCTTTTCAAGACACCTAATAAAAAGCTGGATCAAACTAGGTATAGATTCAGTCTCTAGGTTGATTGATGCATTTTCTATAAACTGCTGTAATGAGTGTATAAACAACTAACTGTCTTGACTATTATCAAAACTACATAGAAGAGAGTTTAGTGATTTAAAACTCTTATTTTCAATAAACTGATGTCAGAATATCAAGCTATTTTCCTTTAATTTTTGCATCACATTGGAAAGAATGTTGTAATTACAATCAATTATATTTAAAAGTTATTAAATATTTGATTACTGCCATAAGAAAAATAATCAAACTTCTTATTAAATAACCAAAGTTCATGTAAAAGCCAATGAACTCTACTTATTCCATATTGTTCCTTAAATTGATTTTCTGTAGTTCTGACATCAGTTATATGAATCTCATGTATTATTTTCAGGCCATAGATTATATATATATATACATATATATATATATATATATATATATATATATACATATATATATATATACATATATATATATATATATATATATATATATATATATATATATATAGGTAGATGAGATCCAATGTAATATTACATTAATTATAACTGATTTGGAATAAAGATCTAAGCTAGGGAATGCTATCCCATTACTGTTCCAAGCTGTAATGTGCCATTTATATGCAATCCTAGGTTGTAAGGGGAACCATAACAATTCAAGTAGCATGGAATCTATTTTTTAAATATGTTTTGGGAGGGGCTAGTATCAATGACTGTATATAAAACAAAATTTTAGGTAAAATTATCATTTTAATTAGAGAGCCTATCCTTCATTGTGAAAAACATTTTATTCCATCTTTTGATTAGTTCACTAATGGTGGTTATTAAATTATTATAGTTTAGTTTAACAGACTCTTTCCATATACTCTTTATACTGACACCCAAATATTCCAATACATCATTTTCTCAATTAAACAGGCTATTCTCTCTCAGGTTTTTGTTCATCTTTTTGTTAATTAGTAATGTTTTGGATTTATTATGATTACATTTAAGCCCTGAAATTCTTTCAGACTTGTTTAAGGTATTTATAACATTATGCAAAGAACCATCAATATCACCCAATGTTAACAACATATCATCAGCAAATAATTGTATCTTAGGACAATAGTCCTTATTAACTTGAAAGATTTTTATATTTTGCTTGTTTCTGATATATGTAGCAAAAGGTCCAATTGAAAAAGCAAACAATAATGGTAACAAAGGACAACCTTGTCTAGTTCCCCTGAGGATCTCTAGTGGTGAGGATAGACATGATCCGATTTTCACATAAGCTTGTGCCCCACTATAAATTTTCATTAATAAGTTGACAAAATCTGAGGAGAATTCAAAACCAATCAGAATTCTTTGTAGACAAGACCAACTAATAGAATCAAAAGCCTTTTCTATGTCTAGGCTGATAATAGTTGTTTTTTGTATTTGCATGCTATGTCTATTAATGATAGTAATTTAATAATGTTATCTTGCACTTTTCTATGAAGAATGAACCCTGTCCAATCATTATGTATTAGATTAGGTAATATTTTCTTTATCCTATTAGCTAATATTGTCATGAAAATGTTATAATGTGTTTAGTAAAGAAATTGGCCTATATGAATCACAAGATTTGGGGTCCTTACCTTGTTTTAAAATGTATTATCTTTTAAATTTTTTATTTGCTCTTTCACTTCTGTTAGTGTTATTTGTTTATTTAATATGTTATTTTGTTGCATTGACACCTTAGTAGTTATATTTTCTTGAATAAAAGTATTTATTACATTATCTGTCTCCAAAAGTAGTGTGTATTATTTATATCTTTATAGTAGTTTTTGAACACTTCTGATATGCCCATTAAGTTAGATGTACTCTTAACTGAACCATCACTTTTATATTTATTCTCATTAATAAGATTTTGATTGTTCTTTTGATATTACCACTATTTTATGTAGATATTTAGGATTTACAGCATAAGATTGTAATTTCAATTTTTCCAGGTTTATGGCTACCTTATGATTCAGAACTTCTAAGTATTTTTAATTTAACTTGGTAATTTCATTATGTGCTACTTTATTTGGTTTTGCGTCCATTTTTATCTTGTGTTTTTTTGTATGTCTAAAAGTTCTTTGTCCCATTTTTTAAGGTACCAAGATTTTATCCTACCATATATATAAACTTTAAAGGTGTCCCATAGTATAGTATCAGTCACTAAACCATTAGCATTTGTTTCCATAAACATGTCTATTTATTTCATTAGCCATTCCCTAAAGTCTTTTAACTTAGTTACGTAAGCAGGAATTCTCTACAGAAATCTTAAATCTGTATGCATAGTTAATGCAAAGTTTTTATAGCATTATAGTCTGAAAGTGGGCAAGTCATTATTGATATGCCCCTTATTTTTGAGTATATATTATTTGATACAAAGACCTTATTAATGTTTGTTTGTGTACCAAACCGATAGGAATAGTGAGTATAGAATAAGGAATAATGTTTTCTTAGACCATGTATATCTTTAAGGTTCATCTAGTTTGTAAAGTCATTTAACTTCTTGGCTTGAGATGTTAGTTTTATTTTACCATTTTTAGAAGTATCATTGCTTGATAATAGGCCGTTAAAATCAACTGTTGCTATAATTTCCCCTTCTGCATTTAAAGTAATCCGGTCCAGATATTTGTCAACATATTTAGTACTTAGTCCTGGTATCCAGTATGTATTAATCAAATTATAATACTTACTATTGATTTCCAAAATAACCATGCTTAGCATCCCATCTTTATCTGAAATTGTATCAATAATTCTTGGCATAGTAGAAGTATTTTTTCATAGAATAAGAGTGCCCCTTCTCTTAGTCTTAAATCATGAATGACACAGAATGGTATAGCCATTAAATTTTTGTAGGTCTTTTTTTAATAGATGGGTTTCCTGTAAAAAGATGATCTGGGCTTTATGCATTTTGATATATTTAAGCAAATCAGCTCTTTTGACATTATTGTTCAAACCATTAATATTTAGTGATAAAAATTTATAAGCCATTGACGAAAGATTTTTCTTCCGTGTTGACTTGAAATCTACTGAAAATTTATCATGGATGTATAATGTGTATCGAACACTACTTTCAAAAACCCAAAACTATTTACAAACAGATACATGAAACATAGTTTATGGTTTAGTTAAAAACTTAACTAAACCATCCACCCACCACCTCTCCAATACCATAAGACACAAATTATCCATCTCTGCTTAGAATATAGGATAAAAACAAAAAAGAAAAACATTATGAAAGCAACTAAAGAAATCTGAGTCCATGAAATATACATTAAAATGAGTGTCCAATATAACTGAAGCTATATGAATATGAAACCTATAATAATAGCACCTCTGATAAGCAGATATGTCAGAAATACACATCAGATCAACGTGTATATATAAACATTAGAATCTGAAGGTTAAGAAGATTGTCAATATTTCCAAGACATTTCAAGAAACATCAGATGTTTTAACCATTTTGTCAGTCATCTATCTAACATTTTTCATGTAAGGATCTGTTGAATATATATATATATATCTAAAACACTTATTACAAAAAAAGCCTCAGAACCCTCTGTTTAGTTACTAAAGGTTTAGTTATGTAGCATAAGTCCGATGTTAATATGCATAATGAGTTTTCTAATGCAGCTCCTAGTTCATTTGATGTCATTTAGTTACTAAAAGTGTCATTGAATCTGCAGAATGTATGCATCTATAAAAGAACATAGGTATTTTCAAAGGAGTTAAACACTTTTATCAGAACTATTTATTTACCATTTAAAGTATCTAAGAGAAGGATAACAGAATTTCAAGAGAGAGAATTCAAAATACACCCATTTAACAAGTTCAAACGGTCAAGTGATGTCATCACTGTTGTTCCCTCAAGCTGCAGCTTCATAAACTTATTAAAAAGTATCTAAATAGGTTCATGCACAGCAGAGGTTGTCTCTAGTGAGGAAAAAAGCATTTTTGGTGGGAAATCAAATCCTGAAGCTTTTAGAGTTTACAGAAAGCAAAAAAAAAAAACTCTCAAGCTGCCTTGTCAGTGCATGTCATGAATCTCCACAATGAGAACAGTCACACAGACCACCAGTTTCCTCACAAAACATCAACATCAACATCATGAAAAAATTAACCCTTTCATATCAAAACAGCTATTTAGAAGTAACAGCTGCCTCAAATCAGAAATCATTTTATAACATTTCAATTAACACCTAGTGTGTGTATGTGTGTGTGTGTGTGTATATATATATATATATATATATATATATATATATATATAAAATAAAATAGGAAGAAAGAAGAGAGAGAGAGAGAGAATGTTATTTAAATACTTAGCACTATGTGTAATTAGAAGAAGTAGATGTAGAAAGGAAAAGAGAAAGTTAATAATAAAGATGATCCACATTACCTTACAGTATAGAAATTTTCCAGAATCAAATATATTCTGATTCAGAAAACAAAGCATTTCAAATTAGAAGGAATTTATTCATTTGTCCTTTAGTTTCTTAGTTTTGTTTGCTCCTTCCTTCACAGACCATCCATTTTTTTGTTGCCTATCTCTTCAAACTCTGGGATGACCATTCCATTTCTTCTA
This sequence comes from Protopterus annectens, assembly GCF_019279795.1. Taxonomy (NCBI): domain Eukaryota; kingdom Metazoa; phylum Chordata; order Ceratodontiformes; family Protopteridae; genus Protopterus; species Protopterus annectens. The sequence goes on from NC_056728.1 coordinate 327,830,633, forward strand.
TGTCCGACAATATTTTCCTACTTTGTATAAATTCTACTGCTTCTTGTAGTGAATCAAAGATCTCCACTCCTTCTGGCAAGGTGATTTTTATTCTTGCAGGAAAAAGAATTTGAGTTTTAATATTGGCTTTTTCAAGGACTTAATTAGAGGAACACACTCCTTTCTTCTGGATATGACTGTAGAGGTGTAGTCATTGTCAAAACGAATAACTTTTTCACCCATCTTGATAGGGGAATTAGTCCAAGCTGATTGCAGCACTAAGTCCTTGTCTTGTGAGGAAAGAAATCTAACTATTATAGACCTGGGGTTAGATGAACTCTGAGGCGAAGCTGGATTTGCCAGGGACAGATGACCCTCTCAATTCCAAAAGAGAGGGATTCATGCATGTTTAGTGCTGATGAAAACCACTTATTGAGGAACTGAATCATGTTAGCACCCTCATCTTTCTCAGGAATTCCTTATATTGCTTATGTTATTCCCCATTGATCTACTTTCAAGGTCTTCCAGTTTCTCAATCATCCTGGTGTTTTGTTTCAGAAGAAATTCATTGTGATGTTTATTTGCTGTCAGTCTAGTATGCAGGTCAGTTACTGTTTCCTCTAAGGCAAGAATCTGTTCATATTGTTTTTTTTTTTTTTTACTATTCCATTTAAAAGTTCCAGTTGTTTACTGCATTCTTGTTTGATAATATCCATTTTGTTTTCAAATGTGTCCATTTTTAGTGAGAGTTCTTGAATGTGTGTTATTACAATATGTAGTTCTTTCTTCACTGCACTCTCCTGGTGTGGGTTCTTCAAGTTGCTCATGTTTAGATCTCCAGTAGAATACTTCTTGACAGGAATAATTAAAACATTCTCTTGACTATGAAAATAATAATGAGTCTATGTTAATCTATCTTTTGGTATACTTTTAGTTAGATTTTTCTAAAAGTATATTTCCTGTCAGGACATTAAAATCTAAGCAGAGCTATGGATTTCTGCTGCTATCAGACTGCCATATTGGCCACACCCCTCCATTAACTTAGTTTTCTTGGGGTTAAGTAGTAGGTTTGATTCTTTGAGACAGGTTTCTACAGTTGAGAAAAATTTGGGGGTAATATCTTGGGGCTTATTTATTGTTGAGGCTGCATATATTAATGTTGAGTCATCTGTGTACTGAACTAAACTAGCATGGTGAGTGGAGGTCATTAATAAATATATTAAATAGGAGAGGTCCCAGGACACCTGTAGTAACTGGTTAAAAAGATCATGTCTGTTGCCATTTAATGGCTTGTTGCCTTCTAAATAGGTATTTAACAAGCAAGAAAGACTATTGTGAAAGTCCTGTTGAGAGTCAAATGAGCAGTTGTTGGTGCGAGAAAGTATCAAATGCTTTTGATAAGTCTAAGAACATGGTAGACACAAGCAGAACATTGTTTCTATGTTGGTTTATTATACTGGAAAAAATGTAGTAGAGCAGTAGGGGGCCTAAAACTATGTTGTGTTTCTGAGAGCAGGTTATTTGAGGTTAGGTATTGCATCAGCTGAATATTCATGCATTTCTCTAATATTTTGGAGTGGGGAAAGAATCGCTATCAGTCTGTAAGTAATAAACTCTGTAGATGTGTCACCTTTGTGCATTGGTATGATATAGGATGTTTTTCCACAGTGATGGGATGTATCTTTCCACTATGAACCTATTAATTAGTATAGACACAGGTAAGGCTATGACTTCTGTGGCCATTTTTAGGTAGTCTGAGGGTAGTTTGTCTACAGCTATGGAAGTAGTTTTTAGTTTAAGAAGCGACGTCATTATGAGTGAGGAAGGTACTGGACTGAAATTGAAGAGCTGTGAGTGGTTTTAGTTGGACAATGGTAGAGTGGGGGACAGATGTATTAGTGTCTGAGAGAGAGAGAATATTGACTTTATAATGTAGAAATTAAAATGTGTAGGGACAGAGTCTCTCGTATTGTCTGTGTTTGAAGAAGGAGTGGTGATTATGCCAGGGTGGAGTAGTTTATTTGGTGATGACCAAAAAAGTTTTGGGTTGTTTTTATGTTTGTATTGTAGGTTAGTATAGTATGTTTGCTTATTCTGTTTTACATAGAGTTTTGCAAGGTTTCTAAGATGTCTAAATGTGTGGAAGGCATTTTGAGTTCTATTTTATAGCATTTTTCCATGCTTTATCCCTTTTTATCATGACTTTTTTGTTTGTCAGCCACAATGCAGGGCTGGACTTTACTCTATTATTGCATACTGGTGCTAGATTATTTAAGGTCTATCAGAATGTGTCATTAAAGTGCTCTACAGCAGTATCTAGTGACATTGTTCTGAGTACATTTCAGTTATATTGTTTTAGTGTTTCATTGAAAATATCTTCCCTAAAATTGGTTATATTTTATATTTGATTATAGATATATCTGTCTTAGGTTATTGATTATAGATATATCTGTCTTAGGTTATGGTGAGTTCTAATGGCATATGTTGGTATGTGGTCACTTATGCTATCTGAGAGATGGCCTACTTTTGTCAGTTTGCGTGATTTGTTTGTAAGAATCCACTCTAATGTTGAGTGCCTCCCTGACGTTTTGTCGATTCTGGTAGGTGCGGTTATTAATTTTCTGAAGTCATACAAGTTTATGGATTCAGTGGGGGTTGTGAATTTTATGAGTTGCCAGTCTATAGTTAAGTTTCCAGGTATTATAGTTTCATTGTTAATTTGTTGGGATATCCAAATACAGGATGCCTTCAGAAGTATCAATGATATTCCCTGGTGGTATATACATTGCTGTTAAACATGTAGTTTTCCTTTTGTTGATTTTTAGGAGTGTTAGTAAGAGTTCTGCATTATTAAATTTGGGTATTTCCTGTGGAAGTAAGGGAATGGTTAGAGAAATATTGTATATCATTGCTACACCACATACATGCTTGTCTTGTTTGTCATGCCGGACTATATTGTATCCTGGGGGGGTGATCTCCTTATCCTTCATATTTCTTTTTAACCAGGTTTTAGTAGCTATGACTACATCAGGAGTGTATATGGCAACGTAGACATGTATGTCGTGAATGTTACTGCACATACCTCTTAGGTTCATATTTAGTAAGGTGAGTTTGGGTTCTGGGTTTTTTTTTTTTTTTTTTGAAATGTATTTGGTGACTGTTTTATTTTGGGGATGGAAGTGATAGATTTATGAACTGTGGGACTTGGGTTGGGGTGAACATCTCCACTAATTTTTAACTGATATTTTACAAAGAGAAGAGTGTGGCTAGTTATAGTTTGGTCTTGGTTTGGTATTTGATTCTAAATTTGGATACATAGTTTTGATATATTTATAGATAAATAAATCAGATATGGTTTGTTTGTAGAGATAGGGTGTTATGGCAGAAGCAGGCTGGGTAGATGCTGATATTCTTTGTGAGGAAGTTCTAAGAATTTGAATTTGGTGGATTTGATAATTGGTGATAAAGGCTAGTAGAGTGAATTGGGGCATCTTATTTAACTTGGAGTTATCTTTGTTGTAAATTAGGATTAGAAAATGTTAGGAGGGTACTGGATTGGTTGTAGAAATGTAATTTGATAGTTAAGGCGGCAAGCATTAAGACAGTTGAAGAGAGTCTTGGGTGGTAAACATGAGTGGGTTCTACTATTGGGAGTAATTCTATCAATAGTCTTTCCTTTAGAGATAATTGATGACAATTAGCATGAGGAATATGTGAGTGGTGCTATGAAAGTATAAATGTAAAGGAAGAGAGGATGGGTGGAAATTAGGGGTAAGATAGAGGAGTGGAGTGAGCCTGAGCATTAGCGAGGGCAAACAAAGCGGATTGAAAATTTGGCAAAGAGACAGATAAAAAAAAATCTGTGAACTTAAACAGCTACAAATCTGCTGACAGAGATGAGCAAAAGAAACAATGCAGTATAAAAGGTCTCTGTGCTAGTAGGCAAACATCTTTATTTTGTTGATCTGGGGCACAGTTTTAGTAGGAGAGTTAGAACAATATCACATTGACCTGACTAATGGTAATGACAGTAAAACATTGCAATTAGCTGTTTGAACAACTGTGCAATGGAAGGAGGTTTCTATGGACTTTGAAATGGAAAGTCCAAAGGCTACCCCAAACTCCACACAACAGCAAAACAATGAGAAAAAGTAAGCAAGAATGCAGGAGTGCAGCTCCGGAAAAATACTGGCTCAGAACTAAAAGTGGTTAAACCTGAAGAGAAATAAACTTAAGGAATGGAGACAATGGACTGCTAAAAACAATAGAGGACACACATATATAAAGGTGAAAGCACCAAGGGGACTGCCATGGTCTAAGAAAATGGAGCTATTATAGTGGACAAAGTTCTTTGTTTTAGCCTACCATGTTGTTGTCTCTCGCCTTTTCCCGGTTAGGGGTCGCCACAGCAGAACTCCGGTCTGCTAATGATTGGCAGTAGATTTTGATGAACGCCGAGGTGCCAGCTCGACGTTCAACCTTCAGTGAAGGCATGCCCTTTTACGCATGTCTTTCGAACGCCCACCCAACCGTGGGGAGGACATGCAAACTCCACACAGAAGGCACTCCCTGCACTCCAGCCAAGAGTCGAACGGGAGAACCTCTTGCTGTGAGGCAACAACGCTACCGCTGCACCACCGCCTACCATAATATTTATAATTTATATAAAAATACAGTCCACAGACTGGTGTTCAAACTGCAGACTTCACTGTTAGATACATATCTATTTGCCTGCAGGGACACTTTTTTATAGCAAAATAAAAGCACACTAAAGAGACAGTTGAGTGCAGTGAGTCAATGTTGAATGTGCATAGATACTAGCTCAGAGCTAAAAGTGTTTTAATAATTGAAGGGAAGTGGGGAGACCATGGGTGACTTAGAAGAAGGCCTGCAGTCCCACTAAAGAAAGACAGGAGAATGTAAGCGATGGGAATAGCAAGTCTAGAAGAAGTGAAGAAAATATAAGAGAAGTAAATAGTTTTGAGTAAGATCAGATGAACTTTACTGGAAAGGCTCACCCATACTCTGTTACAGTTTGCTGTGAGGGAAAGGTTAGTTTGCTTTTTATTTGTTGTATTTTGTATTGCTTCATTGCCTTTTTCTATTTTGTATACTGTGATTTGTTTTCTTTACACTGTGTTTTACTTGTATTCTGCTTTTAACTGCATATTAAACTTGAAAAGAGACCACAACTCTGTCTCTTGTGAGTTAGACAGGATTTTCCCACCTGGTTACTGTTGTGTTCTTAAACACCACTGTTGTTCTAGTTGCCTGCCCCTTATGTTAATTTGACCATATATCTAATTTCCTCTCTGCTTTTACTGACTGGTGTGAGTAAGCAAAAAAATGATCATTTTGTGAAATCACTCCCCTTCACCTATTTAAATTTATTGGCCATCCTACTGTATTCCATAGTACTAGAATACAAAAGTGACCACCCCCTTTCAATCTATCTTGCTGTTTTAAAAATACTGACCCTCCACTAAAACATAACTTTTTAGACAGGTAAAACTTAAGTTACCTACTTTCACATCTAACTCCTCTAGTGGAAATTTCACTGTTTAGGATAAACAATTTTTTTCATCTTACCTTTAAGCATCTATTGCAAGACCACCACTTATTGGAGAGCCCACATTCTGCCTGTCAGTCATCTTGGGGATTAGTGCTTTTGTTTTCTCCTGGTGAGAGAAGGAGTGCAGTTACATTATTTCCTGCTGATCACCAGAAAGCTTAATAACTGCTTTATAGGTGACAGCTTGGAATCTGTGCTTATATTTTGATCCTGTTGAGAGTAGGAGCAGAGTGCATTGATTCCTGACTCTTTCTGGTTGGAGAGTGAGTGTCTGTGCTTAACGTACATGATTGGTCTGGTTGCTATTCGAAGCATCTACTAGAAAAAGGCTACAAATCTCCAGACCTTTGCATCATCTGAGACAAGACTGTGGATCACCAAACAGGCCATGGCTGCTTCTCTTCTTGGGATTGGTGGTAACATTTTGCTTCTGGTGAGAGAAGAAGCAAATGAGTATTGTATCCCAAAAGAGTGAAGCTGTGCTGATACCAGCATTAGTAGTAGCCATTCATGTGAATCCCCTCTTTTCATAATTCTTGACAAGCAAAGTCTTTATTTTTCAGTAAGTACTGCTTTATTTCTTCCTAACTTCAGAATATCTGCCTAAATACTTCATCCTTAAATTTTCAGGGTCTATGTATTGGTTTCCCCTCAAGTGTTTGGCGGTGCTCTGTACAGACTCAAGACACCTTGAGTGACACTTATCCTGTAAAAGGAATATATAAGGAAACAACCCCAGTACTTCATCATCCCTCCTAGTATGTCTAAAGGTCAGTTCCATGTGCTTTCTCCTATTAACCTAGTGAACTTGGGCATTGTGAGGCAGTGTACCAACTGCTTCATGTACACATACAACCCTCTCCTCTTACCTCCCAACACTCAGACTTGTGAGAGATGTACTTGTATATCCAAACTGGAAGCCATGCGCTCTCAAGCCAAGACTGGAATAGCTGGTCAAGAGGAGAAAGTCAACACCTGCTCCACACCACATGCAACACACAGCCCTCCAGAACACCCACCATCACAGCTCTCACATAAAAAACATAAACCACACACCCACCTTCGTGGAGGCTCTCAATAGAAATCTACCCAAGCAGCAGAGACCTCAAAGGCAAAAACGCACTCAACCACACAACTCAGCACAAACCACAAGACACAAAGCTCACCTACACAGTGTGCCCCTCAACCTAAGCCGCTAAGACAAAACAACTTGCCCAATACACTAATGATAGGTGACTTGATAGTGAGGCACACTGATGTCCCACTCACTCGGTTGAATAAGGAGAAGGTAACAATCGGCTGTCTATCAGGTGCCAGAATCCGACACATAACACATGCACTCTGGTCACTCCACAGCAAGTACAAGTATAACTCTGTTACTGTCCATGTGGGTATGAATGACCTGAGATGCACCTCCCTGGACTACATGAAAAGAGACATGGAGGAGATCTCTGATTATGTGGCCCAGGCAGGTATGACCCTAGCCCTGAGCAGCATCCTACCATCACCCAGAATGATACCACAGTACAAGCAGAAAATGTTTGACTACAACAATTGGCTAAGTTTCTGGTGTCATTCTAAGGGGATCCAGTATCTGTCTGCTTGGGATGACATGAATGACAGACCTCGATGCTTTGCCTTTGCCAGAGATGGTCTGCATCTGTCACCCATGGGTTTCTGGATATTGGCTAAGGCTCTTGCCACCCCTATAGTGCCTTTTTTAGGTGATGTTACAAAGACCAAATTACCATCATAACAGCTATAAATAAATGCAGTCTGAGGTTCATGCTGCCCGATGCTAGAAGTCTAAACCTCAATATGCACTTGCTCGAAGCACTCCTGAAAATGGAGAACATTGACATTTGTGCTGTAACGGAGACCTGGTTTAAAGCAGCAAAAAGCAACCCTGCGCTACCAGGCTATAACTCATTCCACACCTTTTGGCCCCAAAACATGGACCAAAGCTCCAAAGGCAGTGGTTTCTCCATATTCATAAAAGATATGCACACCTCCAGACTAGTAGCCCAGCATAATGCAGCTGAGCTACTTCAGGTACAGCTAACATTGGGTAAGATGGCAATTCAGGTTGTAGCCTGCTATAGGTCCCTAACCATGTCCCAAGACTCTCACCCAACACTCATACTAGGTGACTTCAACTACCCCTCCATCAACTGGGAAAACTATTCGTGCACCAATACACTGGCCCAATGCTTCCTGGAATTCAGCAATTCCAATGCCCTGGACCAGCTCATTCTTACCCCCACTAGAGGAAGCAACATCCTTGACCTGGTTATTACTAACATGGGCAACCGTTGCTCTACATCAATAGTCAATTCCTCCCTGGTTAGATCCGACCACAAACTAATCGCCATGGAAATCCACATCTCACCCACACCTCCCGCAAAAGTAACCACCATGAAAGGCTCCTAAAAACAGAGGTGGCTAACTTCGTGGCACCCATGTAAATGGAAAATAGATGCATGACTGCTAAATCATACACCAGTGCACTGTACAAACACGTACATAAATGCATGGAACTAGCCATACCCAACAGAACCCAAGATACTCTCCTCCAAAAAAAGGAAGCCAATCTGGTGGTCCCCTGCCATTAATAAACTCTACAACAGAAGGAAGAAACTGTTGCAGAAAAAGGTGACATCCCAAGACTGGAAAAACTCCCTTATTAGTCTCAACAAAGAGTTGAGATCCCTCATCAAAACCTCTAAAGCCAGCTATGAAGGCAGAATTGTGGCAGACACTAAAAACAACCACAAAGCCTTCTATAGTTGTATCAAAAATCTCCACGGCAATACCCAGGTTTGCACAATGGTACCTACTATACTGAGCCAACAGATATTGCCAACATACTGGCCAACAGATTCAGTGCCAACTTTACCCCCATCTCTCACCCTAAAGGACCAATCACAATACCAGAGGAATGACAGGCACCCAGCATTACTGCAGCACAGGTTAAAGCTGTATTGTCAAAGGCCAAGAATGCAGCTTCCATGGGACCCGACAATATCCCTGGATGTGTTCTACATGAACTACAAAGTGACCTGGCACCACATCTGTTTGCCCTGTTCAATTACAGTCTCACCTCAGGCTTTGTCCCTACTGAATGGCGCACTGCTACATCATCCCTCCCCATAAAGGGGGAACGACTGCAGACCCTGGGAATTATCACCCCATTAGCCTGACGAGTCTGATATGTAAGGCTATGGAACGCATAATCATGGACCTAATTAAGGATATAGGGAATCTCCAAACTCTAAATCTCATGCAATTTGGTTTTGTGAAAGGTAGATCATGCCTGCTCAACCTGGTTGACTTCTTTGAGTCAGTCAGCAGAGCTGTGGATGAGGGCAAGGCAGTTCATATAGCCTATCTCGATCTGGCCAAGGCCTTTGATACCATTCCCCACACAGGAATTATTGATGAACTCCTCAGACTAGGCATCAACCCATATATCTCACTAGGTGGGTTGCATATTGGCTCACAGATAGAATCCACATAGCGGACTCAAGTCAGATTGCTGACCAGTCACGAGTGGAGTCCCACAGGGATCGGTTCTGGGTCCGTTCCTGTTTGGTATCTACTTCTCAAAAGTCCAGGCCACCATGGAGGGACTCTGGTTGACCATGTTTGCAGACGACTGCAAGCTGGGAGCCATTATGTACTTCCCAAGTGATGTAGACATCCTACAGAAAGACCTCACTGAGACCAATGACTGGTGTCAAAACTATAGCCTTAAGCTTAACGCCAAAAAATGTATCATCATCCCCTTTGGGAAAAACTCAGTTCTCACTCATTACCACATCGATGGGAGCCCAATGAACACTGAAGGTGTTATAAGAGATCTGGGGACACAGTTTGACCTCTCCTTTGACCATCATGTTGCCACTGTGGTCAGAAAGTCCTATGTGGCACATCTCATTACCAAAGGTTTTGCATCCAGGAAGAAAGAGGTCATCATCTCTCTGTACTCTTCCCTCATTAGGACAAACACCGAATATAATGCCCCATTTGGCATGTACCTCACTAGACACATGCAACAGCTGGAAAGGCCACAAAAGTACCTCACAAAGAGGATCCTAGACCTTACACATCCTACATGGACAGACTCAGAAATATCCAGCTATTCTCTGTCTCATATTATCTACTAAGAGGCGAACTCTGCTTGACTTACAAAGCCATGTCTGACCCAGCTCTGTGAGAAATGCTACATCTAAAGAAATCCAAATCCCTCCACACCACACGCTCCAGAGACCTCAACCTCATTACCACAATCAGCAGAACATGCTGGAGGGATAGGTTCATAACCCAGAGACTGCCCATTGCTATGGAATAGACTTCCTATACATGTCAAGCAGAGCACCTCACTAAGCCCTTTTCAAGAGAAATCTTGATGAGTGGATTGGAAATAGAAATTTCTCCCTGGGGATCACTCTAGTGACTCTACTTGATAGAGGCACTGGGAACTAACATCGGGCGGCACGATGCCAGGGTACTTATATGGGCTAGGCTAGTAAGGCTCCAGGGTCGTTAGCCTAGTACACACCTACGAACCAATGAGTAAATGTCAGTGTCTGTTAGGAAGTAGAGAGTTAAAGTTGACCAGCAGAATGTCAGTAGAGGAGGGTTTACAGACTATAAAGCCATTGCCTACAAACTAGGATGCTAAGGCACTTGTCTTTAGACTAGTCACTATGCAAGCTAAAACACACACAAGAAGACAGGATGCCCCCAACACTTAAAGCACAAGGGCAAAGGTGGTACACAGTTTGTCCTAAATAGAGTGGCTTGAGTGGGTTCAGACTGCCTGATGGGTGAGCCTGCTGTGTGTATGCTTTAGAGATGTTTCCAGTGAACCTGTTGTAAAAAGAGAAAAAAAATGATGTATGCAAGGTTCAGTAGAAATCCAATTAAATTACTGTGGGATGCACTATATGCAACAGAACACTGCCACCAGTAAATGCAATGACATTGTAAGTGGTTTCTTAATAAATATAGAAATTAATTTCTGTAATACAGTTGCTGTGATACGGCCATCTGGCTTACCAACTTAAATAGCACATCCTCAGAAGGCCTTAAACAAACAGTACTATTTTGTTAACACCCTTACAAATGAAAAACATAATCTCTTTCAAATTCAGCGTTTTAGCACCAGAACACAAAGGAACACTGAAAAATTAAGGATAAGGCAGGCAAAATTGCAAAAATAGCTTCAAATTTCACACGCACTTTAAATTGAACAGACGTTTTAACAAGCACTTACTTACATTTCAGCAAACTCTTTTTGGAAATGAAGGAACTTGATAGCGCTACGAGATCTCTACAGTTTAGGTACCTTTGTAGCTTATTTAACACCAGTTGAAAAGAGTTATGCTAATAAAAATAGCATTCAGTCCTTATGAAACACTGTGAACTTATGATGACAGATATTGGGCACCACTGCAGAAACAGCTGACACCAATTAACTAAAGTACAAACAATGGCTGCAAGTCATTCTTGGTAAAGGGTACATTTACAGGTAGAAATTAGGATGTTATGTGATCCTATCTCGCCTACATTCTGACTGATGGGTTCGGAGCCGATCCCTCGGCTCCGACTCGGCACGCTTATGCCAAAGAGCGAAGTCTCTTATTGGCTGAGCTTACTATATCCCAGGATGCACCACTACCAGTCCCCCAGATCTCGTTTGCCGCTAACTAGCAAAGACGTGGTCTCGAGCTGGCTGAGCTAAGTAGTGTTTTTTCACTAACTTTTTCTGTCAGAAATTTGCTAATTTCTAAACAAAAAGCTGTTTTAACGGCTACTCTGTGCTGTTGTGTGTGTTTGACAACTTTTCTGTGGAAAATTTGTGTGTGATTGATACTTGTTCTGGTTACAGGCTCCCTTGGTCTGTAGGGCCTTTCCTGTTGGTTAATTCCCTGTAAAAAAACCTTAGGGTTTCTTATTTTCCTTTATACGGTTGTTTACTGTTGTTCAATTGGCTATCGTTGTGAACGGCAAGTTAATCTTGACTAAGACTAAGTTTGTCTGTGAGAGAGTACTTAATTTTACTTATAATGTCTCAGGCACCTAGGCCTTCGGGCTTCAAGAAGTGCACCAAATGTAGTTTTAAAATGTCTATCACGGATGACCACTCTCTGTGTGTATATTGTTTGGGCGCCAAACATTTGCAGGAGTCCTGCAGCGTGTGTCACGCTTTTTCCTCGAGGGTCCTCCAAGAGAGGAAAAATAAGCTTATATTGAAAGGCCTTATAAAACCCTCTTTTGAAGAAGCTTTAGCATTCTCTCCTTCTCCTGCTAAAAAGAAAAGGGCATCGGCTCCGACCAGTCCGTTGGACCCGACCGCCAAAAGACATAGGCAGGCTTCTCCTTCGGCTCCAAGGACTTCGGGGCCGAGGGCGGAACGGTCTGCCTCGATGCCCCCAGTCTCGACTCCTCTGTCTTCAGAGCCGATGGCTGGGGCATCGAGAGGCGGGTCACCTTCATCGGCTCCACTGGTCTCGGAGCCGATGAAGGTTGTCCGCTCAGACACTTCCTCCTTGGCGCCTAAGTCCTCCTCGGCACCGATGGAAACTGGTTTGGGTATTCCTTCGGCGCCGATAGTTATCGAGTCGCCTCGAGCCGTCCCCTAGCCCCTTGGGGCCGTTGGAGAGGCCAACTCGAACCTGCTCAGTCTCCTCTAGGTCATCGAGGATGTCAGATTCGGACATAGACAGGGTGCTCCAAAGACTGTTCCAGTCCCCAGTCTTTCAAAAATTTGTTTCAGCTCCGACCCAGTTGGCTTCGGAGCCGATAGCCCATGCCCATGTCATTGCCATTCCTCCTCCGACCGCCTGGCTCCATCGGAGCAGGTGCCGTTGGAGCCGGTAGAGATCCTAGGGTCGCTCCACTTACTCCAACCCCGGCCTCGGGTCCGAGTTTGGCACGCCGGACTTCTTCGGCTGGACCCGGGTGACGCTTCGGGACCTATGCTGTCTGTTCCGAGCCTCCCTCTCGGTGCCGGCTGCGGACTTCCGTCTGCTATCATGGCCCGGGGACCGGACACTCCCAGGATTCTGGGGTCCGCTTTCAGAGCTATGAGGAGTGCCTTGGCCAAGTCTTCTTGGCCATCTCTCCGGCTTTACCGGCACCTTCCCTGGGCGTGGAGACTGGGTCTTTGGCAGTTCCCCTGTCCTTAGGCAGCGGAGCCCCGGGCCTGAGGTTACCCCACTGGGGGTTCCCTCCTCCTGAGGGTTCTTCGGAGTTGTCTTCAGAGGAGCCCCAAGGAAGAGATCGCGGCAAGAGGAAGCACGGACTCCCCGAGTCTCTTACATCGGACACTGATCTTGATGATGCGAGGGTCCCCGGTCGCTTCTCGGATGATGTCTCATTCGCAGACATTTTAGAGATCCTCAAACAACGAGGTATGCTGGATATCCAAACCCCTCTGCTGATGAGTCGGTGCTTCAAGGCCTTTGGGGCTCAGCCTCCGCCTCCTGGGTGTCTCCGCCTCGACGTAGCTCCTGGATTTGGTTTGTCGGAGGGCGGGGAACATCCAGATACTGTGGAACCAGTGCCTTCTCGCCTAACAAATTTTTGTCTGCCCCACCCGAGAAGGAGTTCTTGACAAAAGGCGTGGCTGTAGATGCCATGGTGGTGGCATCTGCTACACAACAGGACATGGCAGAGGTTTGTCCGTCCATCCTCCTAATAAGGAGTCTAGGCATGGACCTGTCAATGGAAGATACCCTGACTCTGCTGCCTTTACACTAAGGTCCCTGAATTATTTGGCACATTTTACCAGGCTACAGAGGGATCTGGTCAAGGAGCTGTCAGATTCCTCCTCGGTAACCTACCTGAGCAGCTAAGCCAGTCAGTTAGCTCTCAGTTGGTTATTCTTACCTCGATTTCTAACTCGTCCATGAGGCTCATTTCGTATGCGGCCGAAGGCGGGCAGAGCGGGCAGGCACAGGCGTGGCTCTACGGAGACAAGCCTGGTCTGCTTGTGTCATTTTATGGAGGCCTTCAAGTCTTCCTTCACCGACGCCCTTTGATGGGTCCTCTTTGTTTGGACCTAAGGTTAAAAAAACACTCTTACCCACTGTGAGCAAGAGGGAAAAACTTTATCTGTCAGAGGTGCACGTTATTCCACTCCCCTTCGGCCTTATCCTAAGGCTAAAGGAGGAGGGAAGATGTGGTTCCAAATCACGTAAGTTTTTCCTCAACAGCAGGAAGATTCCCTTCCAGAGGCAGAGGACGGGAAATTTTTTCTGGGAGACGCCGTCCCAGAGGCTGCAGTGTGTCCCGCAATTCTGGAGACCCTGTAGTCCTTTCGTGGCTCTTCAGCCTCCACACTTCATGAGGGATTGCCCGGCTGTGCGCTCGAGCCAGTGGTGCCGCTTTGCCAAGCACCTAAAAGCCTGGGAGTCTATCACCAGGACAAATGGGTGCTTTGGATTATTGCCGGAGGTTACACCATTCCCTTCACACACTCACCCCCACCGCAAAAAATCCCGGACCCACCACCCAGTCAAAGGGAAATTGCAGCCACAGAAGCCAAAGCTGCTAGAAAAAGGAGTCATCCAACCGGTCCCCACAGACCAGATCGGGTCCGGAAATTACTCAAGGTTCTTTTTAGTGCCAAAATAGACAGGGGACCTGAGACCAATATTGATCTCAGCAAACTAAACCAATCCGTCATGAAATCCAAATTCAATGGTCACTTTACAATCCATTCTCCCATTGTTGGAGAAGGATGTTTGGATGTGCTCCATAGATCTCAAGGACGTATTATCACATACCGATACATCGGGCGTCCAGGAAGTATCTGCGCTTCAGCCTGGGAGACAGTCATTTCCAATTTTGTGCACTGCCCTTTGGTCTCACCCACAGCCCCCAGGGTGTTCACCAAGTGTTTGGCAGTAGTGACTGCTCACCTGAGGAGTCTTGGATTCCAAGTGTTTCCTATCTGGACGATTGGCTCCTGACTGCCACCACCAGGCATCTACTTATGGACAACCTCAAAGCCACCATCTCCTGGGTGCTACCCTGGGAATTACATTCAATTGGTCAAAGTCTGTCTTGCTGCCCTCTCAGCATAAGGTTCATAGGAGCAGAGATAGACTCAAAATTGATGCTGCCTTTCTTCCTACCGAAAGGATTCAAACTTTGCAAGGTCAAGTTCAAGCCCTGCTTTCAAGATCCAAAGCCCCAGCCAGGATGGTCCTGCAACTTTAGGTTCGATGTCTGCCATGGTTCTCCTAGTTCCACTGGCAAGATTGCACATGAGGATTCTTCAGTGGCTGTTATCGACTCAATGGTCCTTTCAGAATCTTCCCCTCAATCACCCCATTATGATCACAGAAACGCAAACGGGACCTCCGCTGGTGGCTTCAGCCATCCAATCTGAATCAGGAAGACCTTTGTTATCCCTCCGGTGGCCACCCTGACGACGAATGCCTCGCAGAAAGGGGGGGGGGGGGGCATTGGCTGGGCAGGTTAGTTCAGGGTTCTTGGCTTCCAGGCAAACCTTTCTCCATATCAATGTATTGGAAATGAGGGCTGTACTTCTGTCCCTACAGGCCCTCCACATGTTTCTCCCTCAAGGCATTATCGCTATCCACACAGACAACATGTCGGTGGTCTGGTATCTAAACAAACAAGGAGGGACCAGATCTTACCCTTTGCAGAGAGGCCATGAGGGTGTGGGAATGGGCTGTAGCTACCAACCGCTTCTTTGGTAGCTGACCCACATTCCAGGGAAACCCAGTATATTGGCAGACAGATTAAGCAGGACGATTCTCTCTCCACACGAGTGGTCCCTGAACGAAACAGTAGCAGCTCAGGTTTCCAGAAGATGGGGAACCCTTGCTACCCATTTGCAACACCACAAAACAAAGTGCAAAAGGTTCTTCTCCTGACTCCACGCCAGGAGGCAGCTATGGATGCTCTAGTCCAACCTTGGCCAACAGGACTACTTTATGCCTTTCCTCGGTTCCACTTCTCCCAAAGTCATCCAGAAAGCTTCTCAATTGGGGTCCACAATGATACTAATTGTTCCCACTGGCCTCGCCAGGTATGGTTTCCTACCTGAAGAAACATGCTTAATGGACGATCCTTGGTTTTGGATCTAACTCCGGATCTGCTGATTCATCAGTCGGGACAACAACACCAGTCCCTTCACACTTTGAAATTGACAGCTTGGCCCTCCACTTCCGACTTTAGTCAGAAATCACACCCTAGACCCGGAAGTTATTCACATTTTATCTTCGGCCCACAAACCCACCACTAAGAAATTGTACCTCAGTAAGTGGAAGAGGTTTATATCTGGCTCAGCTCAGGGCTTAGACCCTATCACTGCCCGATTCCAGAGGAATGACAGGCACCCAGCATTACTGCAGCACAGGTTAAAGCTGTATTGTCAAAGGCCAAGAATGCAGCTTCCATGGGACCCGACAATATCCCTGGATGTGTTCTACATGAACTACAAAGTGACCTGGCACCACATCTGTTTGCCCTGTTCAATTAGTCTCACCTCAGGCTTTGTCCCTACTGAATGGCGCACTGCTACATCATCCCTCCCCATAAAGGGGGAACGACTGCAGACCCTGGGAATTATCACCCCATTAGCCTGACGAGTCTGATATGTAAGGCTATGGAACGCATCATCATGGACCTAATTAAGGATATAGGGAATCTCCAAACTCTAAATCCCATGCAATTTGGTTTTGTGAAAGGTAGATCATGCCTGCTCAACCTGGTTGACTTCTTTGAGTCAGTCAGCAGAGCTGTGGATGAGGGCAAGGCAGTTCATACAGCCTATCTCGATCTGGCCAAGGCCTTTGATACCATTCCCCACTCAGGAATTATTGATGAACTCATCAGACTAGGCATCAACCCATATATCTCACTAGGTGGGTTGCAAATTGGCTCACAGAATCCACATAGCAGACTCAAGTCAGATTGCTGACCAGTCACGAGCGGAGTCCCACAGGGATCGGTTCTGGGTCCTTTCCTGTTTGGTATCTACTTCTCAAAAGTCCAGGCCACCATGGAGGGACTCTGATTGATTGACCAAGTTTGCAGACGACTGCAAGCTGGGAGCCATTATATACTCCCCAAGTGATGTAGACATCCTACAGAAAGACCTCACCGAGACCAATGACTGGTGTCAAAACTATAGCCTTAAGCTTAACGCCAAAAAATGTATCATCATCCCCTTTGGGAAAAACTCAGTTCTCACTCATTAGCACATCGATGGGAGCCCAATGAAAACTGAAGGTGTTATAAGAGATCTGGGGACACAGGTTGACTTCTCCTTTGACCATCACGTTGCCACTGTGGTCAGAAAGTCCTATGTGGCACATCTCATTACTAAGGGTTTTGCATCCAGGAAGAAAGAGGTCATCATCTCTCTGTACTCTTCCCTCATTAGGACAAACACCGAATATAATGCCCCATTTGGCATGTACCTCACTACACATGCAACAGCTGGAAAGGCCACAAAAGTACCTCACAAAGAGGATCCTAGACCTTAAACACATCCTACATGGACAGACTCAAAAATATCCAGCTATTCTCTGTCTCATATTATCTACTAAGAGGCGAACTCTGCTTGACTTACAAAGCCATGTCTGACCTAGCTCTGTGAGAAATGCTAGATCTAAAGAAATTGAAATCCCTCCGCACCACACGCTCCAGAGACCTCAACCTCATTACCACAATCAGCAGAACATGCTGGAGGGATAGGTTCATAACCCAGAGACTGCCCATTGCTATGGAATAGACTTCCTATACATGTCGAGCAGTGCACCTCACTAAGCCCTTTTCAAGAGAAATCTTGATGAGTGGATTGGAAAGAAATTTCTTCCTGGGGATCACTCTAGTGACTCTACTTGATAGAGGCACTGGGAACTAACATCGGGCGGCATGATGCCAGGGCACTTATATGGGCTAGGCTAGTAAGGCTCCAGGGTCGTTAGCCTAGTACACACCTATGAACCAATGAGTAAATGTCAGTGTCTGTTAGGAAGTAGAGAGTAAAAGTTGACCAGCAGAATGTCAGTAGAGGAGGGTTTACAGACTATAAAGCCATTGCCTACAAACTAGGATGCTAAGGCACTTGTCTTTAGACTAGTCACTATGCAGGCTAAAACACATACAGAAGACAGGATGCCCCCAACACTTAAAGCACAAGGGCAAAGGTGGTACACAGTTTGTCCTAAATAGAGTGGCTTGAGTGGGTTCAGACTGCCTGATGGGTGAGCCTGCTGTGTGTATGCTTTAGAGATGTTTCCATTGAACCTGTTGTAAAAAGAGAAAAAAAAATTATGTATGCAAGGTTCAGTAGAAATCCAATTAAATTACTGTGGGATGCACTATATGCAACAGAACACTGCCACCAGTAAATGCAATGAAATTGTAAGTGATTTCTTAATAAATATAGAAATTAATTTCTGTAATACAGTTGCTGTGATACGGCCATCTGGCTTACCAACTTAAATAGCACATCCTCAGAAGGCCTTAAACAGTACTATTTTGTTAACACCCTTACAAATGAAAAACATTAATCTCTTTCAAATTCAGCGTTTTAGCACCAGAACACAAAGGAACACTGAAAAATTAAGGATAAGGCAGGCAAAATTGCAAAAATAGCTTCAAATTTCACACGCACTTTAAATTGAACAGACGTTTTAACAAGCACTTACTTTAACTTACATTTCAGCAAACTGTTTTTGGAAATGAAGGAACTTGATAGCGCTACGAGATCTCTACAGTTTAGGTACCTTTGTAGCTTATTTAACACCAGTTGAAAAGAGTTATGCTAATAAAAATAGCATTCAGTCCTTATGAAACACTGTGAACTTATGATGACAGATATTAGGCACCATTGCAAAAACTGCTGACACCAATTAACTAAAGTACAAACAATGGTTGCAAGTCATACTTGGTAAAGGGTACATTTACAGGTAGAAATTAGGTTCAGCAACAATGTCTGCAAAGCACCAGTCAGATAAATACAGTCAGTTGTTAACGTGTAACACAAACTTCAAACATCCAATTGCCTTATCACTTACCCTGTAACTCCTTTGTACCCTGCTAGAAAGAGAGAGAAAGAGGGGTGGAATGAAGGAATGAAGAGCGATTGTAGGGTGAATTAAGTATAAAGTACAAGAGAGGATGGAGCAGTAGAAAGAGGATAATCACCCCAGAAACAAGCAATAGGCTCTGTGTAATTAGCCTAGGTTACCCCCTCCAAAGATGAGCAAAACAATTAGAATCCTGGAGTGCAGCTCTGGAAAACTACTGGCTCAGAACTCAAGGGGTTACACAAGAAAAGAAATACACTTAAGGAAGGGAGACCGTGGACTGCTAAAACAATAAAGGGAACACAGTTAAAGGAGAAAGTACCAATGGGACTGCTGTGACCTAAGAAAATGGAGCTTTTATAGTGGACAAATTTCTTTGTTTTAGGCTGCCATAATATTTATAATTTACATTCAAATATACCCCTCGGAATGGTGTTCAAACTGCAGACTTCACTGTTACATACATATCTATTTGTTTGCAGGGACTCTCTTTTATAGCAAAATAAAAACACAATAAAGAGACAGCTGAGTGCACTGAGTCAATGTTGAATGTGCACAGATACTAGCTGAGAGCTGAAAGGGGTTTAATAACTGTCTCGGGCAAGGACAAATAATAAGGGAAGGGGGGAGCCCAAGGGTGACTTCCATGAAGGCCTGCAGCCCACTAAAGAAAGACAGGAGGATGGGAATAGCAAGTCTAAAAGAAGTGAAGAAACTACAAGAGAGAGAAATAGTTTGAGTAAGATCAGATGAGTCAATGTCTGTTAGGAAGGAGATTAAAAGCTGACCAGCAGAATGTCAGTAGAGGAGGGTTTACAGACTATAAGGCGTTTGCTTACAAACTAGGACACTGAAGCACTTGTCTTTAGACTAGTCACTATGCAGGCTAAAACACACACAGAACACTGGACACCCCTAACACTTAAAGCACAAGGGCAGAAGTGGTACACAGTTTGTCCTAAATAAATGGTGGGTGGATTGAGTGGACTCAGACTGCCTATTGGATGAGCCTGCTGTATGTATGCTTTAGGGATGTTCCCAGTGAACCTTGTAACTCCTTTGCACCCTGATTGAGAGACAAAGAGGAAAGGAAGGGGCAAGCTGTAGTTTTTGTGGTACAGGCTTTGATTCCTTCAACCATCATTTGCTTGCTGCCTGAATTTGTGCAAGTCCGTTAACCAGACATTGCGTACAGGTTGCCCTGAAAAGCGACTGTGTGTCCAGCAGGCCTACCTGGTTAACAAATAGGGTTGGTATTATTACATGAATAAAGTCTTAATTAAAATACCTTTATGAGATGCTGAACAAGTTAAGATATCATAATAACTTTCTTGATAACTTAAACTTTCTCATTCATGTCCTTGGTGTATTTCCATTGTAACCTTTCCATTTTAATCATGTTAGTTTTTTACAAGGTTTCCATATTATTATTATTCCATAATCATGTTTGGACCTAAAGTAACTTACAATGATTTCATCAATTTTGATTTCGTAGACATCATAAATCTTTTTATACAGCCTATAGTTATATAACTACCATTAACCAATATGTTGATGTGATCAGAAAAGCTGAAACCTGGATTTACCCATATACATGGTTTCAATCAATGTGTGCTGTATTAAATATCCACCCTTTAATCTAATTCTCCCAAATCTCATACGTTCAATTTTTGATGTATTTATTAGTATATAGTTCTCCCATGCCCAAAAGGTCAATTTAGTTAAGTTCTTTTGCAGACATGCCCCATCTGTCATAGATGTAATCAGTTTACCTATTGTCATGTCATCTGCATACAGATTGCAGAACACCATAGATGAAAAAGATAGATCTGAAAAATGCATCCTGAACAAGTATGGGCGTAGAACACCCTGACAGTAACCTAATTTTATCTGCCCTATTGCTATATGATACTTGCCATATCCTGTATGTAAGCCGTGCAGCTATCCATCTTACCAACATTACATCAACACCTCATTGTTCTAATTTATGTACTAGTGTTTTATGTATGACTCTGTCAAAAGCTAAAGTTAAGTCTGTGCAAATTACATCACAGCACTATTTTTCATTTATAGCCATTATTATAGGGTTACATAACGTCATGTTACAAGTGGTTATTGATCTGTTTTCAACATATGCATGCTAATATATGGTTTTAAGACCACCCCTTTCAGTTCTGGCAAGTAACCAAAAATGACCATCTCGGTTATTTTTCTACAACAAGAAAGCAAACTTTTGAGTCTGTGTGTCTGGGTTTGTCCTACTCCTCTTTCCGTTAATGATGCGTTAAAAAGTATATATCTTCAACCTTGACCTAATGATTAATCGATACAATGGTACTGTAAGTTCATGAAGTAGTGTGCTTAGGTCATTTTTACTAATTATGTCTCCTCCCTTGTGCTTTGTTTAGATCCAGTTTGCATAGTTCTTTTCAGTATAATCTGATTTAGTTTATGAAGGACATTAACTTTGAGATCTTTGAACATGACTCCTAAGCAAAGTTGTCAGCATACCAAAGTTGTCAGCATGCCACATTGTTGTGCAGGTAAACTGGCAACTGCTATAACATTAAAGCTAAAAGTTGATAACAGTCCTTTTCTTTTAATCATGGGTTTGATTATTTCAGTCTCCCTTGCCCACTGTGTGGCTATAAGCAGTTTACTTACCAGACATTATTCCTTGGCCTCCACTAAAAGTGGGTCTCATTCAGGTTGGAAAATGTATTTAAATATAGGTATTTTAATACAACATACAAAACTAGATATGGTTAGTACATGTATAACTCAATCATGATCCTGTTGCTGTAGGAATTAATCCTGTTAATGTGAGCAGCGTTAATTATCAGGGATGTAAAATATACTATATGTACAGAAACACACATTTGAATGGTAAGTAAGGTCTAGATGGACAGGAGTCTGTTCATTTCCCCACAAAGAATAGCTGATGGATCATTGTATGTTTTTTTCTTCAATCTTCTGAAGCTGATGCTTTAGTCCTGTGAAACCTGGAATTTCACAGCACCATTTCACTCCAATTTACTAGATTGATTGTTTCATGCATCTACCAGTGTTGTTGTGCAAAGATGCTTCCTTACCTTGCATCTGAGTATAAATGCTACCCCCCCTCCAAGAAACACATACCCTGGGATTGATTCATTAATGATCATGTAGGCTTCATGCTAAGCCTATATGATTTAAGTGTGCTAGCATGATGAACAACAGTGCTAATCAACTATGCTTGCTACTTATTGCACCTAACTGTTTGCAAGCAACTTTTTATGGCCAGCAATAAAATGCGGCCATGGAAAGTTGCTTACAAGCACAGAATGTAAACAAAACAGCTTGTTTATAGACAAAGCTAAGATACAAGCACAGGTTGTAGCCCAGAAATATATACGCGCACACACACACACACACACACACACACACACACACACACACACACACACACACTTATGCACAGCAGACTTGGCTCCACAAAGGAGTGATAACCTGCCTTAGTGACATTCACGTAACTTCTCATACCAAACTCAAATAAGATTATATTGAAAAAGAGCTGCGCAAACTGGATCCAAACAAAACACAGGAAGGAGACAGAATTGGTAATCATGACCTGAGAACACTTTGGTATGAAGTTATGGTACCATTATGTCTGTTATTTACTAGGTTGTATAACTATGGGGAGAGTCTTCATGATTGGAGACATGCACTTGTTAAACCTGTCTTTAAGTTTAAAAGGAAGTAGGACAAACCCAGAGTCATACAGACCAGTAAGTTTACTTTCATGTTGTGGAAAAATAATGTAGAAGGTTATACTGGATAAATAATTGTCAGAATTGAAAAGGCTGGGACTTGAAACCATATAGCATGCATATATTTAAAATAGATTTATTACCACTTGGAACATGATGTTCTATAACAACATAATAACAGCTATGGTTGAAAAATCGTGCTGTGATGTAATTTTTATAGATTTAACTTCCGCATTTGATAGGCTCATACACAAAACATTGATCAATAAATTAGAACAACTATGTATTGATGTACTCTTGGTAAGATTTATAGCTGCATGGCTTACAAATAGGACATGGCAAGTATCATACAGCAATTGGGCAGGTGAGATTCAAGGCTAGGTTTAGATTACATCTTTCAGATCTATCTTTATCATCTGTGGTTTTCTACAGTCTGTATGCAGATGACTTGAAATGGGTAAACTGATTGCACGTGTTACAGATAGCACATCTGCAAAAGAACTTGACTAAATTGACCATTTGGGCACAGGAGAAAAAGAAGCTGATAAATGCATCAAAAACTAAGCATATGAGTTTTGGGAGACATAAAACTGAAAGGTAGAATACTCAGTACAGCACACAGTGATTGAAACTGTAGATTTATTTAAGGACCTCGGTATATGGGAAGATACCGATCTAATTTCACAATCTACTGAGCACTGTATTACAAGTGCCACTGGAGAAGACTGACATTAGCATTATGAAATAGGGCATTTGACATTTTTAAAATCCACTGTTTAGAACACATGTACTATGCATCACAGGTTATACACCAAATGCATGTATGTACACAGGACAAGGTAACATCACTATGATTGTCACATGCAATTATATACTTCTCAACTAAAGTTTAGGTACTGTCCTTTATGTACATTGTGTTACTGTGAGGGACGTTGACATGTTTCACATTATGGGATGACATATGCATTCACTGCTGTAAATCACTGGATTATCAAACGTTCTTGTGACTTCATATCAGGATGATTGTGCATTGCAAAGGCAATCATGCTAGTCGCACATAAGACAGTGCACTGCAGAATAACAATTATGGACTATGTGAAAATAGGTTAACCCAACTTATAACACAGTTGCAGCTGTAAAAACTGTGGAGCAGACATACATTAAATAACTGAACCATTTTAGTTAACATCATTCTGAAATCAAGATCACCTGTTGACAAAAGTAATAGAGACATACAAACATTGGGCAACCTAAAACAAGAATTATTTATTTATTTATTTTTGCTCTTTGAAAGCAGAGCTGCCAAGCTGAATTGTATTGATGATGGCAAAGTGTTATCCCATGTGTAATAATATTTTGAAGTTTTGAACTTAGAATGGGAGTCAGCAGTATTCTGTGTTGCTGTGTGCCAACTTTCGTGCAAAGATCTGTACAAGACAGGCTTCACAGTAGCTATGAAGCACATTAATATAGCAGCAGGATAATGATATGTGTTAATTAAAGGTGTAGCCAACATTTACCTATGTTAATTAAATGTAGCCAACATTTACATCTGCATGTGTCAGATAAATCATCCTGAAGTATTTTTATTTCCACCTATATTAAAACCTTAGCGCATTCCAAGAAAATCATTTATACCAGAGTATTATCTCCAAGTGTACCACATAGGAAGCCATACTTCTGATACTTAACATTTGACACCACATTTTAGCAAATGTGAATGTATGCATTCATCTAAATTACCCTATTGACCACTACAATATGTACATCCAACTCCTTCAGCTTATTAAAAAGTATATTAAAATGAATAAACACAGCTGTGCACAATGGCATTAAGTGTGACAGAGTAATGGGGCTAAAGTCAGTAAAATCACAAGCTATTACCATAAGCTGTGTACTTCTATATATCCTTAGTTGCATTTGTTGCCCGTGCCTGACATTGTGGAAATGCAGAGGTGAAAGAATAATGAGACAGAATGGAGGGGTTACATCGGCAGGGTGAGATGGAGGCAAGAACAGAGAAGATAATGACAGACGAAGGATAATGGTGGCTCATTAATATGTAGCTAACAGAAAAACAGAGGTAATCCAGAAGGCTTGAGTCATGTATCCTTCTTGTGACCCAGTGGGTGACAGGACTAATAAGAAACAGGGTATAAAGGATTAGTCCAGATGAAATTAGTTAGCAGATCTAGGAGACTGTCTCTCTGACACCCTCCCTGTGGGAGACATGAATATGCCTTGCTGAAGTTTCAAATAGTTTATTCTGTTAAGTAGGTAGATGGATGAGTATTCTTGAGCAAAAACGCTCATCCATTTTACCTACTCAAGTGAATAAACTACTTGAAACTTCAACAGGCATCTTCATTCCTCCTACAGGGAAAATATCAGAGAGACAATCGTCTAGATATGCTACCTAAAGTAAATATGTACCTAACAGGTGCAAATAAAATAGTATACCAAAACCAGTCCGTAACACTTAGTCAATGGTTGGATTAGAACTCTTGAAATTAGTAAAAAAAATTTCTATACATGTGAGCATTAGCTCATCATGCTACGAAGGAATTACTACTTCACTACCTTAAAGTAACGCAATTAAAACACAGTGACAACTTACTGAAGCAGAAGGGGTGAACAGAGAGGCAGATGCATAGATGAATAGAAACAATATATTTTGGGAGACATGAAGGAACATCTGTATGGCATGTTAACCTTACTTATTATAACACTTAATCTGTCATACTCTGTACAATAAAGTGATTACTATATGCACAGTTAAGAGGTAGGAGAGAGCAATGAACATAAATACATTAGCAGGGTAAGTTTGGCTTAATAAATCTCCCTGTTGGCACTGCAATGCTTTTACAAATGTTATGTCTTGAACTATTTAAATGGTACATTAATATAATGTTTTATATGGAGAGAAATAGACATTTGCATTTAAATATATGACAGGAATATGACATGTCATGATCACTAAATTGACTTACAGCTGTCATTGAGCCCTTGGCACTGTGCCAACACATCAGGCTCTAAACAGGGTAATTATTTCAACACACCAGGTAGGAACTCCTACTTTATTACATCCAGCAGCCTAAGAAATGTTACATTAACTGTTTCACAGTACTACATTTAGCCTGTGTTTACTCCTTTATACCCATAGTGCCATTGACTTAAGCACATTTGCATGAAAATAACCTGACCACTGCAGATTACATTGAAGTCATCAGCTTTTGCAATAAGAAATTAAACAGCTTTTGCTGTCACTCAGCATTGCTGTGACATGCCATGCCAAACTCCATGCAAATGCTGAGGATATAAAGTGAAGGCTTTTCCACTGGCCATTTCTAGCCATGTGTGTTATGCGTGAATCAATCTTTTGACCAGATTAAATGTGTGAAAAGGGGGTGGATGGGACAGCGGTGAAACTTGGTTTGGAAAGCAGAGGATACAGCACAGGTTAATAGATTCATAGGTATTTACTAGGCTAACAGCCACATGGGCCTTTTTAAGCCTGGCCATACATCCCAAATCTCTGACAAGTTCTAATACCCTTGATAAGTGTAAGCAGGAGTTTGGGAGATGAAACATTTACAAAGAGGGGCCTGTGTGATAAACCATTTAGAGGTTGCCTGTGTCCATCAGAGAAATAGGTGCCAAACCAGGGATGAATTTCCTGTTCCCCACCCAGTTGTCCAAGTTGCACTTGAATTGGGTTAGGGAAGAACTCTGCTTCACACAGATGGGGAGTCTGTTCCATAGATGGGGTAGTCTCTGGGATCCATACCTCTCTCTCCAGCAGGTCCTATTTATATCACAGAAAAGGTTTTAAGTCTTTAGAATGGGTAATTCTGATGCTGTTTGTTTTGTGGAAATGCAGGAGGTCCATTAGAGTGAGGTCTGATAATGCACTGTATGCCAGGTATAGATCTCCCCTCAAAAGCCTGTAGGAAACAGAATATAGGGAAGACCTTGAGGTGGTCTGCACAGGACATTTTACTTATGCCATGTATTCTTTTAGTGAGGAACCTCTATGGACATTCCACTTGTTGGATATGCCTGGTTTGGTACATACCAAAGGAGGCATTGTGCTCAATGATAGGTCTGATGAATGTCGAATACAGTGGAACAATGACTTTCTTGGACCTAGATACCATACCTTGGATTATAAGTTCTGCAACATAGAATGATTTACTCAGTATTGTAGACGCACAATGGTCAAAGGCTAGATTACTATCTAGGTGTATCCCTAAGGGTCCGCTATAAGGGGTGTGTTGTCAATATGATAGTTACCAGGGGTAGATGACTTCCCAAAGGATAATAGTATGCATTTCTTGGCATTTAGTTTTAGTCCATGGCTCTGACACCAGTTTTTTGTCTGTCAGCCCTTCCTGGAGAACATTTGTGTCAGTGTATGATTCAATGACAGCTCCTAATTTGCAATCATCTACAAATTTAGGCAGCCAGAGACCACTGACACTGGAATTGACTTCAGAGAAGTAAATTCCAAAAAGGAGTGGACCAGTGACTGATCCCTGAGGGACTGTACTTGTGACTGGCCTCTTTGTAGAGGTGGACTCCCCAGTTCTAACTTCCTGGGTCCTGTCTATGAACCAGTTGGCTATCCACCAGGTGACATACAAGTTTGTACCTACCTCCTGAGGTTGTTAACAATGCATGGCTGGGGTATTGTCTCAAATGCCTTGGCCAGGTCAAGGTAGGCAGTGTGAACCATTTTTTTCTCATCCATTGCTTTGGTTACCTTCTCAAAGAAATCCACCAGGTTGAGTAGGTATGATCTGTCCTTGACGAAGCCAGACTGGGTTGGGTCTAGTGTCTGGAGGTTTATTATATCTTTATTAATCATTTCCATGATAATTCTTTCCATGGCTTTACATATAAAATTAGTGAAACTTATGGGTCTGTAGTTTCCAGGATCTGTAGATTACCCACCTTTGTAGAGAGGGATAACTGTTGCTGTTCTCCATTCATGAGGCACAAAGTCGCTTTGGAGGCTACAGTTGAATAGTAGTTCTAGAGGCCTTGAGAGGTCATGTTTCATACTATTTAGAAGGCATCCTGGGTATTGTCTGGGGCCACTGATGCAGTGTTCTTGGTCTTAGAGACAGCATTAAGAACCTGTTCTGTAGTGATAGTAGGGGGAGTTATATTTGATGATATTTTCTGAGGGAAGGTTGAGTGGGAGAGAGGGTAAAGTTAGAGCTGAATTTATCAGGAGAAAGAATACAGGAATTTGCAGGAGGGTCATGGAGAACACTATAGCTATCAACTTCTTCACAACATAAATTTGCAGTTGTACACACAATTTCATGATTTTTCAGAGTCACTACACCAGTGATCGGTGACAACAATAGAATAATGGTGTATGGCCAGTTGGACTAAATCACCTGTATGTCATCTTGACACAAGTGAAGTAGAGAACAAAGTATGAGACATATTTTTTTGTGAGCCAGGTGCCCATTTTTTATCTTTTTTGGGAAAGCGAATAATGTTGGGAAAGGTGCTTAAGAATGAAAGGGTCAGGTAGGTAGGTTAGGTTAGAAAGCATGGGCAGATGTAAAGGACACACAAGATAGACAGGGATGGTTATGGAGAGAAAAGATTGGGGGATACCGTGGCTGGGGATTGGTAGGGGAAATCGGAGACACACCAACATCCAACCTGAGAAAAGTGAGAATCTAGTCCTCACCCTCAGAACTGTCATCACTGGCTCCCTGGGTCAGTGCTGGAAGTGGCAGCATCTTTGCCATGTGGCACAGGACCTTTTCAACCTTGCTAATATATGTACCAAGGCCTCTTTCCATTATATCCTACACCAGCCCTGTCTGCTCCTGCCAGGTGAAAAAATCACCACGGGTACCACTGCACCAGAAGTCAGGGCAGAGCTACCAGATGCAGTTTGAGTAGGTAGGGCAGGGATTGTGAGGGCAACATACTGACAAGTTGTGAACCTGAAGTACGGAGTGTCTGTGCTGCCATCTGTGAAGGTATAGTAGGCAGAGCTGTAATGGTTTTTGTACTGCACTCTGTGCTGGTGATCATTCATTTTTCAGCACCAAGTTATGCAAATAGAAGATTGTTAATAAAATTATAACCCCCAAAAAACAAGAGAGAGGGAGAAAGAGTGGGGAAACAAAAGAGATAATTAGATACATGACATGTCACAATACTGTATTTTTTCAATAAACTTGGTTTGGTAATAAATAAACAATTATGATCATTTATGATTGTACACAGTTGCCACATCCGTATATTATGGAAAGGGATTTATGTATCATAAAATAAACAAATCTTACTGATAAGATATACAAAACAGTAGCCTTTATTTGCTTATAATGTATAGGAAACATGCATTCTAATTTAATAATTGCAATTACCATAATGTAATTTTTCCTGGCATATTATTGCTGTTAGTAGTTTATGAATATTTATTCACTAATAACAAGTAATTGCTGCTTCTGGGTACTGAACCCACACACAGTTAATCTGGTGTTCTCATTGCCTAATGCAAACAGCAAAACATATTGGGCAAGGCATGCATGCTTGAGATGAAGGCTGAGGTATGCCTGCTTAAGTTGCTAGTGCTTGAGAGAATGAAAATAAAGCTGTAGCTTGAATTTGTACCAGAGACTTACTTACCTCATGCCACTCTGAGGTGAGTTGATCTGTCATTGTTCACCTCCTCTGCAACTGTGGAGTACAGAAAGAAAAGAAATATATATGAAAGCATAATAAGTACCTTCTTTGGCTGGTTAGATCATTAATGCCATGTCATAGGCAGGTTATAGGTCAGAATAGTCCTACACGTGAGGGGTGTTCACAATCCAAAATTCATACTCCCATCTGCTTAGGAGGTCCTGCTTCACTTCTTAAGGTCACTGTAGTGTTGATGACATTGTTCCCCAGTATGTGGAATGCCTGTTGCTTAGGAGACTGCTTTGGCTATGCTATTTCAAGCATCAGTCTTATATTGAGACTGTGTAAACCCACTGCAGCAGCCTACAGCTGTAGCTGTTCACAAGGAGTGACACAAATGTCCTTGACAACACCCCACCTTCATTCTTAAAATGTAGCAACATTATCTCCCTCACCAGCCATGTCTGCAAAAATCAAGTTAATAAAATGTCTGAAATGGCACCCAGTTCAGATATCACAGGCATACCTCCCAACCATACCAAATTACTCGTTTTTTACTGAGTTTTAGGGTCAAATAATGGGGTGCAGTGATTCCCGTGTGGCAGCCCTTCATTTCCATATTTTTCCAGCTTTTCTTTAAAATTATATTTTATTTTGCGGTTTGAGCTGACGTCATCACGTGCACAATGACGTCAGCTCCATCAGCCTGTCAGAATTGAGCTCAAGGGCTCACGTGCACACATTTCCGGCTGGCTTTCTTTTTGAATGGATCTATCTGCGAGCAGAAAGAAGGAAATGACTGCTGCTGGCTGAATGGAATGGATGACTGCTGCTGCTTCTTGGAACGGGAAGGAGGAAACGACTGCTGCTGGCTGAATGGACAACTGCTGCTGATTCATGGAACGGGAAGGAAACGACTGCTGCTGCTGGCTTAATGGACGACTGCTGCGATTATGTCCGGTATCTACTTGAGCGAGCGAATGGAACATGTGTGTGTGTGTGTGGGGGGGGGACTGTTGGGGCATGATACAGGGGACACCGATGGAAGGTGCTGCTGTTTAACCCATTTCGGACAAATCCAGAGTGCTACAGAAACATGTACCCTTCTCTCCCAACTCCGGAATTGAAGATAAAACTTGAAAAGAATTTGCACAAAATTATCTAAATTATGGAGACTGCCTAGAGGTGGACAGTTACCTAATAAAGTCGATGGACTAAGATGGTTTGGTCAAATTACTAGTTTTCTAAAAAAATAGTAATGGTTTAATTTGTCATATTCTGGGTTTCTCTTGAGTGTGATGTAAGATATACACAAGTTTTGAGGACACGTGACTATTTTAAAGCTTATAACGAACTGTCTCTGGTTTTAAATATTTTTCCACGGTTCATCTCAGAATGTTCTTTGTTCTTTTGAAGTGTTTTTGTGCATGCCAAAGGATAAAGCAACATTAACTGTGACAATGTAGATGTCTTGCTTTGTTGAAATTTTATGTTAAGGTTGATTTTTTTTTCATTGCATTGTCACTGTTCTGCATTACTACTAGATGTAGGGAAACTGGTGTTGATCTTGGGGCCTTTGCCCCTTGCTCTTTTCAGCTTTATCTTTCTTACTTACATAGTAGATTATGTCTATGTTAGTGGTATCCCTGAGTATCATTTGCATTTGAGGGGTACTATTTGTTCTCTATTTTCATTGAATTTGCTGAGCTGTGTGTTGTCTGTTATTGAATCTAAGTAACAGAATCTTTACCATGGGTCTTAGTTGCCCTTGCCTTTTGCTATATCTTGCAAGAAGAGAGAAAAATTGTCCGCATACTAGAACACAGAGGCGATGTGATGCCATTTAGTATACTGACATAGTTTATACAGTATTGCTAACTTGAGCATTTGGGCTAATTTGAGCCTTTAAGGTGAGAATATTTTTGTTGGATGTTCTAAAACGAAAAGGCAAAGGACACTAAATGCCTTCCTTGATATAGTTAAGTCTGTATCTTTGAAAGGTATTTTAAACAGCAGATGCATTTGAAGTCTGTATCTTTGAAAGGTATTTTAAACAGCAGATGCATTTGTAGCTTTCCAGTACAACTCAGTGAAGTAAGAAGTCATTAAATATTCAGATAATTGAAGCTGGACAGTATTGTTTCATGAATGTGTTATATAAACATGTTATATGAGCTGTGAAATGCAAGGAGATGTCTTAATAGTCAGTATAAATGCAGTTCTCCAGACTTTAGCATAAAAACAGATCAGGCAGTTTTGTAATTATTGGTTCATGCATTTTGTTTCATTGCCTACTGGAAAAATGTTCAAACAAATTTAAAATGCGATTGTGTGTGTGTGGAAGTAGACTTTTATGATGGAAATGTTCTGAATTGGGCAGTTTTGTCATTATTGGTTCATGCATTTTGTTTCATTGCCTACTGGAAAAATGTTCAAATAAATTTAAAATGCGCTCCAAGTCTAACAAGTATCTCTGTTATACAAGGAATATAATTTAATAAAGTCAGGAAGGTGCATCAAAGAACACATGTATGTTTCTTGTTTTGTGTGCAAGAGGCCTGTGATTTGAAAACAGCCCAAAGGTTATCTCTATCCACCACTGGCCAGATGTATTTTCTTTGGATGTGGTGTGGGTTTCAATGAATGTGAGATTCAAGGGCAGAGAAGTTTTAATGCCAAGTCTATTTTCATTGTGAGACTGTATTGCTTTGTTTAGCAGATGTATTAGTATTTGTGCATTGTGCTATAAAATGTAAAAATAAAATCCAAATAATCATTGAAGTAAAGCAGTATGTACACATTAGTGTTTATGGTAAATGGGGCAAAATAGCCAGGTAACGGGACATTGGAATGGCTGCAGGGGGACTCTGGTGCCATATTTTGGTTGTCTTGTCTGTTCTTCGGTTTGCATTAAAACCCCACCCATTGGAGTGGGTGGGGTTACGTAATTATGTATGCAAATTGTATG
The DNA here is from genome assembly GCF_019279795.1 of Protopterus annectens. Taxonomy (NCBI): domain Eukaryota; kingdom Metazoa; phylum Chordata; order Ceratodontiformes; family Protopteridae; genus Protopterus; species Protopterus annectens. The sequence goes on from NC_056728.1 coordinate 327,862,640, forward strand.
TTAATCAGCGTACATATTTGTACTATTTTTCATGGACCTAGTCCAGATTTTTGATGTTTCCAGGTTAAGAGGTATGATCACAGGTAACTGGTTCTGTGAAAAGATGCACAGTGTTATCAACCGCATTTTTGCAAATGAAATAGAGTCCTTGGTAGACACATTCATACTTCTTATATCACATAGCAGTAAATGTGTGAAACATGGCATTGAGCTTTGCCATTGTGATGCTCAACCTCTTGACACAGATTCTGATGTTCAATAATGGAATGCTTAATGACATAGTTTTCACTCCTTGCAATTTGGAAGGAGAAAGAGGATGAATTGTGACATATTGTGAAGTTGGGGCTTCCACAATGTTAAACTATTGTTATACCAGCTAGGAGTCTAGCCCATAGGATAAAGCATGCAAAAATTAAAAGTGAAGTTACTAAATGACATTGCCACAGGAGAACTACCTTTCAACCATGGAAATTAGAATTCTACTAATTTGGGAATGAATGGAGATAAATTTCAGAGAGGCCTGTATGTGTGTGATTTTAATTAGTCCTGGGAATGCATTTCTGTGTAAAGGGCATCATTTATGTTTATAAATATATTTCAGAATGATGTTGTTTAATGAGCTAAGTAATACAGGCTAGGGTATGTTGCATACATACTTTACCAGACATAACTGTCCTACAAACATAGTTTGGATGTGCGATGAATCAAGATAATTATAACAAACTTTTTCTGCCCACCATACCCATGCAAGTGAATTTTATATTAAATGTTGTCATTGTCAGGTTTAAGAAATTGGACACACATTTGCTAGAGGTTATCTGTAAAACATTACTGATCTATGCTAAATAGAAAATTGTACTTATGCAAGTATTGCTGATACATTGTTTGCAAGAAACATGTTTAATAGTATCATTTTTTTACTGTTTATAGTCCTTCTAAAAATGTTGTGACAAATAGGATTCTTACACCCATTGTAAAAGCATCTTTTAGCCGGATTCAAACCCTTAATCAGCTGTGTTAACTAAACTCACTGCACTTGCACCTTGTCCCACAGAGATAGGTATGTGACATCTGGAATTTCTCCACTCTGTACTGTCCTGAGTGCTGAGGAAAGCACAGCATTGCCAGGTATGATTGCACTACAAAAGGCAGCCTATACTAAATTTTTGTGTTGTTTTTTCTAAGGTAGTGAACCATGTTTGTACACTGCCAAGCAGAGATCAAATGCAAACTAATATGACTAAAATATAAAAAATTACATATTTTAAATAATTGCAATGTGATCTCTAAACAGGATTTGAACAATGCTACATGTGTCTTCTTTCTCTAAATTCACTTCAGTTACACTTTGTACCACAGAATTGGACATCTTTCTGGTGCATTCTCTGCAATAAGCACTGTCCATGTTGTGGAGGGCCATGTACTGATGCCAGGCATGATTGTAGTACATAAGGTAGCCTAAACTATTTTTTTTTACTTTTCACTTACGTAAGGAACGATATTTGTGCCCTGCCAAACAGAGAGTAAATGGAAATTAAAATGACAAAAATAAATAAACAAACAAACAGTATATATTGTGAATAAATGCAATGTGATCTCTAAACAGGATTCAAGCAATGCGTCATGGTCTTATTTCTCTCAGTTCACCTCAGTTGCACCTTGTGCCACAGACATTGGACATGTGTCAGGTGTATTCTCTGCAGTAAGTAATATACATGTTGCACAGGACTGTGCAATGATGCCAGGTATATTTGCTCCAGTAAGACAACCTTAACTAAATTTTTCACTTTTTTCCTTGGGCAATGAACCATTTGTGTGTGCTGCTGAGTGGAGAGTAATTGAAACGGCATTCAAAACAATATATGCAACAGAGAAAAAAGCTGACAGTAAATTAAATGCAATCAATTGGTATATGTAGCAATGACCAGAGCAAGAAGTTCATTCAAGTGACTCTTGCATCCTTCTCCCCTGTCATTGCAACATCAGAAATGTACTTTGTGGAATACATTATCAGACTTGTAGCTAATGATAAGTATTGGGAAAGTGGACAGACGAAAGCTCACATGATGTTAGCTATAGTGACAACAGTCTCTTTAAACAACACAATGATATCACAAAATGTGATTAAATATGTATTCAGAGCACCCTTTTTTTAAACTTATCAGTGAAATGGATTTGAGCCATGCATCAGCTGTCCTTTATCTCTAAGCTCTCTGTACTTACACTTCGTACCGCAGAGAAAGTTACCTGACAGGTGTATTTTCTTCACTGAGTAGTATCCAGATTGCTGACAGCCACACAATGCTGGAAGGCTGGTTTGTGCTACATAAGACGGCCTAAACTAAATTTTTAACTTTTTCCGTAAGTCGTGAAAATGAATTTTGTGCTGCCAAAGTCACACAAATGCAGAAGGCAATAATTATCAGAAGCATTCAAACAACATTTCTAGGAATAACTCTTTTGGGAATAGCAACTTGAAGACACAGGAAATGAAACATGGTGTATAGGTAGCAATGAGCACAGCTAGTACTGCATTATACTGATACATTCAGCTGTCTCACATCTGTCACATCAGTACTTTCATGTATGTGTCACAATATCAGGACTTTATCTAATTCCATGTGAATGGAGAAGGGCACAGGAAACTAAAGAAATGTTTTTTTTGTTCACACAGCACACAATTAATAGTAACATATTTTTCAAATGACATATCTGTTTCAGTCAATACTGACCTTACTTAAGTTTCCCACATCATTACATTCATACAACAAAATGACTGTCAAGATATATTATGAACTCCCTTAGTAAAATGATCTGGGACAAGATTTCAGTCCATGTATCACCTGAACTGTTTCTGTAAGCTCAATACTTTTACACATTATGTTGCAGAGATACGAGTGTGACGGCTTGAATTTCTGCAGTCAGTACTGTCCATATTACTGAGGAAAGTGCAACAATGCCATTGCACTATTTATGTTAGTCCAAACATATTTGTCAGTTTTTACCTTGAGCTGTGAAATGCTGTCACCGCTATTGACCACTGCCTTTCAAATGCCAAACTGCATGCAAATGAGACCAGGAAAAAAATGTTGATCAAATACTTTAAATGTACATTTCTTATGTTTAAGCATTTTTGCTATCTTGCAACAGGAACCTGTATGGATTTGAACACTCAAACAAGATTTGCGAGAACAATCACTTAAGAGGACTTCCCATATTTGCCACAGACAGACATATGTTAGCAATCAGAAAAAAGTGCTTAGATGTAATGATAATGAGGCATTGCATCAAGTCACATTGAATGTGCAACAGAAGCAAGTTATGGAACTTGCCCTTTCTAAAATAGATGATTGGATATTGCAAACAGTTAAAATACCCATGTACTCGCAATATTTAACAAAGACTGCACACACTACAAGTGTATTCCTTTCATTCCTGTATCTATGCTTTCTTAAAAGCAATTATCTCTCTTTTTATTGCATATGTTATGTTTATCAATGCTTAAAGTACTCGGTTGACTATGAACATTAATGGTTACTAACAATCAGTAACTGTAGTCATTAAATCCAGCATTTGAATGTTAGGAACATTGCTCTCCTAAATCACCTAATGTACTTTTAAACTGTTTGGTAAGTCCCGTCTACCTGACACACCCTTGGTAGGTGTACATCTAAGAGGAGAGACTATGAAAGCTAATTCTTCCTGTAATCATAGACACCTGCAAGCCATTAGCAGGGATCCTTCTCAATGCTCGTTCTTGTATTGCAAGGCTGTGTGCATGCACATTAATTGTGTAGGTCCTTATACAATGTTTACATTCCCTCCAATTAGTGCAGATTGTAGTACTCAGGAATGCTAATGATTTATTCCCTCATCTGCATACTCGCACTGCTCACAGGGTTGACGCTGTGCTACATAAAGGTAATCATGCAGGTAATGCCCTTGTATAGCACTGGGTACACTGTTTTGATCAAGAGAGCTTGATACTGCCAAAATGTATAAGTTTTAGAGAATTATCTATTTTCTACACTGCTGTATTGTCAAGGTATGTTGCTGTTTCTTACATAATGTTTTTAGTTTAACATTAAGAGGAGAATTTCATTAATTGCTGCAAAGCATTTTTTTTTATTTTAATTGTTTTTCTATATCACTTTCTTTTGGCATAGCCATGTCTGCATTACAAAAAGTATGCTACGTGACCTAAATTTTAGTTATATTTAATTTGATGTTTGCACAGTTATTGCAGATGAGTGTATCCCTAAATTTGTTAGTATGATCCGCATTTTTACCTGTGTTAGTGGACAAAGAATATTGTATTCTGTTTCTTGAGTTCTACCCGACTGCCCTCCCCAGCAGTGGAGATGGCAGATATAATAGTTTTGTCTTACACTTCTAATGCTGCATTTTTAATTGTTGTTGTTAATTCTGCAATGTATTTCACAGTTAAACCCATGTTATCTGCATTATAGAACTTTACTAGATTGTTGTTATTTGATTTAGAATTTTTTTTCTATGGGTGTCCTAACTTGCGTATAGTCATAGGGAGCATTAACTTTTAAATTGTTGTGTGTATGTTGGATGCATGTAGTCACAAATAATTGAGCTCACAGCCATCCTGTCTGTGTATTGTATATGAAATTATGTGTGCCTGTTTTTTGTTTCATGTTATACAGTGATATAGTACTCAAGATACAAAATGAACTGGCACCACATTTGTGTGCCCTGTTTAATTATGCTATGTCCCTAACAAATGGTGCACTGCCACAGTTATCCTGCTCCATAATGGGGGAGCAAATACAGACCCTGGGAACTATCGCCCCATTAGACCAACAAGTATGGTATGCAAAGCTATGGAGCACATCATCATGGAGCTGCTTAACAAAGATATAGGCAATATCCAAACTCTTGACCCCACACAGTTTGGATTTGTTAAGGGGAGATCCTGCCTGCTGAACCTGGTTGACTTCTTCAAGGTAGCCACCAAGGCTATGGATTAGGTTAAAGCAGTACATACAGCCTACCTCGACCTGGCCAAGGCCTTTGATACCATTCCCCACTCGGGTATCATTGATAAAAACACCAAACTAGGCATCAGTCCTTACATCAATAGGTGGGTTGCAAATTGGCTCACAGAAAGTACCCACAGAGTAAAGTTGCAGATTTCAAGTCAGACTGTTGACCAGTCATGAGTGGAGTCCCACAGGGCTTGGTCCTTGGCCCTCTCTGGTTTAGCATCTACTTCTCAGAAGTCCAGTCCAACACAGAATGACTCTGGCTGACCAAGTTCACTGCTGAGTGCAAGATAGGAGTCATTATCAACTCCCCAAGTGATGCAGCCATCCTACAAAAGGGCCTCTCTGAGACCAATGACTGGTGTGGGAACCATGGTCTGAAGCTTAACGCCAGAAATGTGTTATCCCCTTGGAAAAAAATCTCAATTCCCACGAATTAGCACATCGATGGGAGTCCACTGAACACTGAAGAGGTCTGGGCACCCAGGTCGACAGCCAACTCACCTTCAACTACCACATTGCCGCAGTGGACAGAAAGTCCTTCAACATGGCACATCTTATAACCGAGGTTTCGCATCCAGGAAGAAAGAGGTTGTCATCCCTCTCTACTCATCCCTCATTAGACCAATCATCAAATATAACGCCCCATTTGGCATTTACCTGACCAGTCACCTGCAACAGCTGGAGAGGCCACAAAAGTACCTCACAAAAATGGTCCTAGGCCTTAAACACATGTCCTACATGGACAGACTCAAGAAACTTCATCCGTTCTCAGCCTCTTATCTACTTAGAAGTGATCTCTGCTGGATTTATAACGCCATGTCCAACCCAGCCCTACTTGAAATGCTACACCTAAAGAAATCCCAATACCTCCACGCCACATACTCCAGAGATCCGAACCTCATTACCACAATTAACAGAACATGCTGGAGGGTACAAGTTCATCTCCCAAAGACTGCCCATACCCTGGAATAAGCTTCCCATTCATGTCAAGCAGAGCACCTCGCTGGACCTCATCAAGACAAATCTTGACATGTAGATGGGTAACAATGTCCATTCCAGGGATCATTCCAGTTGCCCTACTGGATAGGGGCACTGTGAAAGGCACTCTGGGCTATTTTGTAGCTAACTTTCCC